>NC_045445.1:55145717-55337993 GCF_002776525.5 Piliocolobus tephrosceles
AAAAAAAAAAAAAAAAAAAAAAAAAAACCATGAGTTACCATCTCAAAGCAGTCAGAATGGCTATTATTAAAGTAAAAATAAATCAGATGCTGGTGAGGTTGCAGAGAAAACGGAATACTTATACACTGCTGGTAAGAATGTAAATGAGTTCAGCCATTGTGGAAAGCAGTGTGGCAATTTTCCAAAGAACTAAAAATAGAACTACCGTTCAACCCAGCAATCCCATTATTGGGTATATAACAAAAGGAATGTGAATTGTTCTACCTTAAAGACCCATGCGTGTAAATGTTCATCGTTTCACTACTCACATTAGTAAAGACAGAATAAACCTAAATTCCCATCAACAGTAAACTGGATAAAGAAAATGTAGTACACGTATATCATGGAATACTATGCAGTCATAAAAGAGAAAGAGCTCATGTCTTCTGCAGTGACATGAATAGAGCTGGAGTCAATTATCCTAAGCAAGCTAACACAAGAACAGAAAACCAAATACCACGTGTTCTCATTTATAAGTGAGAGCTAAACTTTGAGTACACACAAAGATGGGAGCAACAGGCATCAGGGCCTATTTGAAAGGATAGAGTGGGAGGAGGGAAAGGATCTAAAACTACCTACTGGGTACTGTGATTATTGCCTGGGTGACAAAAGAATCTGTACATCAAACCTCAATGATGCACAGTTTACCTAAAGATATGAAAAACCTGCACATGTACCCCTGAACCTAAAAAGCTAAACACTAAACACACACACACACACAGTATTTATCACTTATTTTATTTATTTTAAAGTGCAATCTTCACATCACAGATATTCTTATGTGTCACATGAGGGGTGGGGTGGATATTCATTGTAAATAGAGAAAACAACATTTTCAAAAGTTTTACTAAACCATTTAAAATACTTTGGAGCATTCATTTGCAGAAAAAGCTTAATATTTATGTAGGAGGGAGCCATTGTCTCCATTACTACAATGAACATAAGGTGATTAAGGAGTATTGAGGAATCCAAAGAAAATGCACCATTATGGTTTGAAACAGTGGTACTAAGCAGATGTGATCATGAATCTTGACGAAGACTGCAGTGCTCAAGAAGAGATGGTGGTGCTAGTAGAAATGACTCCTCTCTGAACACACAAAAAAGCAGTAATATATATCACTGGGAGTTGGAGGAGGCAAAACATAGAGAACATGGAAGGGTAAGCAACCATTGACAAGGCTTATTTATCAACATATATGAAATTAAATTGGGAAATTCAAAAAAAAAAAAATAGGGAATTTAACAAGAGGTCTGGAAGTCCTGCATTAACAGGTCCATAGTAAAAGCCAACAAAATATGTTAGGAAAAAGCAGAAAAAAATCCACACCTTGGTACTGAAAATTAGCTGAATACTCTGTATTACTTGTTTTGATTTTTGTTTTTTGTTTTTAGAGACTGAGTCTTGCTCTGCCGCCCAGGTTGGAGTGCAGTGGCACCATCTCAGCTCACTGCAACCTTAGCCTCCCAGGTTCAAGCGATTCTCCTGCCTCAGCCTCCTGAGTCGCTGGGATTACAGGCACATGCCACCATGCCCAGCTAATTTTTGTATTTTTAGTAGAGATGGGGTTTCACCATGTTGGCCAGGCTGGTCTCAAACTCCTGACCTCGTGATCCGCCCACCTCAGCCTCCCAAAATGCTGGGATTATAGGCCTGAGCCACCATGCCCGGCCCTCTGTACTACTTTTAACTTGGAACTTAAAATTTAAGGTTCCCAGTCTTAGGCTGAGTTGAGAGGTCAAACAAAATCCTGACAAACTTTTTCCATCTGTATGCACACACAAATCACTGCTTATTCTAAAAAGAGTATTTTCTCTACCATGACAAACACTAAACATCTGATGAAAAATCTCACAAAGGTTACTAATCTCACGATGATCCTACAGCAGCTATAACGCAGTCCATGGGGGAGTGGGAAGCAGATTTCTAAGTCAATCAAGTTTGATTTTATTTGAATTATGGAATTTTTAGAGAGGTGTTTTATCCCTATTATTAACTGTATGTTTCACATAGGAAAATAATCATGGTTCCGTGAATTAATAACCTTTTCATGCCTTGAAGAAGCATATTTCTGTTTGATGGATTGGTCAATACCAAAATCTAATGTTTTAAATGGTTAATAATCCCAGGAAATTTCAGATTGATTTTGCTCCTTTCACCGACCAATCTGCTAAGGAGTGTGACAAAATATGATTAAGAAACCCTCAATGCCATCATTCTGCTGGATTTGTTTTTAAGTTGAAGCTTTAAAGTAATTAAATAGTACTTGATGAATTGGAAATCTCTTCCAGTAATTTCAGAGATGGTTTGCTTCTTCATGTTTTGCAAGGCTTTTAACATTGTCTTCATACATACTAATGCCAGTTTAAGGGCTCTCTCTATATATACACACTTACTCTCTCTCTCTCGATCACTCCAATATGTATATAAACATACTGTTTTGTTCTACCATGGCTACTCCTTTGCCCCCTAGGAATTTCTCTTCTCTCCAAATATTATTAAAATGTTAAACAAAGGAGCAAGCTTGCTGGAGATAAGTATTTATATAAAAAATAAGAAGTTTGATGCTTAAGTTTGTGGAACAGTTTGTAGAAATATTAAAAAGAAAACACCAGACAGGCCTCTCCAATCGTGTTATGCCAATCCTCACACAGCACTTAATCCTGGTATCATTCTATTGCTTGCTAGTAGCTCTAAAGCCTGGGGTGGAAAAGAGGAACTTTGGGAGGGAAAGCTGGAAAAATTTAGGTCCAGGTTGTCTCAAGATTATTCTTGGTAAAATATTCAGTTTAAACTTACAAAGGCAACAGTGATTTGGGTTTCTTGGGCTTTCGTGTGTGTTTTGATTGATTGATTGATTTTTTTCCTGTTTGGTAACTCATCTCAACAACAGTCAGTATTTCTATCCTATCAGGTTAGAAACTCAGTGTGAAGACAACCAAGCGCGGAGATTTGACCAAGAAAATATCCAGACCAGTGCTTTATTAGAGGAAGAAACACCGAACGTGGCTACCAGGAAACTTGGTTTTGATTCCACTTTGCTATAAGTTGCCTTGTTCTGCTGCTTCCTCATCTGCAATATGGACAAAATAATATTGGTAATATTGCTATTGTCCTTGTGAGATGAAGAATGTTGAAGTGTTTTTGAAACGTCTGAAAACCAATACGAAGTGTTGCCATCTTAAAAGAAAGAGAAAGAAAAGAGGATAGGTCTTAATGTCATCCTCACTCTCAGATCAACAAAGCATAAAGGGTCCAAATGAAAGCATATTTATAAATTATAGATGAAATCATAAAATTGGTCTAGTGGTAACAGGTACACACACACACACACACACACACAGCATTTATTTATTTTTCTAGGAATATTGCCTCTCAATTATATGTTAACTAGGGGCCATTAGATTCAACCAGATTTACAACATGAAGAAAAAAGGACACCATGCTTAGAGATACTTTTATTATATTTGACCTTATGTCCAAGACTTTCTGTATTTTCTAGTTGTGGACTATAATTATTGATTATTTTTAAAATACTCTAGTAAATTAGTTTTTTTCTAGAATCCTTTAGTTTTTCCTTTTAATATTTAAAACCTTATGTTTAAAACAAAAGTTGCACACATAGATAATCAAACCAATCATCCCTAGACACAGGAAACTCCTTTTCATAATGCTCAACATTTTCTCTTTGATATTATTTTTTGATGTGTCCAATGTAATCCTCATTGACATTGTTTAAACAGTATGCTTGCTGTTCATAAAGTATATACACATGGCTCAGCTCAAAGTTTCAGACAATATCACAAGTGACAGCAAGAGAATAGGTTCTGGAGACACACATTTAAGTTTCTTATTCTAATGCCATTGTATATTAACTGTTTGACCTTCAGCAAGTTATTTAACCTCTCAGAATCTCACTTTGAGTGGTAACAATTTCTACTTCACAGTACTTATGAGAATCTTAAAACACAAATACACTCACATTCCACTGAAGGGTTTGGCACCTAGTTGGTAAGTGATAAATGTTACTATTATATTAATAACTATAGATTGGATTAAACAATAAGCAGTTCCAATTACTTGATGAATATCATTGGCAAATAACTATGCTTTTGGATTTAAAATCCGTAGTCTATTGCTTGTATGCCTTCATGTGTGTCTCTTTGCAAGTTCTTTGAGGATTGGTTTTTCACCCTTACAGTTTGATTCAGCAGAAAATTCTTGACTACTATATTAAGTGCTAGTCACATTATTGAGTGCAGAGGACTCAAAGATCAATAAAGCAGGGTCCTTGCACTAGAGGAAACCTTGAGGATTCAGAAGTGAAGGCACTCATTTTATCTATCTTTGTACCGAGGAAAAGAGAAAAATATTGATGATTATCACTAGAATTATGTGTTTATATTTTGATAAATACCATCTAATACTGTTCTTTGTTAAAGTGTAAAAAATGAAAAAAAAAATTCACTCTTTTTCACTTTTCATTGATCTACTGTGTGTGCAGACAATGAACATCAGAGAAGCAAGGCACCCAACAACATTATATTATAAATTCTCTCAGTATTTCTTCTGTTTTTATTGCTTTTTTTCTACATGTCTTGACATTTTCATGTGAGTGAAATACAGTCCCACCGTCGAGTTCTTTTCAATCAGGCCTACAAAGAGAAAAGTCATTCAATAAACATAAAAAAGTAAAGGAAAATGCTAGAAGCCAATCCACTGCTGATATTGGTTTGTGTTCTTCTTTCACTTTGATTAAAACTGCATGCAATCATGCATTTGAGGAATATGATTTTGCTGTTGTTATTGCCAAAAAGATATGGGATTAGACCCGTTAGAGTAATTATAGGTACTGCCTTGGATGATGAAAAAGTCCTCTAGGGATAAAAATGTTTGCCTAATTATATAATTCCTGACCAGATTATAAAAATGTTCTGTTTGATCCATGTTCTTGGTGGAAGGAATACAAATTCTTACATAGCAAATGTGGCTAGTTGTAAGAGCCCTTTGGGTATCATCTCAACCCCAGAATTCTGGGCTACAACTGTGGAACTGCTCCAGGTTCTTTCTGATACAGGCAAGGATACAGAATTTTCATTATTTCAATACCAGATACCTCCAGTCTCCAAAGAATTCCCCAGTATAGTATCAAGATTAAGAATGCAGAATTTCGGCGGGGCGCAGTGGCTCACGCCTGTAATCCCAGCACTTTGGCAGGCCAAGGCGGGCGATCACGAGGTCAGGAACTCAAGACCATCCTGGCTAACATGGTGAAACCCCGTCTCTACAAAAAAAATACAAAAAAGTTAGCCGGGCATGGTGGTGGGCACCTGTAGTCCAGCTATTCGGGAGGCTGAGGCAGGAGAATGGCGTGAACCCAGGAGGTGGAGCTTGCAGTGAGCCAAGATTGTGCCACTGCACTCCAGCCTGGGCAACAGAGCGAGACTCCCTCTCAAAAAAAAAAAAAAAAAAAAAAAAAAAATGCAGAATTTCTGTGACCTTGGAAACATTACTTAACCTGTCCATGCCTCAATTTTCCCATTTGTTTGATGATGATAGTATCTGATTCAGAGGAATATTGCGAGTTTTAAAAAGTTAATAATACATGCAACATGCTTTGACTTATGCTTGACACGTAGGAAGTGTTGATTGGATTTATTAGCACCCCTTTTGGCAGTTAATTGAAAATCCTGTCAGGGTTTCCGGTAACTTTTAAAAAAAATCAGTTTTAATTATTCAATTACTAGGAAGAAATTGAGTACTCGCCCTGTGATTAGAACTATACTGGTTCCTGAGAAAGAGAAAGGTGTAAAAATCTGGGGAATAGAATGAGCATAACTGGCATTCATATATTCGTGATTCTGCTGTAGACTAATTTCTGAAAGCGAGGAACAAAAATATGGTTCACATTTTAGAAACTATTCTAATATAGTAGCTTTGAAAATGTTCTTTTACTACTATTATTTAACTTTAGGGATGTCACATCACAGCATAGTTTTGTTCCTTGTTTTCTCTCTCTCTCCAATATAGGCAGAGTTTTGGAAGATTTCCAGTCTGTTGAGTTCAGTGTCTTCACGAGTCGCTTCCATTGAATATCTGTAGCTACGTATTACTTGCAAAAGTCTTCAAAGAGCATTTTTTATAGTTATATTAATGTGGATGACTTTCTCTAACTCTTCTGACTTTATATATGAGGGCATTTACTTAAATATGCAGTATAGACAAGTTAAGTATTAGAACTTTCTGTACCACATGTACCAATTTTTGTAACATTTTCTTTTCTTTACATTTGGAAGACATAGTTGTTTTTGCTTCATTTCCCAATTTGAGGATTTTCCTCCCATGTTCTCCAAAGCAGTTACCTTACCATGATTCTCATCCAAAAATTCTAATAAGAATCTGATATGTATACATATTTTGACCATGATCAACCTCTTAAAACTGTTTCATACTTATACCTGTTGTTTTCTGAAGAAATTGATCTGTCTTTCAATTTAGGTGCTCATATTTTCCTTTGGGTCTTTCAAGGTATATGCAAGAATATTTCTTGTTTTTAATTTTTGCTTCATAAGGTTACCAAATGAATCTGTCAAATACCATGACCTGCCCTTAAATTTTCGTGTAGGAAAAGGATGATTTTAGCTGGAATGCAAATTGAAATTTGTTCCAAAGATGAACTGGGCCAATAGGATTCAATAAGAGCATAACCTGGTGTATTCTCGTACTGCATATGAAACAAGAAGCACTTGCCTTGCTTGTGACAAGGAATGATATGACATTGTGAGGTTGTGGAGAGAAATGACTATCTCTTTCTCTTGCTTTTTGAACAAAGTAAGTTAATGGTCTACTGAAAAAAAGATTAAAAGTCTGCTTTTAATCTACATTTAGACAGAAATATCTGACCTGGATACATCAAACTCTCATCTAAAAGTATCTAATAATAATATTTTCTTATTTTCTGTGTTATTTTGTCAGTACCATTTCCAGTGAACAACATTCACTTCTAGAATATTTGAAATCTTAGGTACTAGGAATGGGGAAGTGTGACACAATTACTTCCCCATGGGAGCCTTGCTCAGAGCTCATTTAAGCTGTGACCTGCTTAAGCTGCCAGGAAGTGCTAGTATTTTTGTTGTATCTTTTAAATGGAGATCCAGAGTGAAGGACAACGCATCAGAATTAGACTTTTTTACACTACAGCAAATGAAAAATATAAAGAAGTATATTTTCTTTCATGGAAAAGTGTTTTACAGCTTTTGCCCTTTATCAGATCTTCTTAATGGAGAAATCTTATCTGTGAAATTACTTTTTTTTCAGTAAAAATTGTGCTATGCAAATTGTGCATCTTGAATCCTAGAATTTTGGCTAGCAGCAGCCAGATTTAAAGTCTGTGAATATCTCAAGCCCAGTATAAAATCCTCTGAAGATATGGGAGTTGATGTGAGTTCATGGGTGAATAAACTAGTGACTATAGAAATATTTTGGGTACATTTGTAAATGAAATTTTTTATATGGAGCCAGGAACAGACTTTTAAATAGTGTTCTGATGTTTAAAAAGAAAAGAAAAGAAATAGGGGTGGGGTAGAGAAAGGAATACCTGTTCTTGTTTGGGATAGTCTTTCAATTGCTAGATTCCCTTTAACTTCCATAACACTGTAATGGACAAAGAATGGCCTAGGCATAACATCAGAAATAAACATGGGTCACTTTTTTTGTTGTTGTTGTTGTTGTTTTTTGAAATGGAGTCTTACTCACTCTGTTGTCCAAGCTGGCATGGAGTGGTGTGATCTTGGCTCACTGCAACCTCTGCCTCCCGGGTTCAAGTGATTTTCCTGCCTCAGCCTCCCGAGTAGCTGCAATTACAGGTATGCACCACCATGGCCAGCTAACCTTTCTTTTTGTATTTTTAGTAGAGACAGGGTTTCACCATGTTGGACAGGCTAGTTTTGAACTCCTGACTTCAAGTGATCTGCCTGCCTTGACCTCCCAAAGTGCTGGGATTACAGGCATGAGTCACTGAACCCAGCCACATGGCTCACTTATAACAAAAAAAGGTTGTGTTTTCAAGACTTAAATTTCTGAATGTGTTCTTGTTCTTTGGTCTTTTGCTGTTTCTCCTGTGAGAAGCATAGTCTCCCCCTGCAATCCCAATGCTTTCTCTCCACCTAACTAATATCTTATAAAAATTCCCAATTTAAACATCACGTTCTCCAGGAAGCATTCCATGGCACTTCACTTTAAGCTTATGTGGGATTTTTTTTTTTTTTTTTTTTTTTTGGTGGCTTCCATGGTGACTTTGATTCTTGTAGTGTAGCACATGTCACATTAATTACTTATTTGCTTATCTTCTCCCCTAATTATAAGCTCCCTCCACTATAAAAATAATAACTACTATTTTTTAAGTATATACTATGTGCAAGATACTTTTCTAAAGACTTTATATATTTTATATTTACTCCTCATAGCAATGATAACTTATTAAGCCAATTTACAGATGAGCAAAGTAAGGCACATAGATGTATAAGTATCCTGCCCAATATTACACAGCCAATGAGTTACAGAGACAGAATTTGAATCTAACTTCGGAATGTAGACCCTTAGCCATTACTACTTACTATTTCCTTAATGACAAAGGCCATGTCTTCTGGCTTTACTCTTCTATTCTGAGACTAAAACAGTGGCTAGTAGATAGAAGGTACATAATAACATACTTGTGGAATAAATAAGTGTATCATGAATTAAAGCATATATTGTCATGCAGACAGCATAATACTGTTGCACAGTAGCAGGAATATAACTGGCTCTTGATCAGAACCCTTCTGAAATTAAAATGAATGCATCTAATTATCAGATTAGCCTTTTGTTCCTACTCAACTCACATCTACAAATGAACATGGTCTGTGCATTAAACTCTTCATCTCTTGTTTTTCCCGTGTAATCAATGTATATAGGGCATGAAGAAAAACAATGCACACACTGTAGATATACATAGAGAGAAAGTATGAGTTAGAATGCTCAGCTTTAGTTAGGGCTGGGTTAGACAAGAGGACCAGATTGACAGTGCCCCAGCTGATATGTGCTTTGACTAATGAGTACTTTAATTCACATAAGATTTGTACCTCCAAAAGCAAATGAATATACTACTTCTACCTTATGTTTCCCCAACGATTTGCAATTTCATCTAAAACAAACCTATTTTAGGTAGACCTGGTTAATGGGTATGCATACATATACATACATTTGTCTAAAATAATATACTATACTTGTGAACATAATTCTTGTAAAATGTCAAAAGTTAAATATTGAGTTTGACATTTGCCATAAGTTCAAAAAAAAAAAAAAGATCACTTTCTAAATCCTGGTTAAATTGGTTCTACATGAGGTACTGTCAGTTCCAGTATATGTAGCATTGTGTAGAATCTTAGAGCCCGATGGTGCCCTAGAGAAAAAAGATTATCTAGTGGAATACGTTACTGAGTGACATACAGCAGAGGGATCAGAGGATCCCTTGAGTTTTCTTCACTCAAAATTGCCTAATGTACTTTAAGTAAAGCCATCAGTAATGTTGATATGTCAGCATAATATAATTTATGATCTTATGAGCTATTGCCCTGAAATCATTAAGCGGTCTAATAAAAAACAGTACAAATGATCAGGCAGTATAACTTACAAAAGCCCTAAGACTTCTGTGACCTTATGAATACAAGTACTGGACGAAAAGAATTTCCTTCAGGGAGGTCCTTGAAACAGTATCCAATTACTCACAAATCTCAACTGAGATTGACATTCATATTAAGAAAACAACAGAAGGAAGTAATTTCTCGTATTAGAAATTGTTTTATGGAGGCTCATGATTATGTTTTCTAGCTTCTCTGCTAGACCTTCTTACTCAATGAACTTGCCATGCTTTAAAATTGGCTATCCTTTGAAAGCCCATACAGATGAGTCATGATGTAGTAAATAGTCATATTATTAGACATAAAAGTGTGTTTTTACTCTAGACATTATAAAGTATATAACTGTAAAATTGTTATTAAACTAACTTTTGTAAACTGCAGATTAACATACCCACTAAAGCAAGAAGCATATGTTGGGGGGGAGGGAGGGTGCGTATCAAGTAGCAGTGATGTACAGGTTGTTCCAAGAATGGCTACAAAACACTTCATTGTTTTTATACACCAGTCCATTCCTTATATCTACAAACTTATGTCCACCCTCCAAAAAGAGTTGCCCAACTGACTAAGGTAACAGTTTGGACCATTTCCTTTCCTGCTGCTTTGGTCTCATAATTTTAGTGGGTTTTAGAAATGAAATAAACAGGTGGTTTTCTTCTTTATAAACAAGGAGTGTGCCAGACACCCCCACTATGCATTTAAGTATTACATTAAAAATGTTTAAAACAGAGAGAAAAAATAATGACTCTGAGATATATGCATATGAAAAGCTTACTGCCACTTGGCTGTGTCCATGATACGTCATTTGGGAGAGAGTTTATTCCTCTTGATTTTGCAGGATAATAAAAAAGTAGATTTGTGTGTGATGTTATGATTATAAACCCTATTAAATTGAGAGTTACAGGTTTGTGCCCTTTGTCCTCTATCAGGGGAACGCGCCCCTCCATTCAGGGTCCCTGACTTCCTGTAACAGTCCTCTAAAGAGCATTGAAATCATTCAAAAATACAGTTTTATTAAATTCTATCCTTCATTGTAGGTATTTAAAATCTACATTTTTTTTTTTTTTTTTTTTTTTTTTTTTTTTTTTTTGAGACAGAGTCTCGCTCTGTCGCCCAGGCTGGAGTGCAGTGGCGCGATCTCGGCTCACTGCAAGCTCCGCCTCCCGGGTTCACGCCATTCTCCTGCCTCAGCCTCCCGAGTAGCTGGGACTACAGGCGCCCGCCACCTCGCCCGGCTGGTTTTTCATATTTTTTAGTAGAGACGGGGTTTCACCGTGTTAACCAGGATAGTTTCGATCTCCTGACCTCATGATCCGCCCGTCTCGGCCTCCCAAAGTGCTGGGATTACAGGCTTGAGCCACCGCGCCCGGCCAAAATCTACATATTTTAACTTCTGTGCATTACACAAGTTACATACATGTACTAGCTACATATTTTGAATTTAGTATGATCTATTGCTAAATAGTAATATCAACACCAAAGATGATAGAGACCAAAGGGTAAATGTTTCTTTTCCATTCAATAACAAATGGAAAGCTAAAAACATCACCCTATTTTAGTAGCTTGGCACTATCTATGTTTTGAACATGTCTCCCACAATTTGCGTGTTGGAAACTTAATTCCCAATGCAACACTTTTGAAAGGTGGGATCTTTAAGAGGCTATTTAGGAGGCAGAGCCCACATGAATGGATTAATGTTGCTATTAGAGGAGTGGGTTCATTACAGCAAGAGCCACTTTGTAGAGGCAGAGCAAGACGGCAGACTAGGAAACTCCACTGCTTGTCCACACTGCAAGGACAGCAAGTTAGCAAATATCTACATAGAAAAATCACCTTCATAAGAACCAAAAATCAGGTGAGCACACATAGTTTAATACCTGGTTTTAACTTCACATTGCTGAAAGAGCCACTGAAGAGATAAATATATATATATATATATATATGCCTGGAATCATTGAGGTCACGCTGCTGCCGCACCACCAGCAATTGTGGTATGGTGCAGAGTGTGTCTCTGGGCATTGGGGGAAGGAGAACATAGCATTTGGGAGGCATTTAATTCAGTGCTGTTCTGTTAGAGCAGAAAGAAAAACCAGACCAAACTCAGCTGACACCCACCCACAGAGGGAACATTTAAACTAGCCTTGGACAAAGGGGAATCACTGATTTCAGTCATGTGAAGTTTAGTGCCCACAAACCTTGCCATAGAGGGCCAAAGTGCTCTTGGTTTCTAAATAAACTTGAAAGGCAGTCTATGCCATAAGGACTGTAACTCTTAGGCACGTCCCAGGGCTGAACTGGATCCAGAGACAGTGGACTGGGGAGTGGCATGCGATACACTAAAACACCCATTGTGCAAGCCAAGAGAATGCTGGCATCACCCCTCCCCTAACCCCAGGCTGCACAGCTTGTGGCTTCAAAAGAGACCCCTTCCTTCCACTTGAGGAGAGGAGAGTGAAGAATGAGGAATGAATCTTAAACACCAGCTCAACCACAGCAGGTTAGGGCACGGGTCAGAGTAACACTGCCCTCATTCCAGACCCTAGTTTCCAAACATTTTCAGACACACCCTGGGCCAGAAAGGAACCCACTGCCTTGAAAGAAAGGACTCAGTCCTTCCAGCATTCATCATCTGCTAACTACAGAGCCCTTGGGCCCTGAATAGCCAGCAGTGATACCTAGGTATGACATCAAGGCTTTGGTGATCTTCTCAGATTTTGCTGGCTTCAGGTACCAACACTGTCACAATGGGGTAGAGTACCAAGCAGGGACTTAGGGTCTCTGATTCCAGGACTTGACTATTGGTGGTGCTATAGTTTGGCTCTGTGTCCCCATCCAAGTCTCACATTGAATTGTAATCTCCAGTGTTGGGGGAGAGACCTGGTGGGAGGTGATTGGATGATGAGGGTGGATTTCCCCCTTGTTGTTCTCATGATCGTGAGTGAGTTATCAGGAGATGTGATGGTTTAAAAGTGTGTGTCACTTCCCCCTTTGCTCTCTCTATCCTCCTCTGCCATGGTAAGATGTGCTTGTTTCCGCTTCACATTCCACCATGATTGTAAGTTTTTTGAGGCCTCCCAGACATGCTTCCTGTACAGCCTAGGGAACTGTGCATCAATTAAACCTGTTTTCTTCATAAATTACTCAGTCTCAGGTAGTTCTTTTTTTTTTTTTTTTTTTTTTTTTGAGACGGAGTCTCGCTCTGTCGCCCAGGCTGGAGTGCAGTGGCCGGATCTCAGCTCACTGCAAGCTCCGCCTCCCAGGTTCCCGCCATTCTCCTGCCTCAGCCTCCCAAGTAGCTGGGACTACAGGCACCTGCCACCTCGCCCGGCTAGTTTTTTGTATTGTTAGTAGAGACGGGGTTTCACCATGTTAGCCAGGATGGTCTCGATCTCCTGACCTCGTGATCCGCCTGTCTCGGCCTCCCAAAGTGCTGGGATTACAGGCTTGAGCCACCGCGCCCGGCCGGTAGTTCTTTATAGCACTGTGAGAACGGACTAATTCAGATGGTATTTCTGGACCTTCTCCGGTCCAAAGGGAAACCTGCTGCCCTGAAGGGTACGTATCAGATCAGGTAACATTTACCACAAGTTTACTTAAGATTTAGGAGCTTAAGAAAAAATTTGTGGTAGTCTGGCAGTACTCCTTATGGCCAGGGGTGGCAGTGGCTATGAGGTGAGGTTTCTCTGCCTTTGGAAGGAAGCCGGAAGAGAGAGAAAGACTGCATCTTGTAGTTTGAGTACCAGACTATCTGTGATACAATGGAATACCAGGCAGACTTCTGAGGTTTTTAACTCTAGGCCCTGACTCCCAAAAGCCACTACTGACATTTTTAAAGTGATGATGGAAAAAAACTTTTACCATAGAATAGTATATTCAGCAAAAATATCATTCAAACATCAAGAAAATAATACTGTCCCAGATAAACAAAAGCTGAGGAATTTTATCAGTATCAGATACATCCTGTAAGAAATGCAAAGGGAGTACTTCTATTAGAAAAAAGAAGACATTAATGAGCAATAAATAATCACATAAAGCTACAAAACCTAATGGTAATAGTAAGTACACAGAAAAATGCAGAATATTATAATGCTATAACTGTGGTATGTAAACTAGTCTTATCCTAAAGACTAAAGGATGAACTAAACAATAATAATAACTACAACAACTTTTCAAACTTTTCAAGACATTGTCAGTAAAGGATATAAACAGAAACAACAAAAAATTAAAAAGGTGGGAAACAAAGTTAAGGCAAGTACTTATTAGTTTTCTTTTTGCTTGTTTGTTTCTTTTTGCAAATAGTGTTGTTATTGGGTTAAAATGATGAGTTGTAAGATAGAATTTTCAAGCCTCATGGTAATGTTAAATGTAAAAACATACGATAGATATGCAAAAGAATAAGCAAGAAATAAAATCATATTACCATAGACAATCATCATAAATAGTGGAAGACAGAAAGGAAAGAAAGAAGAGAAAACAAAAACACAACCACAAAACAAATAACAAAATAACAGGAGTAAATCCGTACTTACCAATAATAACATTGAATGTAAACAGAGTATACTCACCAATTGAAAGACAAAGACTGACTAAATAAATGAAAAAACAAGGCTATTAATCTATGGCCTACAAGAAATACACTGCACCTCTAAAGACCCACATAGACTAAGTATAAAGGGATGGAAAGAGATATTTCATGCCAATGGAAACCAAAAAAAGCAGGAGTTGTTATACTATCAGACAAAATGAATTTCAGGAAAAAAAAAAAAAAAAAAAAAAAAACCTATTGAAAGAGACAATAAAAGTCACTATATAATTATAAGGGGATCAATTCAGCAAAAGAATGTAGCAATTTTAAATGTATATGCATCCAACACTGGGGTTCCCAGAAATACAAACCAAATATTATTACGGATAAAAAAGTGATACAATAATAGCTGGAGACCTCAACACCCCACTTTCAGCACTGGACTGAACTTTCAGTTCAGAAAATCAAAAAAGCAACATTAGACTTTATCTACACTATAGACCACATGAATCTAATATATATTTATAGAATATTTCATGCAAGGGCTGCTGAATACACATTTTTTATCCTCAGCACATGGATCATTCTCAAAGACAGACCATACTTCAGGTCACAAAATAAGTTTTAAAACATTCAAAAAATTGAAATAATATGGAACATCTTCTCAGATCACAATGGAATAAAACTAGAAACTGGAAACAAAAAGAATTGTGGACACTCTACAAAAACTTGAAAATTAAACAATATGCCCCTGAATAACCAGTAGGTTAATGAAAAAAATAACAAGGATATTGAAAAACATCTTGACACTAATGATAAAACACAAAATACCAAAATCTATGGGATACAACAAAAGCAGTACTGAGAGGGAAGTTTATAGCTGTAAGTGTTCATATCAAAAAAAGGAAAGACTTCAAATGAACAATCTAACTATATATTTTTAAAAACTAGAAAAGCAGTTGCAAACTAAATGTAAAATTAGTAGAAGAAAAGAAATAGTAAAGATCAGAGCAGAAACAAATGCAATTGGAATTTAAAAAAAAAAACTATATAAATGGAACAAAAAGTTGGATTTTTTTTGAAAAGTTTAAGAAAATTGACAAACCTTTAGCCCAACTAAGTTAAAAAAAGATGAGATCCAAATAAGTAAGATCAGAAATGAAAAAGGAGACGTCACAAGCGATATTGCAGAAATTCAAAGGCTCATGAGGGGCTACCATTAGCAAATATATGCCAATAAATTGGAAAGTCTAGAAGAAATGAACAAATTCCTAGATATATACAACCTACCAATACTGAATCAGGAAAAAATCCAAAATCTGAACAGACCAATAAAAAGTAACAAGATCAAAGCTGTAATAATAAATCTCCTAGTAGAGAAAAGTCCAGAACCCTAATGGCTCCACTGCTGAATTCTACCAAACATTTGAAAAAAAACTAATACCAATCTAAGCCAAACTATTCTGAAATACAGAGGAGGAGAGAAGACTTTCAAACTCATTATATGAGGCCAGTATTAACCTGTTATTGAAGCCAGAAAAAGACACATCAAAAAAACAAAACTACCAAACAATATCTTTTATGAATATAGATGTAAAAGTCTTCCACAAACTACTAGTGAACTGAATTCAATATTACATTAGAAAAATCATTCATCATGACCAAGTGGTATTTATCCCTGAGAGGAAAGGATGGTTCAACATTCAAAAATCAATTAATGTAATACATCATATCAAACAAATGAAGGATAAAAACCATATGACCATTTCAACTGATGCTGAAAAAGCATTTGATAAAATTCCACATCCCTTCACAATAAAAAATCCTCAAAAAACCGGGGATAGAAGGAACGTACATCAACATAATAAAAGCCATATATGCCATACCCACAGGTGGTATCATACTGAATGGGGAAAACCTGAAAGCCTTTTTTCTAAGATCTGGAACATGACAAGGATGCCCACTGTCACCACTGTTATTTACTATAGTACTAGAAATCCTAGCTAGAGGAATCAAATAAGAAAAAGATATAACAGGTAACCAAATTGGAAAGGAAGAAGTTAAATTATCCTTGATGGCAGATGATATAATCTTATATTTGAAAAAACCTAAAAGTTCCAGAAGAAAACTATTAGAACTGATAAATTCAGTAAAGTTGCAGGATATAAAATTAACACACACAAATCAATAGCATTTCTACATGTGAACAGTGACCAATGGTGACAAAGAAATTTAAAAAGTAGTTGCATTTACAATAGCCACACATAAAATTAAATATCTAGGAATTAACTTAACCAAAGAAGTGTAAAATATCTATAATGAAAACTTTAGAACACTGATGAAATAAATTGAAAATTACACCAGAAATTGAAAAAAAATTTTATATTCATGAATTGAATGAATATTGTTAAAATGTTTGTATACCCAAAGCAATCTAATACTCAATGCAATTCCTATTAAAATACCAATGAAATTCGTTACTGAAATAGAAAAAAAAATCATAAAATTTATATGCAACCACAAAAGACCCAAAAGAGAAAAAGTTATCCTAAACGAAAAGAACAAAACTGAAGGAATTGCATTACCTGACTTCAAATTATACTACTGAGCTATAGTAACCAAAACAGAATGGTATTGGCATAAAAACAGACACACAGACCAATAAAGCAGAATAGAAAACCCCCTCAAAAAAAATCCACACACCTGCAGTGAACTTATTTTCAATAAAGGTGTCAATAACATACCCTGGGGATGTGTTCAGAGGCTGACTTTTCCCTCTCTCACTCTTTGGTAACTCACAGTTTTTCAGCTGTCTCACAGCATTTGCAGTGTCAAGCCACTTCTTTCAAAGGGTCTGGGAATTCTTTTGTTTTTTCTGGTATGTTCCTGCAGTTGGTTCTTGGAGCAAAAGTTCACAATGTAAGTCTCCAGATGCTGTTCTGTTCATCTAAGTGGGAGTTCAATCGGGTCTCCTATTCACCATTTTCCCCTAATTATCTGTATTCAAATAAGGTTTTATAATATCCCCAGAAGATCACACTAGCTCTCCAGCAACGCATCCAAACCAAGAAAAAATCTCTGAAGTGCCAGAAAAAGAATTCAGAGGGTGGATTATTAAGCTATGCAAGGAGGCAAACGAGAAAGGTGAAAAACAACTTAAATACATTTTTTAAAATTCAGGATATGAATGAAAAAGTCTCCAGAGAAATAGATATTATAAAGAAAAGACAATCACAACTTCTGGAAATGGAAGCCATACTTAGAGAAATGCAAAATGCACAATAGCAAGTTTCAACAATAGAACTGAACAAGTAGAAGAAAGAACTTCAGAGCTCGAAGACAAGCCTTTTGAATTAACCTAATCTGATAAAGACAAAGAAAAAAATAATTTTAAAACATGAACAAAGCTTCCAGGAAATTTGGGATTATGTTAAATGGCCAAACATAAGAATAATTAGTATTCCTGAGAAGGAAAGTAAATCCAAAAGTTTGGAAAACTTACTTGAGAAAATAAGGAAAACTTCCCTGGTCTTACTAGAGATCTAAACATCCAGATGGAAGAAGCTTAAAGAACACTCAGGAAATTCAACACAGAAAGATCATCATATGCTGTAATAAGCATTATATATAATGCCAATTTTGTCCTAGATCATAAGAATTTTAATACTTAAGCTATTTTTAGTAGATACAATTCAACTCTAATGTGTTAATTGCTTAGAGTAAATGACAAGTGGACACACAAAAAATAGGTTTAATGAACTCTGAAAGAGGTAATTGAAAGCAAGGAAGACAGAAGCAATGCAGAAACACATTCTAAGCAATAAGATATAACTATACCTGGTTGAGACTTCACTTTAACTAACAGAAAAGCTGTTCTGTAGCTCTGAGATGGTTCTTTTTCAGCAAAGCTCGATTATGCATTCAAGAAAAAGAGTTAATATTGCCGTGGTCTTTGTAATAGTTGATAGAGTAGTTAGTTAAGCATACTTAGTGTGAATTCTGCCAAGCACAGAATGTAGAATTATATTGTGTTGTGAAAATTGTTAAGTTTTTTTTATCATCTTTCTAGGCATAATGAGTGTACATTGGTGACAGGAATCCTGTCAATAGTTCCTTCTTCAAAGTAAAACAAAAACCCAGGAAAAAGTTATTATCTTTTAAAATAACTCGTGTGATCTATAGCATCAGCGGAAACAAAACAAAATTCTTGATTTATAAAAAAACTTGTGGGGAGCAGGTGGGGGAGTGGAGTTATCATCTCTGTAGTCATTCAACTCATGATTTATCTGGTACCTGGCTGTTTCTGATGGGCTTCCTTGTCACTTCAACCCAGAGGAAGCTCAGAACAACCTAGTGGTATCTCTAATCATTACACCACCAATAAAACCAGTTTAATTATTTCTCCAAAGTCCTAGAGAATCTGAAATCACCAGATTCACTCCAGGCTTAATGTAAACTGAACTCCTTCTTTAAAGGGAAACTCAAACTGGTTTATTGTTTTTCAGGCTTCAGCATCATTCAAAGTATCAAAGCTAATAGACACTCAATTAAAACTTAATTTGTACAAAACTCTGGCTGGCAATTTTACCTCCATGCAGACAACAGACTTTCTAACTGTAGGAAAGGACTAGAAAAGAAAAAACAAAAAAAATACTTGGCTGTAGATTATGCCATTAGAAATATTGAGCCAAAATGGAATAGGTAATAAGCCAGAAATTGAGTTGAATGGTATCAGATGGTGTTCATAATGGGTTGATCATAAAATCATGTCTAAAGAGCTATGTATTATGATGAACTAACTCAATTTTGCATTTGCATAGTTTACATTACACATAAAATTATGGTTTTGTCATTCCTAAGAATTTAACAAATTTTACTCAAGATTATATGTAACTTAAAATTATACTTCTATAAATTAGATTTAATAATTTATTTCTAATTTTGAAAAGAGTGTACAGAAGTGGTAAACTATGTATTTAAAGAATAGATCTCATAATTTTATCACCTCATTGTAATTTTGGTATATTCCCTTCCAGTGTCCCTTTCCACTTTAAACATGTTTTCATTTTTATATAGCTATAATGATACAGTTGTACACATTTGTATCATTTTTCCATTTAATATTACAGATTGTCCCTGCCTCACATTGATTCCATTTATGATTTTTCAACTTTATGATGGTACGAAAGCCATATGCATTCAGCAGAAAGCAGTACAATACCTCTTGCGATTCTGGGCAGCAGCAGTGAGCAGCAGCTTCCAGAAACAACTGACACTCTAGAGTTTAATGTGTTGCCAGATGATTTTGTCCAACCGTAGGCTAATGTAAGTAAGTGTTCTAAGCATGTTTAAGGTAGGCTAGGCTAAGCTATGTTGTTCAGTAGGTTAGGTGTGTTAAACACATTTTCAACGTACGGTAATTTAAATTTTCAGTGGGTTTATCAGGTTTTAACTCATCATAAGCTGAGGAGCACCTGTATACGCACAAGCTTTTTTAAAAAAAATTGTTATTATGCATTTTGTTACCTTTATTCTCTTCTCTAACATTCACAATCCTGTCACTATAACTTAGCAATACATTTTGGAAATGTTTATATTAGGTCTTTATTCTTACACATATGTAATTTACATTACTAAAATTACTCCTATTCATTGACATACCAAGTATAGCTTCATAAAGATCAACTTCAATGGTTACCTAAAAATCACTCACGTGTGGCTGAATCTTTGCGTTGCCTCCACTACTATGGATAATGCTTGTCATTTGTTTTCAGGTTTGAAGATTGGTATTTGTTTAATAAAGGTGCTATTGCTTTAATTTAATAGTATATTTTATTGGAAATAGTAATATACTCCATTTTGTGTGTACTGCTTGCTCTACTGAGTTTAACCAAAAATGAACCTAATTTTAGAGTTTAAGCTACTCTAAAGGAGTACTACCATTTGTCTTTATTAGGTATTTCTTGAGCCCCCTACTCTGTGCAAATTTCTGTGCTACGTTCTGGGGCTAAAAATATAAAAATAATCTGGTGCTTTTTAAAAAGCTCAGAGACAGGTCAACCATTAACATGCAGAATTATGGGACAGACTGATATTGAACTTTAATTTTTTTATGGAGAAATCCCATGTAAATGCTACAAGCATTTGTTCACCTGTCTCTAGTCTTACTCCTCTCCAGTTCTTTTTCCATACTAAAACCAGAGTGAGTTTTCTAAAAAGCATATCTGATCAAGTCTTTTTTTTCTTATACTTTAAGTTCTAGGATACATGTGCTGATCATCTTAAAATAATTCAGTAGCCTTACTAGACAATCATAATTTCCTCAAAAGTTCCTCTTTCATGCTTTCAAACCTTCACAAAAATGTTTTTTCTACTTGAAACCCTCTTCTGTCCTTTTCTTCCCCAATTCACCTAGTCAATTCTTACACATCCTTTGAGTATCAGCTGAAATTTTACTTTCTCTGAATCATCTGAACCAGCTGGAAGTCTATGCTCTGGACTCTGCCCATTCATGCCCTAAATGTTCCCTTTTAGAATTTATCACAATTTAAATGCATGTTTAACAACACATGTTGTTTTTATATAGCTATTATTATACAGTAAGTACACATTTGTATTATTTTTTATTTAATACTATATTATACACAAGCCTCTAAGTTTTTAAAAACATTATTTCCAATGGCTATATGATATTTCATTGAGTGGATGACACTATGTAACTTATCAACCAATTTCTCTATTGGTGATTTTCAATTTTTCACCGTTACAAATAAAACTGTGATGATCATTGTGCATAATATATATTGGGTTGAGGATAATTTCTGTATTACTCAGGGTCTCTAGAGGGACAGAACTATTGGAATAAATACATATATAAAGAGGAGTTTATTAAATATTAACTCACATGATCACAAGGTCCCATAATAGGCCATCTGCAGACTGAGGAGCAGGGAGAGTCAGTTCAAGTTTCAAAACTGAAGAACTTGGAGTCTGATGTTCAAGGGCAGGAGGCACCCAGCACGGGAGATGTATGTAGGCTGAAAGGCTAGGCCAGTCTCTCTTTTCACATATTTCTGCCTGCTCTATATTCTAGCCATGATGGCAGCTGATTAGATTGTGCCCACCCAGATTAAGGGTGGATCTGCCTTTCCCAGCCCACTGACTCAAATGTTAGTCTCCTTTGGCAACACCCTCACAGACACACCCAGTATCAACACTTGGTATCCTTCAATTCAATCAAGTTGACACTCAGGATTAACCATCACAAGTCCACCCCCTGTCAACTTGAACCCATACACATCTCCTGAGATCACACATAATCTTCAAATAAAGGCAGTAATAAGGTCATAATTTTGCCCAACATAATACAACTATTTTTCATACAACCGGAAAGACATCAAACTCCAACCCAAATACTATTACATAAAGTTAACAATACTTAAATTCTGATGTGAAGTCAATCAATCTTACGTCACATGATATAAGAGAAAGGAAATAAAATGAAGATATATTTTTAGTACAAGTGTATACATGCACAAACGTGTTTTTAACAAAAGAAGGAGGAAATACTCATGACAATTACCATCCTCATTTCTGCAGATGGTCACATAGTCGTAGCTGGTATTGATGACTATCCTATTCTGTTACCCATTCTGTATTCCCTTTGCCTTCAGCAAGCACCTCAGCAGGTCATGGTTTTTTTTTACTGGTAGAGTGACCCAAACCTTCATTCCTGAAGGGTCTGGGTCATTTGTAGTCCTGCCTGGATTGGCCTGTTGTAGTTTCCCATTGACCTTAATCACAGGGCATGATAATACTAACAGACGCCCTAATTGATCTCCTGTATTCCATGCATACTCTTCCTTAGTTCTGTTGTGGAGTAGTAGACCGATTTCATTTTGATAGTGTTGGTCAGTCACCCCAGCCAACACTGTAATTCTCTTCTTAGCCTGTTGACTTAAAAGTAGGAGGAGCCCAAAGTGTCCACGTGGCAATCTCAACTTTCAGTTTAATGGAATCATTGTTGTGTCTCCTGGTGGCAGCATTCCACCCCCTGGAACTAAGATCTCTAGGCAAGTAGAACATAATGTCGTGGGAACAGGAAGCAAAAATTTTGCTAGTAGATCACTACGAGTGATAGTGAGTGGTGCCATTTCCACTTCCACCCCTTGATTCCTGAACTCGTGAATCCTGGCTATGGGAGAAAGAGTGCCATATATTGGATACTGATTCAGAACATACACAGCCTTCTAGAGAACTGTGTTTCAACCCTGAAAAGTATTGTCACCTAGTGGGCATTGTAATTGTGACTTCAAAAGGCCATTCCACCGTTCTATCAATCCAGCTGCTTCAGAATGATAGGAAACATTGTAGGACCAGTGAATTCCATGAACAGGAACCCACTGCCACACTTCTTTAGCTGTAAAGTGAGTGCCGTGGTCAGAGGCAATGCTATATGGAATACCATGATGATGAATAAGGCATTCCATGAGTCCACGGATGGTAGTCTTGGCAGAAGCATTGTGTGCAGGATAGGCAAACCCATATCCCAAGTAAGTATTTATTCCAGGGAGGACAAACCTCCGCCCTTTCCTTGATGGAGGAATTTCAATATAATCAACCTGTCACCAGGTAGCTGGCTGATCACCCCGAGGAATGGTGCCATATCGAAGGCTCAGTGTTGGTCTCTGCTGCTGGCAAATTGGCACTCAGCAGTGGCCATAAGCAGGTCGGCCTAGGTGAGTGGATGTCCATGTTGCTGAGCCCATGTGTAACTTCCATCCCTGACACCATGGCCACTTTGTTCCTGGGCCTATTAGCGATGACAGAAGTGACTGGGGAAAGAGGCTGAGTGGTGTCCATAGAACAGGTCATCCTATCTACTTGAGTATTAAAATTCTCCTCTGATGAAGTCACCTGTTAGTGAGCACTCACATGGGATACAAATATCTTCACAGTTTTTGAACACTCAGAGAGGTCCTTCCACATACCTCTTCCCAAAATTACTTTCTCACCAATTTTCCAACCATGCTTCTTCTAAGTCCCTGACCATCCAGCCAAACCATTGACTACAGCCCATGAATCAGTATATAATTGCACATATGTCCATTTCTCCTTCCATGAAAAGTGCACAACCAGGCACACTACTTGAAGTTCTGTCCACTGGGAAGATTTCCCTTCACCACTATCTTTCAGGGATGTCCTAGACAGGAGCTGAGTGTTGCAACTTTCACTTTCGGGTGGTGCCTGCATATCATGTAGAACCACATATGAAAAAGGCCCTTGTCTTCTCCTCCTCTGTCAACTGATCTTAAGGAACTCCCCATAAGGCCATCGGTGCAGTCTGGGGGAGAGAAGGCAGGGCAGCATGAGTAGAGACTATGGGCATTTGAGCCACTTCCTCATGTAACTTACTTGTGCCTTCAGGATTTGCTCGGGCCTAATCAAATATATACCAATACCATTTGATTATGCTATGCTGCTGTGCATGACCCACTTTATAGCTAGATGGGTCAGAAAGCACCCTGTTCATGGTAGGCAGTGCAGATCACCTGGTGACTTGATGACCCATAGTCAAACGTTCAGTTTCTGCCAAATCCCAGTAACAGGCCAAGAGCTTGCTCTCAAAAGGAGAGTATTCATCTGCGGAAGATCCCAGGACCTTGCTCCAAAATCCTAGAGGTCTCCACTGTGATTCACCTACGGGGGCCTGCCAAAGGCTCCAAACAGCATCCCTATCTGCCACTGATACCTCAAGTACCATTGGATCTGCTGGATCATATGGCCCAAGTGGCGGAGCAGCATAAACAGCAGCCTGGATCTGTTACAGAACCTTCTCCTGTTCTGGACCCCACTCAAAACTGGCAGGCATTCTTTTGGGTCACTTGATACATGGGCTGGAGTAACACACCCAAATGAGGAATGTGTTGCCTCCAAAAACCATATAGGCCCCCTAGGCATTATTCCTCTTTCTTGGTTGTAGGAGGGGCCAAATGTAGCAACTTATCCTTTACCTTAGAAGGAATATCTCGACATGTCCCACACCACTGGACCCCTAGAAATTTTACTGAGGTAGAAGGTCCCTGACTTTTGGTTGGATTTATTTCCCATCCTCCGGCACACAAATGTCTCAGCAATAAGTCTAGTGTGTTTGCTACCTCTTGCTCACTGGATCCAATTAGCATTATGTCATCAATGTAACGGACCAGTGTGATATCTTGCAAAAGTGAAAAGCGATCAAGGTCTCTTTGAATAAGATTATGAAACAAAGCTGGAGAGTTGATATACCCCTGAGGCAGGACAGTAAAGGTATTTTTCTGGTCTTGCCAGCTAAAGACAAATTGTTTCTGGTGGGCCTTATGGACATGAATGAAGAAAAAGACATTTGCCAAGTCAATAGCTGTATACCAGGTAACAGAAGATGTGTTAATTTGCTCAAGCAATAAAACCATACCTGGTATAGCAGCTGCAATTGCACTCACCACTTGGTTAAGCTTACGATAATCCACAGTCATTCTCCAAGATACATCTGTCTTCTGCACAGACCAAATGGGAGAACTGAATGGGGATGTGGTGGGAATCACCACCCCTGCCTCTTTCAAGCCCTTGATGGTGGCACTAATCTCTGCAATCCCTCCAGGGATATGATACTGTTTTTGATTTACTATTTTTCTAGGTAGAGCCACCTCTAATGGCTTCCATTTGGCCTTTTGCACCATAATAGCCCTCACCCTACCAATCAGGGAGCCAATGTGGGGTTTCTGCCAGCTGCTAAGCATGTCTATGCCAATTATGCATTCTGGCCCTGGGGAAATGAACACAGGATGAGCCCTGAGAACCACTGGACCCTCTGTAAGTCGGACCTGAGCTAAAAACTCCATTAATTACCCGACTTCCATAAGCCCTGACTTTAACTGGAGGATCACAATGACATTTTGGGTCCCCTGGAATCAACACCAGCTCAAAGCCAGTGTCCAGTAGTCCCAAAAATGTCTGATCATTTCCCTTCCCCCAATTCACAGTTACCCTGGCAAAAGGCCTGAGGTCTCCTTGGGGAAGGATGGGGGAAATATTCACTACATAAATTGTCAGTAATGTAGTGGGGTCCTTTTTCAAGGGGACCCAGCCACCCCTTCATTCAAGGGGCTTTGGGTCTGTAAACTGGCTTACGTCTGGAAACTGACTGACAGGCCATGATTCTCAGTTTTTATACTTCAAGTTAGCCTTTTGTCCATTCGACCTAAAAGTTTTCTGCTTATATCAATTAAGTAAGAATGCAGTAGGCTTCCTATGAATTTCACTTCTAGGAACACCGTGATTAAATAAGCAATGCCAGAGATCTACATGAGTCAGACTATTCTGATTGCTGTTTTGCCTCTACTGTGCATTACAGTAGCTATGCCCACCCTGCTTTTGATGGTTGAGTGCTGCCACTTGGCCCCTGCCACCTTGGGATCCAATTATTCCCATTGTATTTAAATTTTGTAGTTGAGTGAATGTCATTCCCACTGTTAGATGTGACATACAGAGAAGAGCAATTACAGTGTTCTTCAAAGATGCAGGTGGTGCCCTCACAAGTATATTTTGCAAGGCAATGGTCAAGGGTATATCTTCTGGACCCTTTCAGCTGGGATGAGTAGGCCTAAAGTGACTAATTCCCTCCACCATCTCAATCCCCCTAAGCCTTTGGATCCCTTCCTCTACATTAAACCAAGGGAGATCAGGCATTTCCAGTTCGCTTACAGTGGGCCATCTTTTAATCCATATTTCAGCTAACTAGGCAAATGAACTATTAGAACCTTTTTTAACTCCCCGAGCTGCAACATTAAATGCAGAGACCCTACGAAGTGGGCCAAATCAATAAATTCAATCTGATTCATCTCTATGTTCCTTCCACCATTCTCTCACACCCTTAATATCCATTCCCATTCCTGTTCTCCAGATTTCTGTTTATATAACTTAGAAACTCAAGCAGATTTTTTTTTAATGTAGTACAGCTCCTCATGGGTCACACTCTCAGTCTCACCTCTAGTGGCTCTCCAGGACGTTAGTCTAGCTATAGGTCTAGAAGCAAAAAGGGGTGTTGGGGGCTGCTCCTGAGGAGAATCAACATTATCTTGCCTGGCAACTGCCTCAGGGGAGGCCATCATGATTGCCTCAGGCAGCGCAGGGTTTATCTCCTCAGACTAAAGTAGAAAGGCTGATGGCAGCATGGCTCAGGGAGGAGATGTTGCTACTACTGGGGATGGGAAAGTTGTTTCTTCTGGCAGAAAAGGTTCATCAGCGTTTACAAACTCAGTGTCCCCAGCTTCATCAGGGTCCTCCCACACATCTCCATTCCAAGTTGTGAGGTCCCATTCTTTTCCAATTAATGCCTTCACTTTAACAGTACACACCTGTTGAGACTGTGCATGAACCTTTCGTTGCAGCTCAGTCACTCACATGGTAAGAGCTTGTGTCTTTTTTTCCACAACTTCAGCTCTTTCTCTACAGGCAATAAGACTCTCACTCAGGGCAATCTTAGCAGATTTGAGGTTCAATATCTGCTTCTGGAGCCGGGAGACAGAATCCCTGAGTTCATCATTTTCTTTCATCGCTTTGTCCACTGAACTTACGAGCAACCAACAAGCTTCATTAAGTTCCTTGGTTCTCCACATGTGGTCAAAGGTATTATGTATAGGTTCACTAACCTCTTTACCTTCCATGAGCAACGAATCAGGAGTGTCAAATGCATGTATTTTGCATAACTTTCTAAATAGTTCACACCAAGGAATGTCAGTGTTCTTCATACTATTATAAGTAGGGTCCTTAGCACGTGTGGGTCTAATCATATTAAGCAGCCAACTCCAGAAACCCCCAAACCAATGAAAGAACCCCATCCCTAATATTCTGATCCTCTAGAACCACTGCTATTACCAAAATCTATATTAGTCAGGGTTCCCTAGAGAGAACAATGGAATAAATAAATAATAATAAATAAATAAATAAATAAAACATAATATATAAATGCATATATATGTATGTGTGTGTATATATATATATATACTTTTTTAAGTATTAACTCACATGATCACAAGACCCCACAATAGGCCATCTTCAGGCTGAGGAGCAAGGAGAGCCAGTCTGAGTTCCAAAACTGAAGAACTTGGAGTCTGATGTTCAAGGGCAGGAAGCATCCAGCATGGGAGAAAGATGTAGGCTGGGAGGCTAGGCCAGTCTCTCTTTTTATGTTTTTCTGCCTGCTCCATATTCTAGCTATGATGGCAGCTGATTAGATTGTGCCCACCCAGATTAAGGGTGGGTCTGCCTTTCCCAGCCCACTGACTCAAACCTTAATCTCCTTTGCCAACGCCCTCACAGACACACCCAGGATCAATACCTTGTATCCTTCAATCCAATCAAGTTGACACTCAGTATTAACCATCACAATTTCCAAAGCATTGCATCCTAAAGGTGAGCTTATTGAATCAGAGTAAGATCATTTTTAAGAATGCTAATACTTATTTTCAAATTGCTTTCCTAATGTGTTTACCAAATTCAGTTCCACTGACAATATATTAGAAATCCTGTTTCCACGTGCCTTTGCTATATTCATTATTTTAAATAGTTGCTAATTTGCTCAGAGAAGTTTTTTTTTGTTTTAATGTACACACTTTATATTACTGGTGAACTGAAGCATTTTCCATAGATTTGTTTACAGATCCCTCATAAATTGCTGACATGTTTAAATTTTTCTGAAAGTCCCCAGGGGGTATCTCACATATGTTCATGTTTAGTATTTACATTCCCTTTTTTGTGACTAAGTGAACTTAACAAGTATAGATAGATCTCTTTGTCTCTCTCTCTCTCTCTGTCTCTCTCTCTCTCTCTCTATATATATATATGCATTTAATAATGCTTATTTGAACTTAAGCGGTTAGACTTTAAAAAGCAGAATAGTTTACTTTTTCTGTCCAAAAGCACTGATACTAAACATTTGCTTGAAAACCACTTGGGAAATTTGAGTTGGAAATTTCAGTAGGGAAAGACTATCTAAGTAAGAAAGAGGTCCCTTGGAATAGTTTAGTCTTTATGATTGCATCCTTAAAAGGAACCTGGGGAATGAATGTGTGTGAGTGACTTGAAAGGGAAACAGGAAAAATAAAAACAAGAGTGAATAATTTAATTATAATTGTAACTGCTACCAATATTAAATCAGTGGTTTAGATAAAGCCTGTGCTGCTTATTTTACCCAAATTATTTTACAGATCTCAGGGTTCTTTTCACATGTGTGATTTCCTTGTGTTATTAAAACTTGTCACCTGGTATTTATTCAAGTACCACAATCATAGTTATTTGCTGTTTGGTTTAGGCTCTCTTCCTGTCTGAGTTATCTGGGTGTCAGTGATAAGTACTATAAAAATAAAGAGATAGAAAAGAGCAGGGTAAAGGACTTTGAAGACACTTAATGGACTGTTTGACATGTATTCTAGGCATGTGACAGGTAATAATTAAGACTGCTTAATTAGTTTTTGAATGTTGGGATGAGGAATAGCAGCAAAACTGAATAGTACTAATGAAAGACTGAATTACTATAATCAAAACATTATTTGCTTTTCAACAGGTAAAAGACTTTCACATACAGTAAGTGTACTGGCTTTCTTTTTGTATAAGAGAAATAAGAGTTGAATTTCCACAGTGATTAAAACCACAGTTCTGGCCTAATTCTTATAATTAAAAGTATTCCGTAATGTTAGAGAAGAACTTAAGAAATTAGGCTAGACTTTCTCACATAAATGAAAGCTTGCATGGTGAGCAAACACAGTATTTCAGTTATATTTCTGTGTATATTAAAAAATTAGATGGAAGGGATTAACATCCTGTAAATGAGATAAAACAAGGAACATACTAAAAATAAACAATGAATTCTGAAAACCACACTATTATTTCTTTTTTCTAAAACTCTGATCATTAAGGACAAAGATACACACCCCCAATTTACTCATTGTTTCTTAAATCTAACATTATAATTTAAGCACATTGAGATCCTATAAAATTAGACAACATACACCTTATGCGGCTGGGTCTATGATTTATTTTTCTATCTTCAGATTCTATTATTTATATAATATGTTTAGCAAATATCTGCCAAATGGAATTTAAGTGGCTGTCAGAATAAATTAGAAACTCCAAGAACATTTTCAGTATATTTTCTCTCTTTATTCTGTTGCCCAATCATGACTTCGTGTGTGTGTGTGTGCAGTTTCCCTCTTTAAAGCCAAACAGCTGGGGCTTCCCTCACTATTAAGAGTCAGTAACTGCTAAACTCAAGTTTTAAGATTGCAAAATAGATGGAATTCTCAGGGGTGCTTTGTCCCAGAGGATGTGGAATTTGAAAGCAAAGCAGATGGAGTCCTGGAGAAAGACAGCTTGGTGATGATGATTTTAATGATTAAATGGAAATCGAATGAGGGACCACTGAAGGGTGGAAAGAGCAGAGAAGCTGTCAGAGGGTCATGGAAGGAGAGGAAAGGAGAGTTTCAGAAATTCTCTGTGAACCAGACTAGCTTTCCTTAAGCAATAAGCCATAGGCAGGAACCATAATGCTCTAAGAGCCCCGAAGCCCAAGGACAATAGATGTGTGTACCATCCTGATTAGTGATGGCAGGAGACACAGATGGCTGTTCAACCCGTTAGGTAGTCAAGAAGGACAGCCACCAGGGAATATGTGGCAGCTTCATGCAGCCAGACCCAGACAGGTGGCAGACAGCTTGAGCTGGGCTCTTTGTGTTTGGTTTCTGACCTTATTTTAAATAACAGTAATAAATGCCTATTAAGCTTTAGCTTCCTTTTTTTTTTTTCCAAGTGTTGATGTATGGGAGAGCTGTGTCAGGAAGCTAAGTCTCAATTTTGCTTTGATATTTTTATCTTCCCCATTTCTAGTGATTCTCGCAGATGTGATCTTTCTCTGAAAAATGTAAAAAAAAAATGTTTGATGGTGACCCAGTTAGTTCTTCCTTTAAGTGAACTGACTGCTCATCCTCAAAACTTATCCAAGTCACCCCCATACTAAGCAGCACAGTAGCCTGGCTCTATAAATGTTGAAACTCAAGGGCAGCCATGTCAAATGCAGATGTAACAGCAGGTAAATTCAGTAGGTGAACATACATCTTGTAACTTGTTTTACTTACTGTTTGAAACACATAAAAATGCTTTAGGGAATATTATCCATTAAGGCAGACACTCGAGAAGCTGATGCACAAGTATATAACCTATGCATTGCTCCAGGCATTCTTTGATTTGTGGTTAATCCAATTTTTGTGGCTTCTCAGTTTTGCATTTCAGCAAAAACAATTTTAAATGCTGTAAAATAAAACAAAAGTTGTTTTTGTTGTACAACTGCAAAGAACCAGAATTCTAAGCATGTCTTTCATATCATGTGCTTTTGACACAACATTTATTTGGTTCAGAAGAATGTGCTATGATCTTCACCATTCTTATAATAGAGGGAAAAACAAAGAAAGTTAGAAAGAGATGCCTTAAGTAATAGCCAAATAGGGTCAATTTCAGACCAGAAATTCTGTGGGGCTATTCTTTCTAAAATAATTGTTTTTTCTAGAACAGAAAAATATTAAGAAGGAAGAAGGAAGAAATAGAGGGAAAAAATGGATTTGTAATTCCCAGGCTTCCATTCTGCTGCAGCATGTGGGTAAGGTAAGCATTACTGATAGGAGTTAGTTCCTCTCAAAAAATAAGTTTGAAAAATATTGAGTTAAGCGAAGCTGAAGAATTGTCTTTGTTACAAGTCTTCTCAGAGTCTTTTATATGATTAAATACATTGTGAAATTTTAAAAGTTTATATACAACATTTGCTAAACTTATTTGATTATATGAAATCCCTTTGTCTTTTTTGTTACAGGGCATTTCATGAGTTAGTGAGCCAAGAGACAAAAGATTCTTTCAGAACTGTGAGGCTGAGCCATCCGCTGTGTCATATAGAGAAATAAATTATGTGAGCATCAGTTGAAAGCAAGGTTAGGCACAAATCTGTGAAGATCAGGAAATAATAGCTTTAACTCAATAGTTTTCTAACTCAACATTTCCTAATGTGTGTTGTGCAGATTATTTGCTCTGAATAATATTATTACATATGGGTAAAAATGGGATCTTGTGGTCAAATGAGTTTAGGTTAAGTCTGGGTCAACAAAATTAAGCAGATTTCTTTTAAAAGGCACTTCTTAGAATGTTTCTAAAGGCAGAAACTTCTTGGGGTGGCTACGCAGTTCACGAAGATTTTTTCTTCTCTGGGAACTGCCCTGTATTCATTTGTTCAGGCTGCTATAACAAATTCATTTAGACTGAGTAATTTTTAAATGACACATATTTATTGCTCACAGTTCTGGTGACTGAGAAGTCCAAGGTCAAGACGCCAGAAGATTCAGTGTCTGGCAAGAGCTCATTCTTCATAGACTAGGTGTCCTCACATGGGAAAAGGGGCTAACAAGCTCCTTCTGCCTTCTTTTATAAGGGCACTAATCTCACTCATGAGGTCTCTACCCTCATGACTTAATCATTTCCCAAAAGCCCCCACCTGGTAACACTATCAAACTGGGGATTTGGTTTCAACATGTGGATTTTGTGGAAACACAAACATTCAGATCATAGTATACCCTTATTACTCAGAAAAATGTCTTCTGAAGTGAAGCACATTCTAATTCCCTAGCCATAGCTGTTTGGCCACGAAGTAAAATGTTTGAACCTCAAAGGCCCAATTAGAATAATTGTCCTTATACAATTTTGAGCTGAGAGGCACAGAAGCTGGGCATTGCTGATGTCTGTGGCATTTGATACTGGTGCGTGAGAAGTGGCTCTCAAAAACTCCACTTCATACTCATGTGGGAAGTTATGCAAAAATGCTGATTCTTGAGCCCCATCCCAGATCTCTACATCAGAATATCTTGTGCCTCATTTGCACATAAAATGCGTAATAATGATAGCTAAGAATTATTGAAGACTCACATGCAGTGTGTACCAGGCACTGTAGCCCTTAAGATTTTTAGGATAGTTTTAAACATTCTGGCCAGCGCTGGTCTAAGGATGTACATTCAGGAAGCTCTGTGAACTCTTGCTGCTGAGATATTCTAATTCCTTCTCTTATTGAGGGTCAGTTGTTCAACTGTTCTTTCGACTTCTGTGAATTACCATAATTTTTTTTCCAATTAATTACCTTTTAGCTGAAGCTAGCTCAAGTTGGTCTCTGTTACTTGCAACCAAAATAACCTTAACTAATACAGCATTGTAAATTTCCTGGAATGTGATTATAGCATGTAGTGCTTAACAAATTTCATTGACCACTAAATGTTTTTTTTAAGGAGCTTCTTATTAAACCAGTGTTCTGCCACACATGCTTTGGGAAAGCACTAGTTTAGGTAATCGATTTAACATTGCTGTGACTTTTCTACAGGACATTTACTGAATGTTGAATTTTAAACCCAGTTTCTTGGGATTACATTAATTGTTATAATATGTGTTTTTAGAATTAGGGACACTCAGTGGTGATACACACTTAAATGCAAATAAATAAAGCCTTGATATCCAGTTGTAGGATTGCTTTGGAAAACAAGAAGTCAGGGCTCTTCCTCATTGATGCCGTTTTATTTGCACATGATAAGCCATCTCTTACCTACAGGTATTACATAGAAGACACCTAAATTTGCAATACACCTAGGGGCAAGAGTGGTAGAATCAGATGGTTTAGTACAGGGCTGATAATTATATGGCCATAGGTACAAAATAAATAAGTATTACTAACTGAATTGACATAAAGTAATAATCTTCTCTTTTAAATATCTAAAGGGTTGTGGAAACTCAGAAAAATAGCAGGATAAAATGAATGCAGTGGAATAGCAGCAGCCATTTATTAGCTCTGTCACTTTGAATAAGGTCCTTTACTCTAAATCTATTTCTTGTTCTATAAGATAAAGATAATAATTTTTCTCCTATGTTTTGGGATTAGTACCAAATAAATAACAGTTAATATTACTAAGATATTCCTATCTGCCAGACACTATGCTAAATGCTTTAAATTCATTATTTTATTTAATTTTCTAAACATTTCTATGAAGTGGTATATTAGTCCATCCTCACATTGTTATAAAGAAATACATCAAACCTGGGTAATAAAGAAAAGATGTTTCATTGGCACATGATTTTGCAGGCTGTACAGGAAGTATGGTGGCATCTGCTTCTGGGAAAGCGTCAAGGAGCTTTTACTCATGGCAGAAGGCAACGTGGGAGCAAGCATCTTACATGGCAGGAGCAGGACCGAGAGAGAGGGTCCTGATCTCTTAAACAACCGGATCTCACGAGAACTCACTATCATGATGACAGCACCAAGTAGAGATGGTGTTAAACCATGAGAAATTGTCCCCGTTACCTAATCACCTCCCATCAGGCCTCACCTCTAGTATTGGGAATTACATTTCAACATGAGATTTGGCTGAGGACACAGATCCAAACAATATCAGATGACTTACCATTTATTTTTTATATTTTATAGATGAGATTCATTAAGAACACTTGCCTAAGGTTCTTAGGCACAGATTCATTAAGAACACTTGCCTAAGGTTGCCTAGTAGACAATGCAGTCAGGATACAAACCCAAACAGTCTGATTCCCATGCCTACATATTGCAAGCATTCGGTACTTAACCATTTTCTCCAGGGAGCTACCTGCTTCCCTTTTGACTAACTGGCAGTAGAGAAACATGTTATCATGAAAATATATATAGACTATGATGAAAAAATAAATTGATTTGTGTGGATAACACTGGTGAATTCTGGCTCCTATTCTTGGTCAAGTTAGCCACCTTTGAGAGGACGATTTCAGTGGAGAAGGGACGATTTCAGTGGAGATTCAGATTGAATCACCAAGGCAACCACAGAAAAACTGACAGGAGCAGCTGCATCACATATAAAATGCTGCAGGATTTCTGGAATCTGGGTGGGATTAGTGAAGGAACGTCATCTGAAGTAAGAGTTTTAACTAGAGTAGGAATGTTGTTTGGTAGAAAAGAACAGGCTACTATAAGCAGGAATAATATGCTCAAAGTCTGTCTGAACGACAAGGATGAGCAAACTGGTTTGTTTAGAGTACAAGACTTAGATTAAAGCACATAAGAACAATAAGAATGGATAGATTGAGAAATGGCTAAACGATAATATTTCCCTCACACCACTAATGTAGGAACTAACATTTATTAATTGGATACTCTATGTGAGGTACTCTCCTAATCATTTTACTTGCACGAAATCATCTAATCATCACACCAACCCTATGAAGTTAGCATACTCACTAGTTCTAATTTACTGTTGAGGAATATGAAGCACAAAGAAGTTCAGTAACTTACACAAAGTTGATAGGAATTGAAAGAAGCAGAATTCAAATCTACTAATTGAGATTCAGACTCTATGATCTGTACCCAGTATACTATATTCACTGTAGCCTGGATTAGCTTTATTATGTTACTCCCTTTCTTAAAAAACTAAAATGGTTTCTTATTGTGATTATTAACAAATATACATTAATCTTTCTGATCTTTAGAGACCTCCATTAGCTTGCAATTGTTAATCATTAACACCATTTTTCATCAGTCTTCCTAAATGAACCCTCCTCTATTACACATAAACTAATGAGTTCCTATTTAGAATGCCTTCTCTCTGCCGATCCACCTCTCTGAGCTTTAAAATTCCCCTCAATAAATTTAGCCATTGCCTCAAAGAAGCCCCCTCTGACTCTTTACATTGAGCATCAATTCTAAATTACTCTTTTTCTCACAAAATGTATTATCTCAGTAGACATTAAGTGGATATTGGTGATTATTTTGCCCTTAGTAACCTTACTTGATAAGCAATATTGACCCTATGTATCTTGAATATGCATTTTTTCACTAAGTGAATTATCAGCTACTTGTAATTAATATAATGTATCTGCATGCAATATACACGCATTTCATGTTAACCGTGCAGAATAGGTAGAAATAGGAAAACAGCGCTGGTAATACAAGGACAATTGTTTTCTTTTCTCCTCATGTGCTCAAAAATAGATTTATTTAAAAATTCAGTTTTTCTCTGATAAAAGCTTAAGTTCAGACTGTTAATATTTTTCCCAATCAGAAAGTAATACCAGTGCTGTAAAGGTTGAAGCTCATCTTTTTGTTTGTGAAAATGAAATCACTGGTTCAAAAGACAACAGAATTTAGCTTATAAATAAGTATAAATTAATTGTGCCTTTTTTAAAAAAGCAAAGGTTTTAATTATACAGGCTCTGCAGAGAATGTTTATTTCATCGTTATTGAAAAATGGCAAGTATCCCACATAACAACCTTTCCTTTTGAATATGAAAATGCACTTACACAAATGCAAATATTTGTTTGGCAACTAGACAATGGAGAAGATTCCCATTTGTGCTTAGTGGAATGGAATGAGTTGGTCCTCACTAGTTCAGCCAAGATTCTCTCTGCTAATGGCAAAACATGCCTGTCCCTGTAGCTAAACAAACACTGGATTATTCATTTTCCTTTTGGCAAATGCCATCGTGGTAATGCCCACGATACTTGCTGTTTATCATGAATGACTGTTGGGGACATCCCTTGTTAAAAGAAAAACTGTACAAACCAAGTTAATAAGGATGAATTGAAATGTTGCAGAATTCTGCATATATGTGTATGTGTTGATGCGTATCCAAGGCTTTATGTGATTTTTGTTTTGACTGAATATGTCATGTTTCATGTTTCAATGGAATCTTTCTTTTGTGGTGCTCCAAACTTAGATTAAAGGAGCTAACATAAGTGACCTAGGATATACTCAGCATCCAGATAGTATCTGGATCTTTTTTGAATTGTTAAAGGTATATAATAAAAGCTACTCATGGTGTCTGCCCTCAAAACATTTTGTCCTTAAATAGATACACAATCATATGTCTGAGTAAATGGTTGTGAATAAAAAGAATATGTAAAGCTAGATCAGTGATCCTCAACCTTTCTGGCACCAGGGACTGGTTTTGTGGAAGACAATTTTTCCATGGAAACAGCGGACTGGTTTTGGGATGAAACTTTTTCACCTCAGATCATCAGGTATTAGATTATCGTAAGGAGTGTGCAACATAGATCCCTTGTACATGCAGTTCACAAGAGGATTTGAGCTCCTATGAGAATCTAAAGCCACCATAGATCTGACAGGAGGCGGAGCTAAGGGAGTAATGCCCAATCCCCGCTGCTCACCTCCTGCTGTGAGGCCAAGTCCCTAAGGGTCAGTGGCCTGGGGGTTGGGGACTCCTGAACTAGATGGACAACTGTAAAAGCAATGATTGAGATTCATCGGAAATTACAGAAAAGTGTTTAAACAGATTAAAACACACGATTATTACATTCCAATGATCTTAGTTGGTTAAAGCAAGTTGTTAATGAGGACAAAGTATAATGGAGTTAGAAATTAAGCCAGAGTCACAAGACCTGAGTTCTAGTTTTAGTGCACCAATTACATCACTATTTGACATGAGCAAGGGGATCGCTCTTGTTACCCTCACAAATAAAAGTGTATGCTTGTAAAAATACAGTTCAACCATGATTGGGAATATGCATAACAGTAGCCAAAAAGAAAAGCAAAAATATGGTTTTGGAAATAAGAGACCACTTGGCCAGAATGTTGAGACAACTCATTTTGCCCTTATTTTTTCTTTCAGAATACAAAAAATTCAGAAAGAGCATTCTTTAAATGAGGTGACAATTTCATCATCTTTTTTTAGATATTTCATAAAAGATAGCACATGATTGTGTGTGTAACTGAGGCAAATTGCATAAGCTACCTAAGATTTAAGTTTCTCTCTGTAAAGATAGGGATATCAACTGAATGAAATTACACCCATAAAATATTTAACATAGAGCTTGCTACATAGTAAGTGCTCAATAAATAAACTCTAGAGGCACTAGAGTATTATGAATAAGTCCACTAGAATCAGAATCTCTGTGTTCAAATCCTGGGTTTTCCAATTAACTGCTGTATGACCTTTGAATAACTTATTTAACCTTGCTAAACTTAAATTTTCTCTTTTGCAAAATAGGGATGATGGTATCTACCACATAGCATTATTGTCAACATTAAATGCAATGATACTTATAAAATAAGGCCTGGCATATAAAGTTCAATAAATGTAATTCTTTTATTGAACAAATGCTTATGGAGCATTTACCATAAGTGTGTCATTGTTTTATGTGCTGGGATACAATGGTGAACCAAGACAGAGAACAGTCCTTTCTTTCAACCATCTCATATTCTAATTGGAAAGATATATAATACATAAACAAATAATGTCAGATATAAGTGCCACGAAGAAACTAGATCAGAATAAGGGACTACAGACAGACTGTGGGGGTAGGACACGTGCTATTTTACTTACGGTTGTTTGGAAAAGTTTCTTCCCTAAAGATGTGGCACTTGATCGGAGACCTGAAAGACACAAAAAGAGATAGCCATGAAATAACTGTGTTTGGGTGAGAGAGTGGGCAGGGAAGAGCATTTCAGGCAGAGAGAACAGGAAGTGTAAGGTCCTTAAAAAGGGAAAAATGCTATTAATGTTCTCTAGGAAAGGCAAAGACATCATTGTGGCTGAAAAACACAGAGTGAAGGGAAAAAGAGAAGCATAGCATGAGATCAGATAGGTAGGCAGAGCCATATCATGTTGGGTTATGTCTAATGCTAGCTATTATCATTGTTGTTGTTAAGCTCCAGGGGTTTTGATTATTGAAATAATGCTTTATCTAGTTTGGTAAATTCTTTTAAGATTCCACAAAGCAGAAATTTATGATAATAATAACAGCAATAATGGCTGACTTTATCATTTGGTCTTTCACAAAGTGATTTACACATCTATTATCTCATTTACTCTTTTCAGAATCCCTTTAAGTTAGATAATTATTAGTATCTTTCTTCTGAGGAGACAGGGTCACAGAAGGTAAAGTCCTTGGGCACAGTCACACAACAAACAATGTAGGAAGTATAGGGCTCAAAGTATGTCTCTCGATTGTTGCTTTATTTACAGGATGCATCTCTGTCTTGTTGACCGGGTAACAAAAGTGATTGACAAAAGAGGATCTGATTTAGCAGGGAAATAGAGATCAGTTCCACAGATACAAATAGAACTCAGTATCCTGATTTAATTATTTAAATATTATCAAGTCCTGTATTCAGGGTGCCCACTTACTACTGAAGAAATAACTATTTGTTCTTAATATTCATGAATTTCATGAATAAAATTTACGAGTGCAAGGCAGTGACTTTGAAGAGTCAGTAAAAATTTATAATATTTGGACACTGCTTTTAGCATGATAAAATTCTGTAAAAAATGACTATTGCTTACTCTCACCCTCTAGCGTTTTCCGTTAGTTCAAGGATAAGACTTATGAGGAACAACATCTGAATTTGATTGAACAAATGATAATCTCATTTAGGAAGAATGAGACATTGCAAACACAAAGATGCTGGAAGCTTGGTGCCAATCCATTCTATATATAACATTTATTAAGATATATCAAATGATGACCAAGTTTATTGTGAAACAGAAGATACAGAATCAGGCTGCTACCTTGTATTCTGCTTTAGATATTCCTGAGGTTGTTCTAGAAGTCAAAAAATGTATAATGATACACACTGAACTGCAAAATAGAGCAAATTTTTTTTTAAGCCATATGTATTGCTCAAGACTTTTTTGCTTCCTGACATTCCAGCAGCTAGTTTTGTTATGGTTGCCTCTCTCTGCTCTGTGCTATGAGGTAAGACAATCTGGTCAGCAATCCTAATCATATTAATGGCCCTACTGATATTTTCCAAAGAGACTTAGTTTACTATTGTGAACTATATCACACTAAGCCAATTAGCCTGTTAACATACCAGTTGATTAGTCTGGTCAATAGCATTATTAGGTGTGATGGGAGACACAATGATATACATACATAGTTTCTGTCCTCCAGAAGTACGCAATTCAGTCAGGGAGTCCAAGTATGTACAAATAAAAGTTGACTAATATGCAAGAGCTTTTCAATACACAACCAGTACGTTTGATGCATAATCTTACAATTTAGTCAATTTTCTGCTTTATAGAAATCCCTATTACAAAAAGTCCCCATTTTAAAACATTTTAGAAATGACCTATATCTTAAGAAAATAATGCTGGAACAGAAAATACAATACTCAACTTTCTCATTTATAAGTGGGAGCTAAACATTGAGTACACATGAACATAAACATGGGAACAACAGATGCCAACCACTAGAGGGGAGAAGGAGGGAAGGAAGTGTAGGTTGAAAAACTACCTATGGGGTGCTAGCCTCACTCGCTGGATGCAATATATGCACATAACAAATCTGCACATATACCTCCTGTATCTAAAATAAAAGTTGAATTTAAAAATAACCTATATTAATACAAGTGAATTCTGAAAGTCCTCTATAACATCCTAAACTGGATATGTTATCTTTCTGTTCAATACAAATTAGAGTGCTTGACTTGAAACTTACTTAAAAAGGTGACTATTATATATGAAAATGTATAGAGCTAGAAAATTATTATTGCCTATTCAACACTATAGAAAGGATATTAGGACACATTTTGTTGAATAAAATTACAAATGATAGTTAGGCATTACTGAAATATTACTCTATCCATGTACATTTGGAGATAAATACACTTCTATAGTCCCAGCTGAAGACCTAACCATCATTTATAGCATTGTTTCTCAAAGCATTGGCTGTGTATCACTTTCATCAAAATTGTCTGCAGTGTTTATTAAACTGCAAAATCCTGAGCTCCAGCTCATATCTGCTGAACCTAAATATCTTGAAGCAAATTTTTTGGACTCTATATTTGTAACAAGTTCTCTACCTCCAGGTGTACACCAAAAGATTGGAACCACATTTAAAGTGTAACCACAGTCTTTATAGAGCAATACATCCCTTTCTAAAATTGTTCACCAATTTTGTATATAGAGCATTAATAATTGAGAGAGGCATGTTCCCTTCCTATGACAACCAGTAATGTTTTCCCTCTGCCCTCTTTTTTTTCTGTTTGTTTTTGTTTTACAGTGGCAAAACATATATAACATTAACTTTACCATTTTAATCATTTTTAAGTGTACAATTCAGTGACATTAATTATATTCACAATGTTGTGCAACTATCACCATGATCTATTTCTGGAATTTTTTATCATTCCACACAGAAACTCTATACTCATTAATGAATAACTCACATACACTTTTCCATCAATCCCTTATAACCTCTAATCTACTTTCTGTTTCAACGAAATTGCCTATCTTGGATATTTTCTATATGGGAAGTCATACAATATTTGTCATTTTGTGTTTGGTTTATTTCACACAGCATAATATTTTCAATGTTCATCTGTGTTGTAGCATGTATCAGATTTTTGTTCTTTTTTATGGTGGAATAATAGTCAATTATTTGGTATCTTAATCAGTTCAGGCTGCCATAAAAATGCCATAGACTGATTTGAAGTGGTATTTCAGTTGGGTTTTTATTTGCATTTTCCTAAGGACTAATGATATTGAGCATTTTTTCATGTGCCTATTGACCATTTGTGTATCTTCTTTGGAGAAATGTCTATTCAAGCCCTTTGCCCATTTCTTAATTGGGATTTTTGTCTTTTTGTTGTTCACATGTAGGAGTTCCTTATATATTGTGTATATTAAGTCTCTCTCAGATATATAATCTGTGAGTATTTTCTCCCATCCTCTAAGTTGTTATTCACTCTTTTTTTCTTTTGGTTTAAGCCCACTAGTGTGCCTTTCTTTTATTATTATTATTATTATTATTATTATACTTTAAGTTCTGGGGTACATGTGCAGAACGTGCAGGTTTGTTACATAGGTATACACTTGCCATGGTGGTTTCCTGCACCCATCAACACGTCATCTACATTAGGTATTTCTCCTAATGCTATCCTTCTGCTGGTCCCAAACCCCCTCAACAGACCCTGGTGTGTGATGTTCCCCTCCCTGTGTCCATGTTTTCTCATTGTTCAAATCCCGCTTATGAGCGAGAACATGTGGTGTTTGGTTTTCTGTTCTTGTGTTAGTTTGCTGAGAATGATGGTTTCCAGCTTCATCCATGTCCCTGCAAAGGACATGAACTCATCCTTTTTTATGGCTGCGTACTATTCCATGGTGTATATGTGCCACATTTTCTTTATCCAGTCCATCATTGATGGGCATTTGGGTTGGTTCCAAGTCTTTGCTATTGTGAACAGTGCTGTTCACTCTCTTGATAGTGTCCTTTCAGGTACAAAACTTTTTAGTTTTGATGAAGTCAAATGTATCCATTTTTAATTTGTTTGTCTGCATTTCTGGTGTTATATTTAAGAAGCCATTATCAAATCCAAGGGCATACATATTTTTCCCTGTGTTTTCTTCTAAGAGTTTTACAGTTTTAGCTCTTCAATTGACATTTTAGTTAATTTTTGTATATGATGTAAGGTAAGGGTCCAACTTCATTCTTCTACATGTGTATATCCAGTTTTCCTAGCACCATTTGTTAAATAGATTGTTCTTTCCCTCATTCAATAGTCTTGGCTTCCTTGTAAAACTTCAATTGACCATAGACATATGGGTTTATTTCTGGACTCTCAATTCTATTCTTTTGGTATATATGTGCACTTTTAAGCCAGTATGACACTACTTTGATTACTGTAGCTTTGTAATAAGTTTTGAAATCAGGAAGTGTGGGTCCTCCAATTTTGTTCTTTACCAATATTTTTTGACTATTGTGAGTCTCTTGAAATTCCATGTGAATTTTAGAATGGGTTTTCTCATTTGTGTAAAAAAATGCAATTGAGATTTTATTGGGATTGCACTGAATTTGTGAATTGCTTTGGTAGTATAGTCATCTGAGTTGTATTAAATCTTTGAATTCATGAATATAGAATGTCTGTCCATTTATTTAGGTCTTCTTTAATTTCTGTCAGTAATGTTTCATAGGTTTCAGTGTACAAATTTTAAACTTCTTTGAAATTTTATTTACATGTATTTTGTATAATATCGTAAATGAAATTATTGCTTTAATTCCCTTTGTACATTATTCATTATTAGTGTGTAGAAATACAGTTGATATTTGCATGTTTGCTTTCCATCCTACAATTTTGCTGAATGTTTTAGCTCTAACAGGTTCTTTTGTGAATTCTTATGGGTTTTCCAGATACAAGATTTTGCCATCTGCAAATACAGATAATTATAGCTCTTTTCTTTGTTTTTCTTGATGAATTACTTTGGCTAGAACTTCCAGTACTATGTTCCAGTACTATGTATCCTGTTCTAGACATGCTAATTCCTTAAGCTGCATAGTTAGGTTACTTATTGATTTTATACATTTCTTTTTTACTGTACATGTTTACAGCTATAACTTCACATCTAAGCACTCCTTTAGATGCATCTCATAAGTTTCTCTATGTTGTGTTTTTTTTTTTTTTTCATTCATTTCAAGGAATTTTCTAACTTTCCTTCTTCTGCGACTTCCATATGCATACATTGTTTTTGCTTGATGCTACAGGTATGTTAGGCTCTGTTCATTTTTCTCATTCTTTTTTCTTTCTACTCCTCAGACTAGATCATTTTCATTGGCCTAACTTGAAGTTGGCTGATTCTTCCTTCCGCCTGCCCAAATCTACTGTTGAACTTCTCTAGCAATTTTTTTCATTTCAGTTATTGTGCTTTTCAGCTCCCAAATTTGTTTGGTTTCCTACTGTAACTTCTATCTCTTTATTGATATTTTCAGTTTGTTCATACATCACCTTGCTATTATTCTTTAGTTCATTTTTATGGTTTCATTTAGCATTGAGCATGTTTGAAACTTTTGATTTAATGTCTTTGTCTAGTAAGTCCAATGTGTGTGGTTCCTCAGGGATGGTTTCTATCTATTTACATTTTTCTTTGAATTGGCCAAAATCAAGCACTAGTCTTTCCTGAGACTTCAGGACAATTGAGGAGTTTAAGATTTATTGTATGGAGTTGGAAAAACCAATTCATTTTTCATGTTACTGTTAATTCTGGAAAAGAATAATCACTGCTCCTTCCAATGTTGCGGGAATCTGATATAATGAATTTATCACAAATGTCTGGTTCATTTCCTTGAGAGATTTTACTGACTCAAAAGCTCAGCATTAACTGCTGACATTCAGACAGGTCAGACATTTAGCAGAGAGAGTAGCTAGATCATAATTTGTGTGAAGGAGTCATGCAGTTGAACTTATGCAGAGCCTCCATTGCTGCCATTGTGGTTGTTCTGTTCATGTGCCCAATGTGCCACCACTCGGGGATGGTCAAGTACAAATGATGACTATTTGTCACTGAATGAGTTAAGTCTATCTATCTGGTTGCTCAGTGCCTCTCCGTGGTAGGTGTTTTCTTAGGCATTAACACAAAGCATGCAGTTTCACACCAGTTTATGCCATTTCCATTGGTCCATTAAAGTGTCTGCTGCCCAGGACTCTGTGTCTCTGACCTTCCAATCTTGCTTCTTCCAAATCTCTAACCAATTATATATGTCACTGACCATTGACTATGAGCCCCTACATTCTTAACTCTAGGCAGTTTTCTCTCCATTGACAATAGGCATGGGAGATTTCAGATCTTATCATTGGGGAGATTTCCCTCACGACTGTTCTACAAAGCCACTCCTAAGTGGTGTGACAGTATGCCAGCAGTCAATTGCTTGCTTCCACCAACATATTGAGTTGTCTCATCTATGAACCAGACTCAGGAAGTATTGGGTTTATGTAGCAGCAATAACACTAGAGCAATATGAAATCACTAGTAAATATAAGGATTGTGGAGTTGTCTGGCTTTTGTTTATTTTCTTGAATACCTTAATAAAAAGAGAATGACAGGCTCAAGTCACCCATTAACAACTCAGAACAAACGTGGAATGCATGAGGCCAATGTATTAGTTTTCTAAGGATTCCATAAAATATTAACAGAGTCTGAGAATAGAAATCTATTTCCTGACAGTTCTGGAAGTCAGAATTCTGAAGTCAATGTGTCAGCAGGATTGGGCTCTTCTGGAGGCTCTAAGAAAGAAACTATCTCAGAACTCTCTCCTAGTTCCTAATGGCTGCCAGCAAGTCATGGCATTCTTAGACTTGTAAGCGTATGACTCCAGTCTCTGCCTCCATCTTCATATGACCTTCCCCCATGTATCTCTGTGTTTTCTCCTATATGTCTAAGTATACTCATAATTAGATTTAGTGGCCACCCTAAATCCTGGATGATCTCATCTTGAGAGCCTTAACTTAATTACATCTGCAGACAACCCATTACCAAAAATGATCACATTTATAGGTACCAAGAATTAGAACTTTGGCAGACTTTTAGGGTCACAATTCAACCCACCACAGCTACTATGGCAGTATTTAACAAGATCCTCATCTTCTGCAGTCCTAAGGCAGGCTGCTGAAAAACAAATATAGGATTTAATTGTAAGGATAGCAGAGATACAAAGAGATAAAATATGCAGCTTGATAGGTCTCATATGCTAAAATTAGGGCCCTATCTGATAAGGATGGCATAAGATTCTGAGACCTATGATGTAGAATTTTCAGTAAATTCATTTGATAAAAGAATGGAGTTAAATCAATAATTTGTGGCAATTAATTCATTATTTCATTTTAAAATATTTTTTCTAATTTTAAGATAATTGTAGATATGTAAAAAAATAACATACACAGTATATCAATTATCATTTAATGAACACTATTTTGAGGTATTTGCTTGAGCTATATTTTTAAAATAATGTTACCTTTCCATTCTACTCTCTATTTTACTCAAAGGGAGCCATTGTAGTAGTTAACAACCGCCTCTCTGATAAGATAACAAGTAAATGGAAACTTGAAGGAAGAGAGAGAATAATGGAGTCATATATATATATATATATATATATATATATATAATTCATAAGAATATAAAGTATTATTTGTGTTCTTAAACTTTACATAATGCTTTCAATTTGTTTTGCAAATTCTTTTTTCCTCAATGCTGTGTTCCAGATTTATTCATATTATTAGTTGATGTGGTCATTTTGTATAAGTAGGATGAGCTCCTTCATCCAAAGTTTGGCTCACATATTGAAACTGTGGTGATGCTAGCACACATGCACCAAGAGAGTACTAAAAGTTTTATTATACTTTTATAATGAGACTTTCTGAGGAGAGCAGTGAAAGCTCCCAGCCTGAACTGAAAGCTATTTCAGAGAGCTGAGAAAGAAGACTGTCTTGGTTTTTGATTGTGATTAGGGGCTGTTGCTGCAATGGGGTTTCTGTTCATGGGCCAAAGTTTGCATGCTTTAAACTTCCTACCAGCACCAAAGGTGGTTGTTAAGTTGGTGTGCTTATCTGGGAGGGCATTTGGTGGAGCCTTCTATTCTGCCATTTTGCTCTACTTCTCAAGGTTGTGCGTGTGTTAATATGCACTTGCACCAATGATGTGTGTGTTTCCTTACATCTTCACCACCACTTGATATTATTGAGTTAAATCTTTTCCAAATATTATGAGTAGTAAGTAATATCTATTTGCTTTAATTGTTTATCATGTCTTTTCACATATACAAATTTATGATTTTACCATAATCACCTGTATCCATCTTTTTCTTTAGAATTTGTAACTTTGTGTATTTTTAAGAGATGATTTGTTACCCTGAGATTGCAAAGGTATCCACTTACATTTTCTTCTAAATATTTTAAGCTTTCTTTTTCACATTTAGTCCATTAATGACAAAATGAAAATTATTTTTCATGTGTAATATGAAAGAGGGATGAAGGTTATCTCTTTTCATATAGATCACAAACTTTCCCAATAAATACCATTTGTTGAATAGCTGAATCTCTTACCACTGTATAGTAGTTTCACATCTATCATATAATAACATAACTCTGTGGGTCTGTTTTGAGGCCATTTAATATGTATCATCTCCATTTGTCTATGCCTAAATCAAGATCACACTATTTTAATTACTAATAGCTTTATATTAATTATTGACATTTGGTAAGAAAAGTTCTACCTAATTATTTTTCTGTTTCATATTTTACTTGGCTGAGTTTTTGGCCATTTATTCATTGCTGAAAATTGAATGTGTTTTGCAAAGTTTGTGTGTTGGTAACTTAATCCCCAATGCAACTGTGTTGAGAGGTGAGACCTTTAAGAGGCAATTAGGTCATAAGGGCTCTGCTCTCATAAATGGATTAAGACCATTATCATGAGAGTGGGTTATTGTCTCTGGATTAGGTTTCTGATAAAAAAGATGAGTTCGGCCTCATTTTTCTCTCTCGCTCCTCTTGTTCTTTCTCACTCTCTTGTCTTCCATCATGGAATGAGGGTACAAGAAGGCCCTCACCAGATGCAGGTCCCTCAACTTTGAACTTTCCAGCCTCCATAACTCTAAGAACTGTTTTTTGTTTTTTTTGTTTGTTTGTTTGTTTTGTTTTTTTCATTATCAATTGCCTAGCCTAGGGTATTCTGTTAAAGAAGCACAAAATGGACTGAGATACTTATATATAAGAATTTTCAAATAAGCTCAACAAGTTGTACAAAAAACCCCACAACCCAACAACACTATGGGTTTTCTAATTATGTAGAGCATTATATCGAGCTTATCAATTTTAGAAAAGCAGACCTCTTCTCATTCATGAATCTGAACTATCTATTTTAAGTATTATTTTATGTACTTAGGTTGTATAATTTCTCCTTAAATACATTATACTTCTGTTTGAAGAAGGTCTAGGTATATCTCACAAGGAATGCTCTCCCCTCCTACTACCAGAGCCAAGAGGTATTCTTTCTCATTTATTTATCATGAAAACCTAGTGGGGTTCCAGGAAGTCAAACCCCAAAATATGCAAGAAATTTCTCACTCTTATGCTAATGCAAACGCAGCTTCCAGCAATTCATCAAAATTACTATGTAGGTGATTCTACTAGTTTATGACTCCAGTGACTTCTGTTCTAGGCAAAGAGATCTTGGCTCTGATTTTCCAAATTCACTTGTCTCTCCAAATTTAGGGGTTGCAGTTTGCCCTGTGACCTCAGTTCTATGACATCTCCAAGAAAAGTACTTGCCTAGTTTTCCCTTAGTGTAAAGATATGAGTGATAGCTTACAAGTTCTTTACATGTTGAAGCTGAAACCGGAAGACGTCCTTGGGATGGATTTTATGCATTCTTTAATATTTTGTAAGTCTAAGCTACAAAATATGTTTCTAAACATTGGAAAGTAGCTTCACACCCAATAGCAAGTCTCTTCCTGGAAGAAGAAATGCTATTCCTATTTCAAACACCAAATAAAATATAAAATATTTTTCCATTCACAACTCTGAAAATCATAACAATTCTACTATTTTACCATTATAGGAAATGTAGGCAAAATTATGTTTCCTAGGTTTCCACTGTAGTTGATCACAATGTCAAAATTTATTTTACACATTGTTGAATTTGCTTCCAAATATTTTATTGTTTATAATTCTTTTATCCATATGAGATTATCCTAAGTTTTTCTTTATTGCATGAATAATATCCAGATTTTAGATTAACACAATACCACATAAAATTATTTAAGGACCTTTGATTTTTTAGTACTCTTAAGATTTTGTATTAATCTATGTTTTAAACATTTGGTAGAATTTACCTGTAAAACTATCTGACCTGGTTGTTATCTAGTCAGGTATCTTTGGTTTGGGGTTTTTCTTTTTTTGGTAAATATTATTTTGTTTTTGTTTTGTAAAAACAAATAAAAACTGAAAAATAAATTTGATTTACTTAATGACTATAAGTCTATTCAGATTTTCTGCTTTGTAAATTGGATTTTATAGAAATTATTTTCATATTTGTTTGATAAATTTACTTATAACTCATCCTTATAATTTTGTCAATGTCTAATGAACATTATGTCGTCCTTCATTCTTAATATTTTCTACTTGTAACTTTACTCTTTTCTCCAATTCAATCTAGCCAGAGATATGACTATTAGTTTTTACATAGAGCCAACTTTTGGTTATACTGATCCTCTATTTTTTTCTATTACTTGAATTTTTGCCTCAATTGGTATCATTTTTCTTTTCATATTTGATATTTTGATTTTCTTTTTCCAGTCATTTTCATTGTAAACTGAACGTATTAATTCTCAATCTTTCTTCTTTTCCAATAAGTACATTGAGAGCTATATAGTTTGATATATATATATATTTTGCCTGTATCACACATAGGTTTTCCTTGTGTAATGTTTTGTATTGTCATTATAATTTATTTCTTCACCAATGAATTATTTAGAATTATTAGATATTTAAAACACATGTCTTTTCTAAAGTTTCCAGATCCATGGGGGTTGCCATATCTTTGCTATTGACTTGCAATTTTATTATGTATTGGTTGGAGAAGATAGTTTATATGTTAATTCTTTGGTATTTGTTCAAAATTCCATTGTAGTCTGGTAGGTGCTCTATTTTTATAAATGTTTTATATTTGCTTGAAAAAAGTATAATGTTTTTATTGCTGAATGAGAATTCTGTAAGTATAATTTCTATCAAGCTTATTGCTCAAAATTGTATATATTTAGTAGCAGTTTCCACAAGTCTATCAATTATTAAGAAAATGTTTTAAAATCTCCCTTAGATTATACCATTTCATATTGATGCTATGTTTTTAGGTAGAAAATGATTCAGAACTGATTATACATTGCTGATTTCTTTCTTTTATCACTATGTAATTATCTAATTTATCACCAAGAAGGCATATTTTGTTGAACTCTATTATGTTGCATATTCATATTGCTACATCAGTGTTCTTTGGCTATTGATTAATATCTGGAAATGAAATAATATCCAGAAAAACGCTGATGTAGCAATTTAATACCAATGCATTTTTTTACCTTTTTAAATTCATCTTTTCTGTGCCATACATTTTAGCCATATCTCTTATAAATAGATAAAACTAAATTTTTAATTCAATCCAGGCATTTCTTTACCAAATGATTTTAATCTTTTAAATTTTACTACTAATTATTAACTGTATTTAGATTGTGCTTTTGTTTTATTTATACTTTGTAATCCCTCCCTGCATTCTATTATGCTCATTGGATTTTGTCACTTGCCGTATTCCTTCTGTACTTGTGTGAAGTCATTAATTTTTCTCATAGGTACACTACATGCTTCATATGTATAGTTGACTTAACAAATTATAAAATTAATCAATATCTCCACTGTACTCGTAAAACAAGGACTTTCAAGTGCTTTCACACTATTCATCCTTTACCAGTTCTATTTTATTATTGCCTTGCATGTTATTTCCAACTTGGTTTAAGCTCCAGACTATTACTTGTGTTGTTTTCTTTGTTCAGCAAATGCTTATTAAGATTTGTTATAGTTCTACCAATTTTAATGATCATTATTGCCTCTTGCATTCCATTTCCTCCTTCCTTGTGTAGTTCAGGTTGACTACACAAGATATTTTTTCTTTAGTTATTCTTTCAATTAGGACTTGGATATAGTATAGTAGATAATTCTTTTTCTAACTATAGCTTAAATTTGTTAGTCCTGAAAATTCTATTATCTGAAGTTTAAGGGTTGCTAATCGTTTGTTTATTGTATCTTCTGCTTCTTCCTTATGGAGGGTCATATCCCTTTGCAGTATTTCATTACTTATTGTGACCTCATCTTTATCAGTGATTATTTTTATTGAAATCACATTTACCCTTGCTTTTGTGTTACTATAAAATGGTTTTAGCCAGGCATAGTGGCATGCACCTATAATCCCAAGTACTCATAAGGCTGAAGAGAAAAGATCACTTGATCCCAGGAGTTTGCGATCAGCCGAGGCAACATAATGAGACCATATCTCGAAAAGGAAAAAAGAAAAGGAAAAAAAAAAAAAGTAGTTTTGTATTTGATTCTACAGAGATCTCAGGATTTTGGTAGTCTGGTATGATACTACATTATTTTCTCAGAGAATTCCTGTGACATACAGGTAGTATGAGTTTACTATCCACACCTAAGGGTAGCATGGGTCTATATCTTTCATATTAGTATCAGAGTATATTAGTTTGCTAGGGTTGTTGTGGCAAAGTACCACAAACTGGTACCACAAACTGGTTTATCCCTATCTCCTCATTCACTGAAAAAAAAAAGCCTTGTGCTCTTTTCTAACTTCCAATAACCTCTCTCTGTACTCTAAAGATGCTAACAGTGGAAAATTCTTAATCACAAAATACAACAATGTTATTTAGGCCACAGAGTCTGAGATTGCAGCCCTTGCCATATCAGCTAGTATGACCAGCTTCTGTCATTTAGTTATCTGTCTTGATTGCCTCCTCTTTTCTATCTGAGAGGATAATTTCACTTTTTCCCCTCTGATTTAAACCAGTCTTTTAATGTCACCCAGTGATTTGGATTTATGACTATCTAACTACCTTTACCCTGTCAATGCTTTAGGCCCAGCCATCTGCACAATGGGTCTAAGAAACATTTCAGTGAAGCATCATGATAGGCCAAATTTGGAACTAAAAAAGTCTATTTGGATGTAAATTAGGAATTTGAGTCTACAGACATACTCTAGATTTTCTGGCTTAGTGTCTTGGTATCTATTTTAGTTGAAACAATTCTGATTAAATCAGATGTTCTTTCCTTTTGTAATTTTCGTTATAGAGTTAAGTGCCTTATAGTGAAGCAGAATGTTTCAAAGTATTTTAGAGAGTACAGATTTCTATTCTAGTGAGGCTCTTCTTAAAAATTATTCTAATTTCTCCTCAACCTGGAAATAAGCAAAATTTGTTTCTATAGATACAGCAGAAAATAATTTCAATTCATATTGAAATATTATTATTTGCATCCTAAAATTTGCCATAGGAGTTTGTTCTAATTCTATAATTCTTACAAGAAGTTAAGAAAAGTCAGTTTAGAAGAATAACAGTTTTACCTCCAGCTAGAACTTCTTGAAATAAACAAAAATAAAAAGAAAGAAAGAAAAAGAAAGAAAGAAAAGAAGAAGAAAGAAAGAAAAAAGAAAGGAAAGAAAGAGAAGAAAGAAAGAAAGAAAGAAAGAAAGAAAAAGAAAGAAAGAAAGAAAAAGAAAGAAAGAAAGAAAGAAAGAAAGAAAGAAAGAAAGAAAGAAAGAAAGAAAGAAAGAAAGAAAGAAGCAATGGTGTGTGTCTGTGGTCCCACTTACTTGGGAGGCTGAGGTGGGAGGATTGCATGAGCCTGGAGGACAGAGGTTGCAGTGAGCCTGGAGGACAGTGGTTGCAGCGAGCCTGGAGGACAGAGGTTGCAGTGAGCCAAGATTACACCACTGCACTCCAGCCTGGGTGACAGAGCAAGATCTTGTCTCAAAAAAAAAGAAGAGTAAAAAGGAGGGAGGGAGGGAGGGAGGGAGGGAAGGAAGGAAGGAAGGAAGGAAGGAAGGAAGGAAGGAAGGAAGGAAGGAAAAAGAAAGGAAAGGAAAGGGAAGAAGGAGGGAAAGAGGGAAGGGGGAGGGATGGAGGGAGGGAGGAAAGGAATGACGGAAGGAAGGAAGGAAGGAAGGAAGGAAGGAAGGAAAATAAAGGAAAAGAAAAGAAAGAGAAAGAAAGAAAGAAAGAGAGAGAAAGAAGCCATATTTCATAAGGAAGTTATTAATGCTCATCATTAGGTTATATCCAATTGTAGTGAAATACTACACTTAGTTTGTATATTATTTTTACAAAAACACAAATATTTTTTCCAAGTTAAAAATGTATGTGAGGCTTCTAACTACCTACTAATTTCAATTGCTAGGGCATTCTTCTAGGAGTTTTGAAATGTTAGAGTACAATCCTGATATTTGAATACTCCATTCAACTAGTAAGATGCTGCCTGGTTAACAGTGTCAGAAGCATCTATATCATAGCTCTTGACATCACTTTAATTTTTGTGTTTAATCCCTATGCTGTATGTATTGTCTTTTTCTGTTTCGGGCATATGGTAAAACAAACAAATCTCGGGTTACTAATGCCCTTATTTATTGGGGAGGTTTTCCGGTAACTCATTTTATCTGGATATAATTTTTAATAGTGCTCCTCTCACTCTCAAAAGTGTTTTTGTTTAGAGGATGAATTATATGCTCACTCTAAAAATAGAAGAATCTTGGATAGACCTGTAAAACATAAAATTATCTGTGGTGCCTAATTTATCTTCTTCTGTCTCTAGGCACTTTAAAGTCCCAGTAATTGAAATATCTAGTTGTCAATTATTACAGCTTTTTTTTCTGTCTCACTTAGTATTAATTAAAGGGAAATCATATTCAAATACTTAAATATTTCTTCCAAGCTTTCATCTTGACTTATGTGATGTTAAATGGAGAAGGAGCGTTATGACCAATAAGAGGGTAGTTTCTAAATGGTTGCTCCATTTATTGAATGTCTCAAAAAGAAATAAGCTACTTGGAAATATTTCAATACAGTGTTTTCCTCAGAAGAACTTTTCCTATCAAGTGGATATAAATGTTATTCATATGACTTGTATAAGTCATGTTCTTTTGATGAGGAAAAAAATGACAGTCATGAAATTGTAAAAAGAAAAAAATTGTTAATGACATGCATATATTAACTAATCTAAAGGAAGACTCTTTTTCATATCGCTCATAACACATTGCTTGGCATCTCCTAGGGCTTGGGGCCAGGTAGAAACCAAGACTGTGTTGAGTTACTATCAACCATCCATAATTGGGAAGCTATCAGAGAGACATTTGCAGAATTTAAGGGTAATTTTGCAGGTGAACAAGACACTGAGTAGCTCTTGAGGCAGTCCCTCAAGCTATAATACAGAAAGAGAATGGGGGATCTGAAACTGCAGTTACTGTAAGGTTTGAGAAATACAATATGGGGTCCAGGTAGCTTGGCCAATTCTGCAGACCTATATCCTTGCATAAGTTACTTTTCCTGGGCCTCTTTTGCAGACGTGGTGGCTTTACCCTAACACCTCTTAAATAAATGTGCCACCTGGAATCATACCAGATACCATCTAAGACTATCCTTTCTACTCTGAATAAAATATTAAAAGTTACTGGAATCACTTCATACGAGGTATATTTTTCTCCTTAAAATTTTAGAGATTGCCTTTTTTTTTTTGCAAGCCAACTGTTTTTGGGACTATTTGGATCTCCGTTTTGATTTGAGTGAATTTTCAGTCTTGTTCTCCATAACACAAAGCCAATTTACATGGAAGGTAGCCCCAAAAGCAGTGTATGTGTTAGAAATGATTTTAAAAGTCAATGTTTCTACTCATTTTTAAATAAAATAATTTGTATTGCTTTAGCTTCTCTTTTAACATTAGTATTCATGTCCATTTCCAAAAAGTGCGTAATTTCTAAAATCTGCTTGCTTAATCCTGATATTTAATTATTTTGTATTCTTTTTGTTTTAATTTCAGGAAAGGTGTGAATATGGGCTGTAAAATACAGTGTCAATGTTTATAAGAAAAAACAGTTACCTGCCTGAGGCTACACACAGTAATCCTAGGTCTGTCAAATGTCACTGACAGGAGGCAGGCTCATCTAGAACTTTTGCCTCTCATTATTATGGAAATAAGGAGGCAAAAAATCAGAAATATAAGGGTAGATACAGTCAACAATTTTGGTTTTGTTTAGCATGTTTATTTTTTAAAGGATCAATCAAAACAAATATGCATAACCTCTGAGAAATGAAATTATTGTTAACACAGTATGAAGCCCAGAGAGGAAAAATCTTGTCCAAAGTATGTAGATATTCACAGACACAAGTAAGATCACAGGCTCTAAGAAACAACTTCCCTTACTCTCTTTATATCTTATGCCTTTTCAAACATACTTTTTAATGCTAGAGAAGTTGAATCAGTTGCTGTTAACAAATCCACCCTAATACATTCCACGCTCCAGTCGATTGATGAGAAAAAGAGCAACAAAGCATGAGCAATTACTGTGTAAGGATTCAGAGATGATAAAAGTTTAGCAGTATCTTTGGAATAAGATTCAAACAAAGCATTACAAGGGTTATGGACCTACACAGGAGTAGGAGTGTGTGCCCAGTCTTGGTTCCTTTCACTTATACCCCAAAACAACCTTTCTTTCTGGAAATGTTTTGTTGTATGTTTGTTGGGCAAACACCTGAAATTCTGGCTTGGATTTTAAAGACACTATCAAGTAATAAGAGATCAGATCTCAAAGGGCCTTTAGGAATGGTTTCATCTGGGGTCTATATGGTAGATTGTGATGGTTAATTTGTGTGTCAACTTGGCTAGGCGACAGTGGTCAGTTGTTAGGTCAAACATTAGTCTAGATGTTGCTATAAAAGTATTTTCTAAATGTGGTAAATTTCTATAATCAGTTGATTATAGTACAGGAGATTATCTTCAATAATGTGTGTGGGCCTCATCCAGTCAGTTGAAAGCCTTATGGTTCTGAGAGAAGAAGAAATTTTTCTTGAAAATGTAAAAATTCTGCCTGAACTTCCAAAATCTGAACTGCCTTTTAGATTTCAGACCCAAGACTACAACATCAAGTCTTGTCTTAGGTTCTAGCTTGCTGGCCTGCCCTATAGACTCTGGACTTGCCAGCATCTATAATCACATGAGCTAGTCTCTCTAAAGAAAAAAAGAAACATCCTATTTGTTCTGTTTCTCTGGAGAAATCTGAGTGACACAGAGAATGTATGTTTCTTTTGTAGGCTATCATAGAGTTCTAAAGTAATTTTTTAATTACAATGCATTTGGGAAGAGCATACGTTCTCATCTTCCTAGGTAACTACTATTCCCTGTTATCCTTACATCTAGTAGTTTTGCTTCTGAAATTACCTGAGTATGAGACCAGCATCCCAAGCTACCCCCTCAGTTTACATATAAGGAAACCGAAACACACAGTTGTGAATGAGTCTTGTATGAATTCCTAGGAATTTTGCAAAATTAAGACTGAAGCTTAGGTGACCTGGCATCTAGGGCAATGTTCTTTCCATGACTCTTACTGTCTTCTTCTCCTTTCCCTTTGTAATTCTATCAACAGCTTAGACTTGGGAGTGGCCAAGATGGCTGAATAGAAGCAGCTAGGGTGTGTGGCTCTCACAGAGATAAATGAAAGGGGTAAGTAAACACAGCACCTTCAACTGAAAAATCCAGGTACTCACATTGGAACTAATTAAGGAAACAACTTGACCCATGGAGAAGGGAGAAAAGCAAGGCAAAATGATGGCCAACCCAGAAGTGGTACAGAGTCAACAGAACCTCCCCTCCCACACCTTCCTGGGAAAGCCATGAGTGAATGTGCAACCCTGGGAACCCAAACTTCTCCCATGGATCTTTGCAACCATTGGGTCAGGAGATCCTCTCATGAACCCACTCCATCAGGGCCTTCAGCCTGACACACAAATATATGTGGAGTCTTGGAAGAGCAGCTCCTTAGGCATGCAGAGACCCAGGAGCTTTACATACTCTAGCTCCAGGCTTGTCAACAAAAGTAACTGCAACTCTGGCAAAGTGGGAGTTTAGACTTGTGATATGGTTTGGTTGTGTCCCCACCTAAATATCTTGAATTGTAGCTCCCATAATCCCAACATGTCATTGGAAGGACCTAGTGGGAGGTAATTGAATTATGGGGATGGGAATTTCCAATGCTGTTCTCATGATAGTGAATAAGTCTCATGAGATCTGATGGTTTTTTAAAGGGCAGTTCCCCTGCACACACTGTCTTGCCTGCTGCCATGTAAGATGTGCCTTTGCTCCTCCTTCACCTTCTGCCATGATTGTGAGGTCTCCCCAGTCATGTGTACCTGTGAGTCAATTAAACATCTTTCCTTTATAACTTACCCAGTCTCAGGTATGTCCCTATAACAGTGTGAGAACAAACTGATACAGTAAATTGGTATCAGAAGTGGGGGGGTATTGTAAAGATACCTGAATATGTGGAAGCAACTTTGGAACTGGGTAACAGGCAAAGGTTGGAACAGTTTGGAGAGCTTAGAAGAAGACAGGAAAATGTGAGAAAGTTTGGAACTTCCTAAAGACTTGGAGGGCTCAAAAGACAGGAAGATGTGAGAAAGTTTACAACTTCCTAGAGACTTATTGAATGGCTTTGACCAAAATGCTGATAATGATATAGACAATAAATTTCAAGCTGAGGTGGTCTCAGATAGAGATGAAGAACTTGTCAGGGACTGGAATAAAACTCACTCTTGCTATGCAAAAGACTGGCAGCATTTTGCCCCTGCCCTAGAGATCTGTGGAACTTTGAATTTGAGAGAGATGATTTAGGGTATCTGGTAGAAGACATTTCTAAGCAGAAAAGCATTAAAGGTGAAGCAGAGCATAAAAACTTGAAAAATTTGCAGTCTGACAATGTAATAGAAAAGAAAACCCACTTTCTGGGGAGAAATTCAAGCCTGCTGCAGAAATTTGCATAAGTAACAAGAAGCCAAATGTTAATCACCAAGACAATGGGGAAAATGTCTCCAGGGCATGTCAAAGGTCTTCATGGCAGACCCTCCCATTATAGGCCCAGAGGCCTAGGAGGGAAAAATTGTTTCATGGGCTGGCCCAGGGACCCACTGTTCTATGCAGCCTCAGGACATGGTGCCCTGTGTTCCAGCTGCTTCAGCTTCGGTTGTGGCTAAAAGGGGCCAATGTACAGCTGAGGCCATTGCTTCAGAGAGTGCAAGCCCCAAGCCTTGGCAGCTTTCATGTGGTGTTAAGCCTGCAGGTACAGAGAAGTCAAGAATTTCGGTTTGGAACCTCCACCCAGATTTCAGAGGATGCATGGAAATACTTGGATTTCCAGGCAGAAGTTTGCTGCAAGAGTGGAGCCCCCATGGAGAACCTCTGCTAGGGTAGTGCAAAAGGGAAATGTGGGGTTGAAACTCCCACAGAAGGTCCCCACTGCCTAGTGGAGCTGTGAGAAGAGGACTACCATCTTCCAGACCCCCTGACAGCTTGCACCATGTGCCTGGAATGCCACAGACACTCAACTCCAGCCCATGAAAGCAGCAAGGATTGGGGGGTTGTACTCTGCAAAGCCACAGGGGTAGAGTTGCCCAAGGCATTGGGAGCCCAATTCTTGCACCAGCATGACCTGGATGTGAGACATGCAGTCAAAGGAGATCATTTTGGAACTTTAAAATTTAATAAGTGCCCTGTTGGATTTCAGACTTGCACAGGGTTTGTAGCCTCTTTATTTTGGCCAATTTCTCACATTTGGAACAGATGTAGTTACCCAATTCTGTACCCCTATTTATCTAGGAAGTAATTAACTTGCTTTTGATTTTATAGGCTCATAGACTGAAGGGACTTGCCTTGTCTCAGATGAGATTTTGGACTTGGACTTCTGTGTTAATGGTGGAATGAGTTAAGACTTTGGGGTACTGTAGGAAGGGCATGACTGTGTTTCAAAATGTGAGGATATGAGATTTTGGAGGGGCCAGGGGCATAATAATATTATTTGGTGGTGTCCCCACCCAAATCTCATCTTGAATTGTAGTTCTCATAATCCCCACATGTCGTGGGAGGGACCCTCTGGGAGGTAATTGAATCATGAGGTCAGGTTTTTCCTGTGCTGTTCTCATGACAGTGAATACGTCTCATGAGATCTGATGGTTTTTAAAGGGCATTTCCCTTGCACATGCTTTCTTGCCTGCTGCCACGTAGGACGTCCCTTTGTTCCTCCTTCACCTTCTGCCATGATTGTGAAGCCTCCCAGCCATGTGGAATTGTGAGTCAACTAAATCTCTTTCCTTTATAAACTACCCAGTCTTGAATATGTTCTTATTGCAGCATGAGAACAGACTAATACAACCTCCAAACATATCCCTAGGAAAGAGGCTAAATCTAGGAGGTCAAGCAGCAATGGCCTGCAAGCCCCACTTCCATGGTGTCTCACAGGATAAGACCCACTGGCTTGGAATTCCAGTAGCTACTAACAACAATGTTGTGCCTATCTTCTGGGACAGAGCTCCTGGGGGTAGGGACAGGCTGACATATTTGCAGTTTGGACAACTCAGCCATTCCAGCCCTGTGCAGGCTTTAGAGAGTCCAAACCAACCTGGGGCAGAAGTGATCCCCCAGTACAGCACAGCTGCTTTACCAAAACATGGAGAGACTTCCTCTTTAAGCAGTTCCTGATCCCATTCCTCCTGACTTGGTGAAAGCTTCCAAGCGGTGTCTCCAGCCACTTCCTGCAGGTGCATTTTGGCTGGTAACAGGTCCATACTTTCCTGGGAGGGATTTCTCAGAAAAAGCTGAAGGCCACCATCTTTGCTGTTTCACAGCTTTCACTGGTGATACCTCCAGGTACTGGAAAATCCAAAGTGACTAGGGATAGGAGCAGACCCCCAACAAACTGCAGCATCCCTATGGAAAGGTGTCAAGACTGCTAAAAGAAAAAAAAAAAATCCAAAGCTCAGCAACCTCAAAGACTGAAGGTAGGTAAGCCCACAAAGATGAGAAAGGATCAGTGCAAGAATGCTGAAAACTCAAAAAGCCAGAGTGACTACTTTCCTCCAAATGACCATATCACCTGTCCAGCAAGGGTTTGGAACTGGGCTGAGGCTAAGATGGCTGAACTGGATTAAGAATTAGAAGTAGAATTCAGAATATGGATAAAATGCACACAATTCAAAGAAGCTAAATATCATGATAAAACATTGCAAGAGCTGACAGACAAAGTAACCAGTAGAGACAAGAACATAACTGACCTGATAGAGCTGAAAAACACAGTAAAAGAATTTAATAATGCAATCATAATTATTAATAGCAGGATAGACCAAACAAAGGGAAGAATCTCAGAGCTTGAATACCATATTCTGAAAAATAAGACAAATAGACAAGAATGAGAAAAAAAAGTGACAAAAAATGAGCAAAACATCCAAGAAATACAGGATTACATAAAGAGACTGAATCTGTGACTGATTGGTGTACCTGAAAGAGATGGGGAGAATGGAACCAATTTGAAAAATATATTTCAGGATATCGTCCATAAGAAGTATCCCAACCTAGACAGACAGGCCAACATTCAAATTCAGGAAATCCAGTGAACTCCAGTAAGATATTCCACAAGAATGTCATCCTCAAAACACATAATCATCAGATTCTCCAAGGTGAAATGAAGGAAAAAATGATAAGGGCAGCTATAAAGAAAGGCCAGGTCCCCTACAAAGGGAAGTCCATCAGACTAACAGCAGACCTCTCAGCAGAAATCCTACAAGCCAGAAACCTTACAAGCCAACATTGTTAAAGAAAAGAAATTCCAAACCAGAACTTCATATCTGGCCAAATCAAGCTTTGTAAGTGAAGGAGAAATAAGATCCTTTTCAGACAAGCAAATGCTGAGGGAATTTGTTTCCACCAGACTTGGCTTAAAGGAACTCCTGAAGAAAGCAATACACATGGAAAGGAAAGATCATTAACACCCACTACAAAAACACACTGAAATACAGAGACCAGTGACATTATAAAGCAGCCACATAAACAAAAGTGCAAACTAACCAGCTAACACAATGATGACAGGATCAAATACACAGATATTAATAATAACCTTAAATGTAAATGAGCTAAACACCCCAATTAAAAGACACAGAGTGGCAAACTGGATAAAGAACTAAGATCCATTGGTATGCTGTCTTCAGGTGATCCATCCCACACGCAATGATACACATAGGATCACATACACATAGGATGGAGGAAAATCTACCAAGCAAATGGAAAACAGAAAAAAGCAATCCTAGTTTCTGACAAAATAGACTTTAAACCAACAAAGATTTTAAAAAGACAAAGGAGGGCATTACATAAGGGTAAAGGATTTAATTCAAAAAGAAGATCTAACTATCCTAAATACAGTATTCATGCAACACAAGAGCATCCAGGTTTGGAAAGCAAGTTCTTAGAGACCTCCAAAGAGATTTAGACTCCCACACAATAATAGTGGGAGATGTTAACACCCTACTGACAATATTAGACAAATCATCGAGCAGAAAATAACAAAGATATTCAGGACCTGAACCTCAGCCCTGGATCAAATGAACTAGATAGGTATCTACAGAACCTTCCCCAAAATACAACAGAATATACATTCGGCTCATCCCACATGGCACTTACTCTAAAATCTATCACATAACTGAAAGTAAAACACTCCTCAGCAAATGCAAAAGAACTGAAATGATAACAAATCATCTCTCAGACCACAGTGCAATCAAATTAGAATTCGAGACCGAGAAATTCACTCAAAACCATACAATTACATGGAAGATGAGTAACCTGTTCTTGAATGGTTTTTGGGTAAATAATGATATCAAGAAGTTCTTTGAAACTAATGAGAACAAAGATACAATGTACCAGAATCTCTGGGACATAGCTACAGGGTTGAGAGGGAAATTTATAGCACTAAATGTCCACAGCAAAAAGTTAGAAAGAGCTCTAGTTAACAACCTAATATTACAACCAAAGGAATTAGAGACCCAAGAGCAAACAAATCCCAAAGCTAGCAGAAGATAAGAAATAACCAAAATCAGAGCTGAACTGAAAGAGATAGACACACACAAAAAAATTCAAAAGATCAACAAACCCAGGAGCTGTCTTTTTGAAAAAAATAAATAGATAGACCACTAGCTAGACTAATGAAGAAGAAAGGAGAGAAGAATCAAATAAAAACAACCAGAAACAACAAGGGGAAAATTAGCACTGATCCCAAAGAAATACAAACTATCAGAGAATATTATAAACACCTTTATGCACATAATCTAGAAAATCTAAAAGAAATGGATAAATTCCTGAACACATGCAACCTCCCAAGACTGAACCAGGAAGAAGTTGATTTCCTGAACAGACCAATAATGAGCTCTGAAATTGAATCAGTAATAAATAGCCTACCAAGCAAAAAAAGTCCAGGATCTGATGAATTCACAGCTGAAGTCTACCAGATATACAAAGAAAGGCTGGCACTATTTCTACAGAAACTTTTCCAAAAGTTTAGGAAGAGGGACTCCTTGCCAAGTGATTCTATGAGGGCAGCAGTATCCTGATACCAAAACCTGACAGAGGTATATGAATAGTAGAAAAAGAAAACTTCAGGCAAACATCTTTTATGAACATTGATGGAAGAATCCTCAACAAAATACTGACAAGCCAATCCATCAACACATCAAAAAGTTTATCCACCACTATCAAGTAGGCTTCATCCCTGCGATTCAAGGTTAGCTCAACATATGCAAATCAATAATACGATTCATCACATAAACAGAACTAAAGGCAAAAACCACATGACTATCTCAATAGATACAGAAAAAGCCTTCAATACAATTCAACATCCCTTCATGCTAAAAACTCTAAAAAAACTAAGAATTGAAGGAACATATTTCAAAATAATAAGGGGCGTCTATGACTAACCCACAACTAACATTATATTGAATGGCCAAAAGCTGGAAGCATCCGCCTTGAAAACTGGCACAAGACAAGGATGTCTTCTCTCACCAATCCTATGCAACACTGGAAATTCTGGGCAAGTCGCTCATGCAAGAGAAAGAAATAAAGGGCACTCGAACAGAAAGAGAAAAAGTCAAACTATCCCTTTTTGCAGAAGACATGATCCTATATCTAGAAAACCTCATCATCTCAGCCAAAAGCATCTTAAACCTATAAAAAAAATTTCAGCAGAGTCTCAGGATACAAAATCAAAGTGCAAATATCACTAACATTTCTATACACCAGCAACAGTCAAGCTGAGAGCCAAATCATAAAGGCAATCCCATTCACAATTGACACAGAAAGAATAAATACCTAAGAATACAGCCAACTAGGGAGGTGAAAGATCTCTACATGGAGAAGTATATAAACCACTATTCAAAGAAATCAGAGATAACACAAACAAATGGAAAAACATTCCATACTCATGGATAGGAAGAATCAATATCATTAAAATGGCCATACTGCCCAAAGCAATTTATAGATTCAGTGCTATTTCCATTAAACTACCTTTGACATTCTTCACAGAACTAGGAAAAACTATTTCAAAATTTAGAGCCCAAATAGCGAAGGCAATCCTAAGCAAGAAGAACAAAGCTGGAGACATCATGTCACCCAACTTTAAAACTATACTGCAGTGCTACAGTAACCAAAAAACCATGGCACTGGTACAAAAACTGACACATAAACCAATGGAACAGAATAAAAATCCCAGAAATAAAACTCCACACCTGCAACTATCTGATTTTTCACAAACCTGACAAGCACAAGCAATGGGGAAAGTATTCTCTAATCAATAAATGTTGCTGGGATAACTGGCTAGCCATATACAGAAAATTGAAACTGGATCCCTTCCTTACAACACATACAAAAATTAATTCAAGATGGATTAAAGACTTAAATGTAAAACTCAAACCTATAAAAATCCTGGAAGACAACCTAGGCAAAACCATTTAGGACATAGGCATGGGCAAATATTTCATGATGAAAATGTTAAAAGCAATTGCAACAAAAGAAAAAATTGACAAATGGGATCTAATTAAACTAAAGAGCTTCTGCAAAGCAAAGGAGACTACCAACAGAGCAAACAGACAACCTACAGAATGCAAGAAAATTTTTGCAAACTATGCATGTGACAAAGGTCTAATAGTTAGTATCTATAAGGAACTTAAACACATTTACAAGAGAAAAACAACTTCATAAAAAAAGTGGGCAAAGGATATGAATAGACACTTTTCAAAAGAAGACATACGTGTGGCCAACAACCATATGGAAAAACGCTTAACATCACTGATCATTAGAGGAATGCAAATCAAAAACCACAATGTGATACCATTTAACACTAGTCAGAATGGCTATTATTAAAAAGTCAAAAAGCAGATGTTGGTGAGGTTGTGAAGAAAAAAGGAACTCTTATATACTGTTGGTGGGAGTGTAAATTAGTTCAGCCATTGTGGAAGAAAGTGTGACAATTCCTCAAAGACCTAAAGACAGAAATACCATTAGACCCAGCAATTCCATTACTGAGTAGATACCAAGAGGAATATAATTCATTCTATTATAAAGACATATGCATGCATATGTTTATTGCAGTGCTACTCACAATAGCAAAGACATGGAATCAACTTAAATGTCCATCAATGATAAACTGGATAAAAAGTATGGTTTATATACACCAGAAAATACTATGCAGTCATAAAATATAATGAGATCATGTCCTTTGTGGGAGCATAGATGGAGCTGGAGGCCATTATCCCTAGCAAACTAACACAGGAACAAAAAACCAAATACTGCATGTTCTCACTCATAAGTGGGAGCTAAATGATGAGAACATAGGGACACATAGAAGGGAGCGACACACACTGGGGCCTTTCACAGACTGGAGTGTCGGAGGATAGAGATTAGGAAACATAGATAATGGGTACTAGGCTTAATACCTGGGTGATGAGATAATCTGTACAACAAACCCCCATGACACAAGTTTACCTATGTAACAAACTTGCACTTGTGCCCACGAACTTAAAATAAAAGCTAAAAACAAAAAATTAAAAAAAAAAAAAAGAGCTTAGCCTCAGCCTTTCTTCCAGTGGCCATCCAAAAGTGAACAACTCAAAAGTCAGCCTAGTTTGAACCTTCTCTGATAAGGCCTTTCATTCAGGCTTAACAGTTCTTGCCCCTGTACTTCCTCCTCAGTCCATATAAGAAAGGATTTTGATGATGGCCTGCATAGAAAAAAGATTGTGTTTACTTATCCACTATAGATGAGGGAACTGTTGCAGGATAGGGTAGAGTCAGCAAGGTTTCTCCATGGTCTCAAGAGACAGACCTGAAGTATCAGAAAGCCAGAGTAAGTACCAGAGCCTCAGTATATTTGAAATTCTGTGGCAGGCAGGTCTTGAACTCCGTTCAAAAAGGTTTAGTTATAGGGATTTTATAAAAAGTCCTTGTTGCAGAATGAGTTCAAATTTATGTCATCCCCTTGCAAGAACACAGAGGAGAACTTTATTATAAGCTTTGTTGACATTTTACTTGCTATGAAAGGAATAACATCAAAGCTAAAAAGTACCTTTCAAACAATGTCTAACCCCTTTATTTGTCAGAAGGGAGACTACTTAGAGAAGATAAGTGAGTTACAAAAAACTTGCAGAAATGAGGTTTGATATACAGAAAGCTCATAAAGGAGTCATGATATACAGGACACTAGTAGAAGAACCAGGATTGGAATCCAAGCATCCTGCTCATATGCAGTGCTCTTTCCATCACACCACAAATTTTAAATGTTCTGAGACTCATTAAAGCTGCACTAAATATGCAGTTGTCATTTGTAGATTGTCTGGGATTTTCTTTGCTGACAGCACCTCAGGACTGTGTTTTCCAAGGCAATCCCACTTTTATTTTTGAATTTGCCTTGATTTGTTTGCTTTTGTTTGTAAAGAAGACAGCATTCAATCAAAATGCTTAAATCCACTCACAGAGATGCTTGCTTACTTATTCCAGTGAATGGAAAAGGAAAACACACAGAAGAAAATGATTCCGTGTCGTAAAGTTGCACTGTCCTCTTTTCTTCTCAGATTAATGCTCTCTGACATGAACATTGCAATTCACTGCATTATGAAGAAAATATAAACAGACAGCATTTCTGAAAAGCAAACCACAGTTTTTAGGAATATACCTAAAATAAAAAGGAGCATGTAGATGGCTCTTCTGGTCAGGCACATGGAAAATGCTTTTTATTTGGCAGGGTTTATCCCGTGGCCAAAATATTTTATGACCAAGTGTTTTGCTATTTGTGTAACTGTGGTTTTCTTTGTTTGTTTTTCCCCACTTTATTTTATCCTTGCTACATTCTACTCATCTTTTCCAAACTACCCATTCTGCTACTTCTCCCCATGCAAGCTCTTAATTGAAAACAAAAAATTCATGACTTGAATCCTTTTTTACGATTCTTTCCATCTCCATTCCTCTCAATATTTACTAAATCAAAAGAATGATGCAAATAGTGTATGTGGATTTTTCCAAGGAATATCATAAGCCCTTATGTTATTTTTGTGAAGAAAATGGATTGATGTTAGGAAACAGTTCAATTCATAGCTGACTGAATAATAATACTCAAAGAGTTTCAATTAAACAAGCAAATTTGGAAAGAGTTCTCTAGTGTAACACCAGAGGAACCTGCCCTTAGTCAGTCTCTCTTTTTTTTTTTTATATTTGGGAATGGCCTCACCAGACTAGGATCACTATGAAGCTAGACTTTCACTCAGTGTTTGGCATAAATTAGGAAGTCAATAAATATTTTTTAAGAATCAATAACGAGGATGAGCATACTGATAATATGCTGAAGAAATCCATAGGATCAGGAATTGAAAAAGCAATCTCAACATATTATTGATGACCTTAGCAATGAACCAGATCTATTAAGAACTTGGCTACAGACATATCACAATTTCTCAGATATAACAAAGAGGAAGTGTGGTTTAAGAGCAGGCTGTGTTTAATGTAAAAACAACTCTGAGATAAAGCCAGCTCAAAATATTATAAAAGCATGATAGAACTGCCAATTAAGCCAATATTATCTTAAACTGCACTAACAAAAATGGGGTCCTGAGCTAGGAAATTGAACTCCTAGTCCAGTTTTTAGCAGAACACCCATATTGGCTAAAATCAGTTTTACTAATGATCCAATATCCAATATCCAATTTCAGTTGACTAAAATAGAACTTGCTTTCAAGTGATTTGGCATCCACTCAGAGATCCTAAAAATAAAATTATATTCAAATCATATTATAATTAATTATATTATATATAATTATATATTATAATAATTAATATATTAGTTATAATATATTGGCTATAAAACATATATTTAAATTTTATGATATTATATTAAAATTAAGGGATGGGGCTTTAGACAAAACAGCCAAACATTTCCTAAGTAAACAAAAAAGGAAAAGGCACCCATTAGAAAAACAAATCATCTCATCATTCATAACATGCAGCACACTTAAGAACTATCATTAAAAATATAAAATTGTGTCTGAAATACCCCTTTACATATTAAATTTAGAATACCTAAAATTCCAGAAAGATGATAAAAGCAAATGCAACATGAGTGCAAAAGCACTTAGAAAAACATTGCACTTCAGATGAAAGTCACAAATAACTTTCAACTTAGTTTACATTGACACAATTACAGCTGGACCACTGTACAATAATTCACCCTTATCCATGGGTGATACGTTCCAACACCCATATTAGATGCCTGAAATTGTGGATAGTTTTGAATCGTATCTATGTATCTGTATATAGACAGATAGATATCTATCTATATCTATCTATATATAGATCTATCTATCTATCTATATCTATCTATAGATAGATACATATGGTTATCTATATCTATATATAGGTTATCTATCTATCTATCTATATATTCCTATACATACATACCAATTATGAGATTTGATTTACAAATTAGGCACAGTGAGAGATTAACAATAACTAAAAATAAATCAGAACAATTAAAACAATATACTGTAATGAAAGTTATGTGAATGTGGTCTCTCTATCTCTCTCTCAAAAAAGTCTTATTGTCCTGTACCATAAGTGAAACAAAAACACAGAAAGTGAAATTGTGGATAAAAGAAGACTATTGTACATATGGTTCCAGACTCACCACGTTCAATTTACGATTTTTCAACGTTACAATGGTGGGAAAGCAATACACATTCAGTATGCTCCTTGACTTATAATGGGGTTTGCCTTAACAGTATTTTCAATTTATGATGAGTTTATTAGGTTGTAATGCTGTGTGGTAAATCAAGGAGCACCTGTTTTCAGTTCTGAATGCTCACTGAGAAAATGCAACATGTTGACAGAGGAGAAACAAGGATGATTGGAAGACTTGAAACCATGTCATTTTAGGAAGACACGAGGCAACTCCAGATTATTTGCACGGAGGAAAAAGAAGACTCATGTTGGACACAATATTTGACTTTAAATATTTGAAAGTATTTATTATATTTATTCTGTTGGCTACAGGAATCCTACCTAAAATTAATAGAATTAATAAAGATGCAAATCTGGGCTAAAGATATGATGGAAGGCTTTACCAGTTAGAGCTTTAAAAATTTGTAATGGTTACCTTAAATTACATTCTTAAGACTGTTTTGCAGGTAATTGGTTACATTTTTAATGTTTCACCAAGGTTATTTATAAATAAGCTGCAGGACTACAATTTAGGAATATTCTACTGAGAGCTGAGACTTTGAATTTCTATCCTAGGCTTAGTGTTAACATCTTTCTCTCTGCAAATTCTCTCCACACATAATGGCTGCTATGACTGTGTTATTTTCCTGATGCTCTTTTAAAATGAAGTCTTATGAACTTTAACTTGGTTTTTATTGGGAGATTAAGATTCTGCAATTTTAAGCTAGGCAGAACACAAGCTGATAGCAAGAAACAATTATTTGCCATCAAACCCATGACACGATGTCCATCTGCTTGTGTCAAATGATCACAGCCTTATTTACTTAGTGTCTTATCCAAAATACAACAGAAATAGTATATTAGAAATGTAAAATATGGGTGCGTTATAGGTACATTGATCTCGGTGAAACCTGATATAATAGCTCACTATCCTGAGGAACAAGATAACCATAAATAGTGAGCTGGAGCATAACGAATATGGCTTTGCTTACCTTTTGGGCAAACAACCCTAACAGTCTCAGTAGCATCTTGGGGCATCTCTCTTTTTCAACCAAAAAAATGATCATTATGTATAGTAATCAGGAATTCTCAAAGATAATAGTCCTATTAAATTATCTAATGGATATTGTCCTTAAGAAGTTAGAGAAATGTTTTAATTGTTCTTGAAGATTTTTAAAAACGTAGTTTATATTTTAAAAGTCAAACCAATGGAGAGATTGACATCATTTATATAAAGTCATTTTTGTAAAGTGCACCCATGCCTACAGATGTCAGATAAGCTTCCCCATACTTGATCCTGTATTTCACTTTTCAATCTTGTTTCCTTTGGGTTTATATAATTAACAATATTAGTTGTGTCTAGGAAATTGGCATTATTCCACTTCCTACCCTAGGGATTCACAATTGTTACTCATTAATCATATGGGGTAGGGGTTGGTAAGATAGGAATAACCTCATACGTCAATATTGATATCAAAATATTCCTGGACATGGGACATTAGAACTACATACCAAGTAAACAAAATGTTTATTATCTAAGCTAAACTATTCAAGGAATGTTTATTTCTCCCCTGAACTACATTATTTAATGTTCACAGGTTATTGTTGTCTTTTCAATATTTAACCATTTAATTATTAGTCAATGACGTCATATTTGGACGTTACTTGATTTAACTAATAATTACCACCCAGAAAAAATGGCTTGTAAAGCAAATTTGTGTAAAACAAGTTATCTTTTTCTATCAACCTTTATAATAATTTAAGGAATGAAGAAATGTGTCCCTGAACTTTTGCAGGTTTTTTTCTTTTCTGTTCCTGCCTAAAGGTGATTATAGCGCAAGAGGGGTACAGTTACTCCACTAACTCAAAACATCTGCCACCTGCCTGAAGCCATGGCTCAATTCAGGCATAGAATGCAGGAAGTCCTGCTCTTTCCACCTTGCTTTAGTTTCAAATGCTTGCCACATGCAGACAACTTCTCATCCCCCATTGCCACAGCCTAGATTTGATGTCACATCCAGGATCAAACTGTGGGAGATACGAGTAGCAGCTGGTCACATCCTGCTGTTTCTGTGGCACGGTACAGACAACTGGAGAACTCATTTTGTATATGCTCTCAGAAACTGTTTGTCTGTTGGCAAATTTCAGTTCATGTGACATTTCTGGAAGCATATATTGAATTTATTCCCTACTTTTCTGTTATGGTATATGTCTAGATGGTGAAACCCCATGTAATGGGGTACACCTGCACTGTTGAATCAGGACGCTGTGAAGCTGCGCAGTAAAATTAACAGTTGGCATTTGGTGTCAGGGCACATTACTGCACTTACAAATTCACCCAATAAATCTACAGACTTTTAATATTTCTTTTTGCTTGTTTGCATGTGTACATTACATACCCAGCTAAGAAATTATCACATCTCCTGGGTGCTTCACACCATGACTCAGTGTCTAGGCAGCACTGAATCAGCATTCGAGAGGACAACGTTACTGAAAGCTTTGTCCTTGAGCTAAAATGTACAATTAAAGTCCTGACTACTTTGTACTCACTAATTATCTAGTGTGACTTTTTCAATGATATGAACATCAATTAGCTCCAGTGTCTTAAACTAATTTTAAATTAGGTAATTGCATTGTATACCCTGCAATTTCTTCTGGGAAACACGTTCTTTACTTCCTGTCTCTAACTGATGGCCAGCTGTTAAATAGCTTCCAAGTTTTCTCTAGAGATGGTTATACATCAGAAATGCATCCTTTATAGGATTTTTTTCAGAACATTCAAGATGAAAGGAACTGTGCAAGTGGTACTGTTATTGTTTATTATTATCAGTGGCAACTCTTTTCACAGCAGCATTGCGTTGGCAATTTGGAGGCAAATGATAATGTTGTAAGATGAATCTCAGGAAATTCTGTTAGATGAATTTTTGCCTTAAAAAGTATTTGCATTACTTTAATACTTCCCAAGTTCTTACTAAATGCATACATGTTGGCAGAAAAGAATTGTAAACTCATCCCGATTTGAGATTTTGTCCAAGTGTGAGGAGGGCCAAAGGGAAGAGAAAAAAGTAACCTGAAGCCTGTTTTGAAAAACATTATAAATAATATTCAAAGTCTTGAGTACTCTAACGGATGAAATATTCACTAGTGATGAAACCAAAAGGCAATGTGGGAATTTGTTTTGTTAGCTACCCATGTCTCCTCAATCATGAAAATAAATCCTATCAGCAGATGTCAGGTATTAGATATTCTGAGTAGATTTCTTCTCCCCAAAAATCCAAGTGCCAAAATCCACATTTAATTAGAGACCAAAATTTTAAACCATACGTAAGCACTGATCTATTTATTATAACTCAGTTTTTAATGGTCGCATATACATTCCAAAACTTAAGGACTATATATAGTATTATGTGTTTGCATAAAGACAATCTGAGTCTATAAATATGAGACACGTGAGTTACTTTGTGTATAGAAATTGTGCTGGTCATATCAGCTATTTTGATAGTCGTTGACATTGAGACAACTCATAGTAAGCAAGTTGCAGATTAACAGAATCCATGTTATCTCTTTTTCAGTTGCATTATCACAGTAAGTACATAAGATCCTCAGAGAGGGGAGGTATTCAAAATTTAGTAAGTCTAATCATCTATCCTCTGAATCTACTACTCTGAGACAGCACTGTGGATAGACAGTTTCCCTCTGTGACTCATTCTTTTAAGATTAACACTATAATCACAAAAATCCCTAGTTCTCTTAATAATCCTTTGTAGATTTAAAACCCATTTTAAAAAGTATGTCTTGCATGAGATTAGCATGTTTATGCTCCTTTAGAAAAGAGACCATGCCTTATTCATCTTTGTAGCCACTGCTCTTTGTAGAGTAGTGCACTACAGGAGCTCAATTAAAAACTGCTGAATGAAAAACTTAATGTTTTTTCTTTTTTCAGCCCTTATCGTTTCTTGAAATATAACAATTTATATGATTAACTTTGTAGTAGTATTTCCTTTAATTCATCCTAAAACTGTGTCTTTATTGTTTCAGAAGCTACCTTTTGTCACTCTGGAATTTCGTGAATGCATCTGTGATCATCCAAGTTATTTATTTGCTCAACAGCAATTTATCTAGCCCCTCCTACATACAAGGTCTGCGAAGATACAAATAGGAAAAAGCCAGGCCCCTAAAAGAGCTTCCTTCCTATTGGAGAATGATAAACCAGTAAAAAGTCACAAGTTCCCTAATACAGAAAAGGAGAGGAACATGATGTTGTGTGGGAGACGAATTAAGTAGAAAACTATCCAGCTTATAATTGCAAAGTGAAACTGTCTTTTGTTTAGGAGGAGTTTCTTTAAAATCTTGTCCTACTGGCAGGGATTGGTTGTCATCTTTTAGTCCTTCTGGGAAACGATTTCTTATTCACAAAGTTATTTATTTTTTTATGTAAACGTGACCTGCTCAGAGAGACCGCTTTATTCAATGGTTACTGTGTGATGTGATGCCAAGTACTGATGTGTTAAGTGTACTTAGGAAAAACTTGTCTCCCCTAAGTTATTCCATAAGAACTTTGTACCATTCACATCACTTACAAAATGACTTTGTAATTCCAAAGTTATGCTATAAAAACCTTATGTATATACACAGTTACCAGTCAAGCCAATAGATGAATTCCTAATCAGAAAGAAACTTGCTTCTTCAGAAAAGAACTATCTTTCAGATCACCTTCATTTTGTTTTAAAATAAGTCGTAGAGGGACAGGTCAAGTATGTACAAGTCATTGGTCAACCTGCTGTTTCTCAACTAATAAGAAATGTCTCCCATGTTTCCATTTATTACAAATTATTATGATAAGAAAAGGGCAAGCATCAGCAATCGTTAGTCAATCCAACAAAAGAAATCAAACCTCACTAGAACTGAATGGCAAAACACTGTAGTCCATTTCTTTCCTAAAATCCATTAACCTCTATTTCATACGAAGCCCCTCATAGAATTTATTTTGATCTGAATACACATTTTTTCATTATCATTTACTGTACCACATACTGTATTAAATTTACTCTGCACACATTAAGAAGTTAGGTGGCCCAGAAATTAAATAGTTATCCTGTCGTGTGATAATGTATCTTTGAAAAACAAAGAGATCATTGATGATGTAATCTGAGATTCAAGAAGTTAGTTTTCTAGAATAATGAATAAAGACTTAGAGTCTCATTCATGAAAGAGAAGAGCATCTCACTTTAAAGATGATTGAAAGGAAATTACCAGGCCTCAAGTGATATAAACATTTAACTCACTATTCTTTCCCTCCTATTCTCATTTCATGAATATTAAATGAATGAGTCTTTTGTTACTGTAAGAACAAAAACTTGATTGATTGATGAGGAAATATGATCTTTACAGGAGTCTATTAGTTCTTTCCATAATAACACAATCAAAAAAATATTTCTCGGTTTAAATTTTAGGGAAGAACTCTCAATACACCAGAGTTAATACCTACTGCATAACTACTCAGAAACTATTCTTACTTATGCTTTACCATGTTAAATTGGACATCTTATGGAAAAACATATCTGAAATACTACAGCAGTCATTCAGTATGTGCTAGTAATCTATGCTAGCATTTTGAGAACAGCACACTTGGAAGTAGTGTTATAGGGACTCCACAGGGATCTATTTTCTTCTATCTAAAATAGAAAGAGAATTAATGACAACAGCATCCACAACAACAACATTAAAAAAGAATCTCTCACACATTAGTTCAATTTTGCATGATTCTAAAACAATGGTTTGAAAAATAAGAACTTCAGCTAATAGCTCATTCTACATGATTACAAATAATTAAGTCAGAAATTTTCCAAGTATTTATTTGACTTACCCCTTTGATGAAGTGACTATATTGCATTGGCACAATTTGGACAGAGTCTGACCCATAATATGAAACATCAGGGATCAGATAAACTCCTCAGGAGTAATGTGAAGATGTATTTGATAACTGAGCATTAACCAAGTATTTTTTCAACAATATATGGCATTTATGAAACAAAATAATTTATATTTGCAATTCATATGGAGATGACTGTAGTGGAGTTTACTGCCTTGTTCTAACGTCTGGAAAGTATTTGTTTTGCAAGTGTGATAGTGTATGCACTTCTCTGGCATGAAGGAATGTACTTGCCCTGAGAAAGAAAACTTTATAGGATTCCAGAACAGATATAGTTTATTGCAAATGAGTGTATACAGAAGGGTAAAAAATTATATTTTCAGATGATTTGGGGGAAAGTTAGATCAATATCATTTTTCCAACCATATAAAACTTAGTGATGTATGCTTTGTATATACTCATGTTATAATTTAATAGTTTTGGCACCTCTCCCACATCCATTTACTCCAGAAGTATGACTCTCAAGGCAGATGATAAAAGTTCCCTGAAACGAACTGGTCAAAATGGTTCCTAAAATATGTTAGAAACAAATTTGTGAAAGACAGAAAAAAAGAAATATTTTTACTGCTTTTGATAAGCACTGTTGTTTCATGGTGTGGCTAACTAAAAGTTCTTCAATTCTTTTCCTCTGGAAACTCTCTCACCCATCCAAATACACACACACATATACACTTGTACAATCTCAGCCATAAAACCACATCAGAAGTACCATTGCTAGTCTAGAGAAATTATGATAATAATTCCAGTTAGCATATAGCCAATAACCTCTGCCCTACCCCCTTGGGACAGTGTAATTATTCTCATACTAAAAAAAAAATATGGGCTTATATGGGCTTGGTCATGTGATAAGAGTGCCACAGAGAACAATAGATTTTAAAATTATGAGTCTCGAAGGAAAAACACCACAAGTCAGTTGACTAGAAGGCCAGCTTTATTTGTATATGACACAAGTGACTTATCAGGACCCTTTTCATTGTAAGTGACAAGAATCAAATTCAAACTAGGTTAAATCAAAACTGAGAATATGCTTAGCTCATATAGTTTAGAAGGATATGAGAAAAACTAAAAATGGATAGAAGAACAACAGAAACCAGGATTTCAGGGACTAGAAACAGAGAAGAGAGAGAGCAAAAGAGAGACAGAGAGATCACATATATGCGGTGTCTTTTGATTAGTTATGAAATTTTCATTTTGAAACACCTAACACTGTTCAGTTCAAAAGCAGTGACATTGCATTGCAGACCTACTTGAAATACGTAAATTGCTGATCGGCAATTCTTAGGGTATATTCAAGCTACATCAGTGGGGGAAAGTAAACAAGAACTGCCGACAAAATAGACATTTCTCAGTGAGCCAGAGAAACAATGATGTGATTCAGAAAATAATAAGTTGATTAAAGAACTTAATGTCTAATACTTAGTAAGCATTCTTGTGCTGCACTTTTCATAATTTACCCTATTTAACCTTCATGACATCCAAATAAATAGAAAGTCCCATTTTACGACGAGAAAACAAGGGTGTCAAGCAAATTTTGCAAAGTCGCATAGTTTATGACTGTCAGCCCAACAATCTCACGATTGGGTATATACCCAAGGGGAAAGAAATCATTATATAAAAAAGATACCAGTAGATGTATGTTTATCACAGTGCTATTCACAACAGCAAAGATATAGAACCAACCTAAATGTCCATCAATAGACGATTAGATAAAGAAAATATGGCACACACACACACACACACACACACAGAAATATTACTCAACCATAAAAAAGAATGAAATCATGTATTTTGCAGCAACATGGGTGGAACTGGAGGCCATTATCCTCAGTGAATTAACTCAGAAACAGAAAGCCTAAGACTGCATGCTCTCATTTATAAGCGGGAGCTAAACAATGGGTACACATGGCTATACAGGGTGGAATAGACATTGGAAAGTACAAAAGATGTGAGGGTGGGAGGAGGGTGAAGGTTGAAAAATTACCCATTGGGTACAATGTTTACTATTCAAGGGATGGGTACACTTAAGACCCAGACTTCACCACTGTGCAATATCTGCATGTAAGAAATCTGCATTTGAACCACCTAAATATATGTATATAAAACCCATAAGTTTAAAAAATAAATTAATAGCTATTAAATACATTGCTCACTCTAAAAATAAAAATAAAAAAATACGTAGAGTTGTCTTAGTCCATTATCCGTTATTATAACAGAATATCCCAGATTGGGTAAATTATAAACAATAGAAGTTTTCTTGGCTTATGGTTTTCTGGAGGCTGGAACTTCTATGGGAATGGCAACAATTTTTCATGAGGGCTTTTAAATTGCGTAACATAACGGGAAAACAGAGGGGCAAGTGAGGGCATGTGAAAGAGACCGCAAGAGGGAGCTGAGCTTGCTTTCATAACAACCCACTCTTGTGAGAATTAATTCACTGCCTTCGTGATGGTATTAATGTATTCATGAGGGCTTCACTCTCATGACTCAATCACCTCCTAAATACTCACGCCCCTAATAGTGTGACATTGGCAATCCAGTTTCCAACACATGAACTTTTGGGGGATCCATTCACACCATAGCAAGAGTAATAATGCTATATTGACTTTTAGCATATAGTAATATTTAATAAATGGCTGCCATGTACTATAAAAGTAATACATTTAGACCCTGGAAATACAAATAAGAGAACATCAAAGGCTCTCTGGAAGACAATGATTTTATTATACTGAAAGCTGCACAATTTTACAGCCTGTGAAAGATTACTTTTAATTCTGTGAAAGGAAAAGGACAATACAAACAAATATTATCAGTATTAGCCCATCCCTAGAAGTTTTCTTTTTAAAAAGAAAAGGCAGGCAAGTTGAAGCTTAACTGTAAGAATTTCCTCAAATCATTATTTGGCCATGAAATTTTATCTTTTATACCACGTCCTCTTTCTGTAGCAAAGTATGCACATAAGGGAAAAAGGGATTCACTACCCTCTTAGCTACACAAACCTGACAAAGGTCCCTCAAAGAATCCTACATAAAACAAAAAAAAAGTTTATATAAATGATTTTATATAAATAAATATCTACTCTCATTTCCTGTTCCACAAAGCCTTGCACTGCTGACTGAGGTTCCAGATAAAGAAAAGCAGTTCCAGATAAAGAAAAGCAGACTATTTCCACATGATAATACCTATTGCTCCTAATATAAACAAAATAAGAAAATTACCAACGCATTTAAAGAAGATGATCTAGTTTTATTTGTTAGAGAATAAGAACTTATTATTTTCACTCATGGGATATAGCACCTTCTGGTGTTGGCAACTGCCAGATTACATTGGCACCTGCCAATAGTGGTTAGTGAATTGGGGAAATATCAACAACTTTATGAACATCTGTGATTGCTATTACTTGTCCTAAGACATTACTGCAGACTTCTTCAAATCTATGGCAAACCAATGTAAAATGCATTTAGTGACATGATTGTTGTCATTCTGAGTTTCTAAAACTGTCTGTTCTTATATCCACAGAGATTCTTTTCTTAGTTCCTGGGGACAGACTTTTAAAAAAAAAACAAACTTTATTTTATAATAGTTGTAGATTTAGAGAATTATGGCAAAGTTAGTTCAGAGAGTTACTGTATCTTCTACACGCAGATTTTCCTATTACTATCATCTTACATTAGAATGGTACATTTGTTACAATTAATCAATTGAACATGTTTATTAACTAAAACCCAACCTTTATTCAGATTCCCTTAGTTTTTATCTAATGCCCTTTTTCTGTTCAAGGATCCCATCCAATATATCACATTACATTTAGTTATCATGTCATCTTAAGCTCCTCTTGGCTGCAGTAGTCTCTCAGATTTTCCTTGTTTTCAAGGACCCTGACAGTTTTGAGGAATAGTCGGATATTTTGGACAATATTCATCAATTGGGATTTATCTACTTTTTTGTTAGAATGGGGTTATGTGTTTTTGGTAGGAAAACTACAGAGGTAAATTACCATGACCATTATATCATAACAGAGGTGCATACTATCAATGTGAATTATCATTGTTTTTATAGTTTTATTTTTTATTGATGCATAATATACACACTTTGGGGGTACATGTAATTATTTAATACATTCATATAATCTGCAAGATCAGTATAACTGGGATATGGAACACCTTAAATATTTGCATTTTCTTCATGCTACAAATGTTCAAATGATTTTTTCTCTACTTATTTTGAAATATACAATAGATAATTGTAAACTAGTAATCCTACTCATATATCGAACACTAAGTCTTATATCTTCTATCAAACTGTGTTTTTGTACCTATTAATCAACCTCTGTTCATCACCCTTGAGACCTTCCCAGACTCTTGTAACCAGCAATCTGCCCTCTATTTTCATGAGTCTACTTTTGTGGCTCCCATGTATGAGTGAGAACATGCAATACTTGTCTTTGTGTGCTTGAGTTATTTCACTTAACATAATGACTTCCAGTTTCATTCCAGTTGCTGCAAATGGCAGGATTTCATTCTTTCAAGAACTGAATACCCCACTGTGCATATATACCAAGTTTTTTGTATCCATTCATCCATCGATTGACATTTATGTTGATTCCATATTTTAGATACAGTGAACAACACAGCAATAAACACGGAAATGTAGATGTATAGCTCTTCAATACATTAATTTCCTTTTTTTGGATATATGCTCTGTAATGGAATTGCTGGATCATACATGGTGGTTCTACTTTTAGTTTTGGAGGAATCTGCATACAGTTTTCCATAGCGTCTGAATTAATTTACATTCCCACTAACTGTGTGTGAGGGCTCCCCTTTCTCCACATCCTTGCCAGCATTCATTATCTCAAATTTTTGAATAAAAGTTATTATATGATTTGCATCTCTCTGATTATTACTGATGTTGACCATTTTTTAATATACCTGTTGGCCATTTGAATGTCTTTTTTTTGAAGAATTTCTACTTACATATTTTGCCCAATTTTTAATCAGATTGTCTTTATTGTTTTGTTTTGCTACTGAGTTGGTTGAGTTTCTTATATATTCTGGTTATTAATCACTTGTCAGATAGTGATATGCTTTGGATGTTTATTCCCTCCAATACTAATAAGTGCGTCAAAAATATTATTTATTTCTATGGCATTTAATTTTTCAGAATTTCCTTTTTATTTATTTTTTGTTAGAATTTATATGTCTCTGCTTACATTACCTATCTGTTCTTACACATTGTCTGTTTTTTTCATCAGAGGTCTTAACTTATTGATCATAGCCATTTTAAGTTTTATCTGATATTTCCAACATCTGTGTCATAACTGGATCTTGTTCTAATGCTTGCTTTGCCCCTTCAGACTGTGTTTTTTCCTCATCTTTTGATGTGCCTAATAATTTTTTTCAAAGCCAGACATATTTTGTTAGACAATAGAAACTAAAATAAATAGGTATCTAGTGTGAAAATATATGTTAATATGGCTAGAAATCAGCCTTTCTTAAATATTTGTTGTAGCTCTAGGTTGCAGAGGTTTCAAATTCCTCTAGCATCCTTACTTTTGTCTTCCCTCTTGAAATAGTTTGGCTGTGTCCCCACCCAAATCTCAAATTAAACTGCATCTCACAGAATTCCCACGTGTTGTGGGAGAAACCCAGGAGGAGGTAATCAAATCATGGGGTCCAGTCTTTCCCATGCTATCTCATGATAGTGAATAGGTCTCGCGAGATCTGATGGGTTTATCAGGGATTTCCACTTTCCTTCCTCATTTTCTCTTGCCACCACCATGTGAGAAGTGTCTTTCACCTCCTACCATGATACTGAGGCCTCCCCAGCCATGTGGACTGTAAGTCCAGTTAAACCTGTTTTTCTCCCAGTCTCAGGCATGTCTTTATCAGCAGCATAAAAAAGGACTAATACAGTAAATTGGTACCAGTAGAGTGGGGTGTTGCTGAAAAGATACCTGAAAATGTGGAAGTGACTTTGGTGCTGGGTAACAGGCAGAGATTAGAACAGTTTGAAGGGCTCAGAAGAAGACAGAAAAATGTGGGAAAGTATAGAACTTCCTAGAGACTTGATGAATGGCTTTGCCCAAAATGCTGATAGCAATATGGACAATAAAATCCAGGCTGAGGGGGTCTCAGATGAAGATGAGGAACTTGTTGGGAAATGGAGCAAAGGTGACTCTTGTAATGTTGTAGCAAAGAGACTGGCAGTATTTTGCCCCTACCCTAGAGATTTGTGGAATGTTGAACTTGAGAGAGATGATTTAGGGTATGTGGCAGAAAAAATTTCTAAGTGGCAAAGCATTCAAGAGGTGACTTGGGTGTTGCTAGAAGCATTCAGTTTAAGGGAAGCAGAGGATAAAAGTTTGGAAAATTTGCAGCCTTAGTGACTATGTGATAGAAAATAAAAACTCATTTTCTGGAGAGAAATTCAAGCCAGTTGTAGAAATTAGTATAAGGAGCAAGGAGCCTAATGTTCATTCCTAAGATCATGGGGAAAATGTCTCAAGGCTATGTCAGAGACCTTTACAGCAGCCCCTCCCATCAGAGGCCCAGAGGACCAGGAGGAAAAAGTGGTTTCATGGGCCATACCCAGGGTCCCTCCGCCCTTTTTTCCAGATGTTCCAGCCGTGGCTTAAAGGGGCCAATATACAGCTTGGGCTGTGGCTTCAGAGGGTGAAAGTCCAAGCCTTGGCCGATTCCATGGGGAGTTGACCCTGCAGGTGCACAGAAGTCAAGAATTGAGGTTTGGAACGTTCAGCTAGATTTCAGAAGACGTATGGAAATGGCTGGATGCTCAGGCAAAAGTTTGCTACAGGGGCAGAGCCCTCATGGAGAACCTCTGCTAGAGCAGTGCAGAAGGGAAATGTGTTGGGAGGCCCCACACAGAGTCCCTACTGGGGCACTGCCTAGTGGAGCTGTGAGAAGAGGGCCACTGTCCTCCAGACCTCAGAATGGTAGATCCACCCACAGCTTGCACTGAGCACCTGGAAAAGATGCAGACACTCAGCACCAGCCCACGAAAGCATCTGTGAGGGAGGCTGTACCCTGCAAAGCCACAGGGGCGGAGCTGCCCAAGACCATGGAACCCACCTTTTGCATCAGTGTGACCTGAATGTGAGATCAGGAGTCAAAGGAGATCATTTTGAAGCTTTAAAATTTGACTACCACACTGAATTTTGGACTTGCATGGGCCCCGTAACCCTTTCATTTTGACCAGTTTCTCCCATTTGGAACAACTATATTTACCCAACATCTGTACCCCCATTGTATTTAGGAAGTAACTAGCTTGCTTTTGATTTTACAGGCTCACAGGTGGAAGGGACTTGCCTTGTCTCAGATGAGTCTTTGAACTGTGTACTTCTGGGTTAATGCTGAAATGATTTAAGACTTTGGGGGACTGTTGGGAAGGCATAATTGGTTTTGAAATGTGAGCACATGAGATTTGGGGGGGGGCAGGGTGCAATAATATGGTTTAGCTGTGTCCCCACCCAAATATCAACTTGAACTGTATCTCCCAGAATTACCACTTGTTGTGGAAGGGACCCAGGGGAGGTAATTGAATCATGGGGCACAGTCTTTCTTGTGGTATTCTCATGGTAGTGAATAAGTCTCATGAGATCTAACAGGTTTTTCAGGGGTTTCTGCTTTCGCTTCTTTTCCATTTCTTCTTGCTGCTGCCATGTAAGAAGTTCCTTTTGCCTGAGGCCTCCCTGGCATGCAGAACTATAAGTCCAATTAAACCTCCCTTTCTTCCCAGTCTTGAGCATGTCTTTATCAGCAGCATGAAAATGGACTAATACATCTCTCGATATTGAATTTTTAAAAATTATTCCTCCTCAGAAACAATCTGTGTCTTCCAGCTCTTTCAGATATAATCCGCTAATATATCAGAGACCTGTTGCAGAGATGAGTAGGGGTGGGAGATGGAAAGCATTCTATTTTCTTTTAATTAAATTTTAAGTCTTTTAGTAGTGCTGTGTCTCTGACTGTGACCTTCACAATTGTTTCTTCTACAGCTTTTTTTATTTTTTCCTTCTGAGTAGGTAAGACAGGAAGAATGGAGGAGACTGTGATAAGAAGTATACCTTTTCTTTATGGCTCTTAGATAACATTCTGATCAAACCATTTCCCCTGGAGGGCAATCCTCTGTTATGGAGAAGGTCAGGGTATATCTCAAAAGAAAAACTTTTTCCCTCCCACTGCCGGACTCAAAAGGTATAATTTCTCACTTGTTTACCATGAGAACCCGGTGGGGTTTCTGGAAGTCAAACCCAAAAATGGTCAAGAAATTTATCACTTCCATACTAGTGCATAATCAGCTTTTAGCTATTCATAAGAATTACCATTTAAGTGATTCTAGCAGTTTATAGATCCAATGGCTTTTGTTCTAGGTAAACAGATGTTGACTCTGACTTTCTAAATTCACCTGTCTCTCCATATTTGGGGGTTGTGATTTGCCCTGTGACCTCAATTCTGTGATGTGAGCAAGAAAATCTTTGTCTAGTTTTCCCTTAGTGTAAAGATATGTTAAATCAACTTTAACTTAAAGCTGCCTCCTTACCTATTTTAACTTTAGCCTAAAGGTTTCACTCTGCATCGTGAACTATAACAAGTGAAAGTATAAACAGACTCTACCCTACGCTCTGCCGTTCACTGAGTTTTAGCCAATCAAATGTAGCCAACTGTTTAAACTGTGTTCAAATAAGGCAAACACCAACTTGTAACCAATCCAGCTGTTTCTGTATCTCACTTCCATTTTCTTTATGTCACTTTCCTTTTTCTGTCCATAAATCTTCCAACATGTGACTGTGCTGGAGTCACAGAGCTCCAGGAAGCTGCCTGATTGACGAATCACTCATTGCTCAACTAAACTATTTTGAATTTAATTTGGCTGAAGTGTTTCTTTCATCAGATGGTGTCAGAAGTGGGATCCAAAGTAGAGCTTCTAGTGACCCCCAGGAGCTCTGAATGACTGAGAAACCCACCAGACCCATTGTGTCCATTGATCTTTTGAAGCAGCTGGGGATCATGGTAACTTCTCTCTCAGATTCTGAAACTCCATAGATTTGTGTTTTGAGCTCTGCAAGTTTCTTTGAGCAAATTACTGATCCAAACTGGGTTTGGAAGTGACAACAGAAACTGGACTGGATTCAGGATTGGATTTTATTCGGTAATTAACTGTCTTGGATTAAGTAAGAGGTCTGTTACATCTGACTGCATCCAAAACAAATGGATAGTAAATGGTCATATTGCAGGGGGTATAAAATGTTGCTATTGAAAATTTGCAGGGATTTTTGTGTTCTACCACTTTGTTTCGTTTTTCTTGTGTGCTTAGGTAGGAAAAAATCTTGGCTAAGGTGATCAAGAGGACCTAAGAGCAAAGTCAATATTTGAAATAAAAATGGTATTTTTAATTTCTGAAGAAATAAATTTCTTCCAGCTTATACACACAAAAGTGTTGGACCCTGGAAGCAGCAAAGTCTTAAAGAAATGGTGAAATCTTACTCAAGATAACTTACAGTGGAATATTCAAAATGAACAACATTTAAAAATGCACAGCATTTAAAAATGAGGGCTCCCAAATTAGTCTCATCTAGGGATGCCTATTGATATGCAAAGCTTCTAAAAAATTCAACATTTGTATTTAAAGACTTTATGAAAGGCAAATAAAAACTTTAAGGACTAATTGATTAAAACAAATCTGCTAAGCTTTGGCTTAGTTGTGATCCTGATCCAAAGGTAATAGATGGTAGTACCAATTGGCCAACTTTGAGTAAGTTGTAGGGTACATTTTACCTGTGTAAAGGATGGAATTGAGTTAGAGGCCCTCCCCTCAGTAAAGTCCCTCTTGCTTAAAAATGGATGTGGCACTGTAGGATGTTAACTGCTATTCTCTTTGGAATAATCTACCTTGCACTATTTGCTGATGGGTATGGGTAATAGGGTTAGGCAGGTACTAGATCAGTAGACATGGGAAACCTTTTTCTCCCTATGAGGGAACCTTGAGAGCTGATGAGACTACTGAAAAAGATGAATTGTTGTGACTGACAAGAGGCTGCCTGAACTATTGATTCAGTGTTGTTGCAATGGGTGGGTCTTTCTTTGGCCTTCCTGAGCTCCTTGCCTTCCCCACATTTCTCCCTTCCCTTTCTTCTCTCTCTGTGCAAACCAGTTGTAAGAATTGCAAAAATTACTATCTCTTCCAAAGTTTTAATTAATGAGAAAAAGGATTCATGAGGCTACTATTAAACTGTAGCAAATCTGGTGTAATTTGTCCTATGAATTTGTCTTTCTGCATTGTTCTATCATAAAAAATGTACCATAAGATAAAATGTAGGCCTAGGCCCCCATAAGCTCGCTGTTCAAGATGACCCAGCAAGCTGATCAGTAACAAACAAAAAAAAATGGAATGAGGTTTTCATCTTGTCTTTCTTTACGTCCTTGGGAGCTTGACCTTATAACCATGTAGCAGTACTTTCTCTTGGTCTCTGCCATCAAGGGAACAAGAATTCTGAGGTTCATGTCATGATTAGCTTTAAAAATTATCTTCAGCAGTTAAAAGATTTTACAAGCTTAAAATTGACTGCTCTAGATTCCTTCTGGGAAGAACAATGGGAACTGCTCAGTACTGTAGCTTAGCAGCCAAAGCTTAGCTACTGCTAAGGCTTTGTCATTTCACAATGACAACCCAGGTTCAATCCTGGCTTAGGTGATCAGTACTCTCTAATTGATATCTGTGTGACCTTTACCATTTGTTGATTCTCTTCTCCTCCATGTACAATTTCTGGCTTCCCTTCTTGAATTTTCCTTTAGCTAAGAATCGGGGAGGTTACCTTTGGTAAAGTTCAAAAGCCAGAAACGTTGGCTGTTTGGTTTGGCTAAGCTCGGATAATAAGAGATTTTAAAGGATTTTTATTTAAAAGTACCGTGGCTAAAAGTCAGCTTAATTAAAAGTGGATATTCAAGTTCTAACATCTTGGGATTCCTTGGGAAAATCATATTCAAGTTCTAACATCCTGGGACTCCTTGGGCAAAAATAGTCACACATGCTATTTTGGGGAAAGAAAAACTCTTATGGAACCCCAAGAATTAAAAGTGGATAGATCCCTCTCAAAATCTAAGGCTCTGTTCTGCTTCAAATTGGTTTATCTGACATTTTTTACTTTTGGGGGTATATCAGAAATTACTTCACATTATGAGAGAACTTTGGTGTGTAATAACTAGGTGAGAAATATACCTTCAGGGACAGCTAATGGCATTATGGGGCAATAATGTCAGTATGGGGAATACTCAATTCTGTGCATGTTTGGATCATAGAAGCATGCTCTTGGCCACCTAGAAAGCATGGAAATTCTCCCACCCCCACTGAGAGATAAGTCTCCCATGAGGGATGGGCTTGTCATAGAATGAACTGAGACACTGGGGTGCTTTGCAACGAAATACCCATGTACCCATGAAAGCATTGCACTGTCTTCTTCCATAGAATTTCCCTATTTTGGGGGATCCAGGATGTGATATAAAAATGGGACCCTTAATTTTAGGGATCTGTTTTTGCCATCCAGCTGTGGCTGCTTATTGGGCCCTAGAAACTGCATGCTTTCCTGCCCCTGTTCCTTGAAGGGCTCCACACTAAAGCCAGTAATGCAATTAAGAAACATTTAAAAACTGGCAAATAAAAAATTTTACAACTACTGGGTCTTCTGTTTGTCTGTCTATGTATTTATATGTGTTGTGTTGGTGATGTTTACATAAAAGAGCTCTGATTAATAGGTTTAAAGATATCAAATATTTTGTCTGAAAAAATAAAAATTGTAATGCCTTTTAGTTCATGTGACTGCAGTAAGCTTTGGAAACAAAAAGTTTAAAAATTTATTAGTAAAATAAAGACATTTGGTCTAATTTAGGCAGGTCAAATATTAGGTTTGCTTAATGCTGTAATGTTCTAATCTGCTTCTTTGACTGAAAAATTTTCAGCATACCTGCTTTGGAGTCATTAGATTCTAGGTAAGGCTGTGGGACACGTGGAATTAGCCAAGCCCTCTAGCTATGCTGGAAAGAGTCAAACTATATCTGCACTACTGTCTGGTGTCCTAGGCTCCTCACCTAGTACATAATTAAAATCACTTACTTACCAAGTTTTTCACCAAAAATAAAAATTGCTAAGAGTTAACATTGTAACATGTAACTGAAACTACTGAAAAAAGAGTTTTACATGCAAGGTGTGTGAGGAAAGTGAAATGTGCATTCAGTAAAATATTATAAGAATGCATGGGAATAAAAATTTTTGCCTAGTTTAGAGGATTAAAGTATTGTTTAAAATTAGCATGAAGCTGAAGGTTTGAGCAAGTTGTGGAAGATATGTAAAAAAAAAAAAACTTGTAAAAAATTGTGTTTGTGAACATATTAGTTAAATTTAAAGAGGTATTATTTATTTGGTTTTTTTTTCTGTAAATGGAACATTGAAATAAAAGCACAACAGGGTTTTCTTAGAGCACTGATTTGCTCTTTAAGAAAAATTTGCAAAGGGTTATGAAAGGTTTATGAGAATCTCACCTTATGGTCAAACTGATTAAGTTGGATAGATTTGTCTATCAGGTTTTATTAAAAATTGAGGTTGGCATTAATAGTACACTAATGCAAGAGTGAAATTTGACTTTCTGTCTTGAATGAGATTTTCATGTAATATTAAAGGATAATGAAAGATTTTTGTTTGCCTTTTGAATAAACTACATGAAAAAGAAAGGGAAGACAAGAGACAGAGTGTTTGGAAAGCTAAGTCATCCCTTTATCAATGAATAAAGGTATTTGCCCTTTTAAAATTTTTGAGTCATCATTTTGGCTAAATGAATGACTTACGGTGACCTGGAATTCTATTTTATAATATCGAGTGTTTTTAAACTTTAACATATTTGACAGCTTTCCCCAAATTAAATTTCAGCTTCAAGATTGTCTTTTCTGACCTCTAACTTTGGGATGCTGCAGAGGGCCGCTGAAGCATCCAAAACAGAGGCAAAGAGGATAATCTAACATGTTGAGTTGCATGGGATCATTGTCAAAATAAGAAATAATGTTTAATGTTTAACTTTCTTCAGGTTATATTTTAGTGAATGATATTAATATATGTTCTAAAAATTGTATGAGATTTCTAAAATTCTAATGTCTGGGTATATGCTATCAATCATAATTATGATTATTATGTTAAGTTATTGTAGACCACAGAAATAATGAAATTTCCTTGTCAATTGTGTCTTTAACTATGAGTATTTAAAGCCATCTCTGCAGTTAATTGCTTAATGCTGATGCAATTCTTGAAAACTTCACAAGCATGCAAAATTCTAGAAGATAATGTCTTTTACGTGTTCCTGAAAAGATGAAAGAGACCCTGAAAAGCACTGTTTAATACAGGTTTCTAGTAATGCTAGAATCATATCATTTGGACTGGGTAAGAATTCCTGGAACATTAATGAAAAGACTGACTAGTTTATAAAACTGCTAACCCAAGCAGAACAAAAATTAATTGAATACTAAGAAAATACTTTGCCAGATTTTCATGCTAAATCAGCCAATACTGAAATTGTTTAGATATACAGTTTGAATGAACTCCATGGTCTAAGTCAAATGGTCTATTCTAATCCATCAGTTATCAGTGCTAGGCACCTAAATTGGAGAAACAACTGGTATTCAAGAGGATATAAGTCTGATGCTATGCATGGACTCATGGAGAACCAGGACAGCTGCCTTGTCCTTCCTGAAGCATTAATGCTTTTGTTATTAAAAGTTCTGTATTTCATGACTCACCATAGAGAAGATAAATGATCCAAATTAAATATTATATGCATTGGTGTGGTGATTTCTAAATGGCTAAAATAGTTTATGACCAATGCTTGGTTTGTCAAACCCATATTTCTGAGAAGACAAAGCTTTGGGTATATTTGGCTACCTCATGGCCATTTAAACATTTATAGAGGGTTTTCATTCAATTATCATTTTCAATTCATTTTTTCTGGTTGTATAACAGTTTTCCCATACAAGAGGGATGTATATGGTAAGCCCTAGACCAACCACAAAAATGTAGTAAAAAATTTATTAAAGTAACTAAAATAAGACATTAGAAAATATTCCCTTAGTGCAAAAGAAGAAGCAAAAAAGGAATAAAGGAACAAAAAAGACATGAGACATATATAAAACAAAAGTAAAATGGCAAACACAAATATAACTATATCAATGTTAACAATTAATGTTAATGTATTCAATAATTCAATCAAATGCAAAGATTATTAGACTGGGTGTTTTAAAACATAATTCAACTATATGTTGTCCACAGGAGACAAACTTTAGAGTCAAAGATACAATTAGATTGAAAGTAAAAAAGATAGAAAAAGATAAAACATTTAAGCCAGTCTGTCAGGAATATATGATATTTATAAACATATATGTACCTAACAGAATACCAAAATACATGGAGCAAAATGTTATAGAAATTAAGGGATACAGAGTTCAAAAATAACAGTGTAGACTTCAATACTCTACCTTCAGTAATAGATTGGACAACTAGACAGAAGATCAAAAATAGGAAAATAGAAGAATTAAATGACACTATAAAACCAACTGGATATAACCATACATCTAGATTACTCCACCCAAAACAACAGAATATACAGTCTTATCAAATTCACACAGAACTTTCTCCAGGATGGACCATATGTTAGGCTATGAAACAAACTTCAATAAAGTTAAAAGGAATAGTACAAAGTATGTTCTTTGACTATAATGGAATAAAATTAGAAATTTATAACAAAAAATATAAAATTCACAAACGCAAAATTAAACAACACACTCCTAAATAATCAACGAGTCAAAGAAGAAATCAGAGGGAGAATCAGAACATACTTTAAGATGAATTAAAATGAAGACAAAACATAAAAACTTATAGGGTGCACCCAAAGTTGTGCTTAGTGAGTAACCTGTACTTAATTTCTGTATTATGAAAGGAGAAAGATTTCAAATTAATAGCCTAACTTTCTACCATGGGGCACTGGACAAACAAAAGCAAACTAAACCTAAAAAAAAAAAAAACAGAAGGAAGGAAATTATAAAGATAAGAGCAGAAAGTAATGAAATAGAAAATGGAGGGGGAAGAAAAAGAAAACCCAATGAGACGAAAAGTTGATTGTTGGAAACGATTTTAAAAAATTGACAAAGCTTGGACCAAAAAAAAAGAGAGAAGATTCAAATTACTAGAATGAGAAATCAAAGCGAGAACATTACTATTGGCCCTACAGAGATGAGAAGGATTTTAAAGGAATACATGAACAATTTTATGCCAACTAATTAGAGACCTAGATGAAATGAACAAATTCCTCGAAAGACATAAACTACTAAAACTGACTTAAGAAGATATAAACATTATTAATAGATCTGTAACAAGGAAAGAAATTGAAATAGTAATAAACAAAAAGAACTACCCACAAAGAAAAGTCCATGTGCACATGGCTTTACTGATAAATTCTATTTTTAAAAAATTAAAACCAATTTTCACAAATTTTCCAAAAAAAAAAAAAAAAAATCCAGTGGAGGAAGGAACACTTCCCAATTCATTCTGTGAAGACAATATTGAAGACAAACCAAAGATACTGCAATAGAAGAAAAATAGAGACTAATATCTCTTGTGAATATGGATGCAAAAGTGCTCAACTTGGCAAGTTGAATCCAGCAATACATAAAAAGAATTCAACACCATTACCAATTGGGATTCTAGTGACCAGAATGGCCAAAGAATACTTGATATTTTATTTTAAGTATACTTTGCTACCCTGTATTTTGTCATGCTCCTAATGCTCAAAAATTTTCAATAAAAGGCTTTTATAACCAAGTTTTGGGTTACTGCTCTATTAAGAGAATGTTAGAGTAGGTCCAGTGTAGCATACTTACACAGGCACTGCATGTATGAAAGATGTGGAAGCATAATGTGGATCAAGAAATTGGCAGTATTAGGAAATCAAATATAGAACCAACTAGGAAAAATGTAGTTTCCCCAAAATCTAATGATTCTGTCAAAGAATCATTAAAGATATTGGGAAAAACCCTGGGTTCCCCACCACACATGGTTGGGAATATGAACCAATTTATGTAAATCTTAAAGGACAGGTTAACCTTAATGCATCAAAGGACTTTGGCATAATTTAGGTGACTATACTGATTTACTTGCATAACAGCATATATTTAATAACCATCAGAACTAAAATCAGAACCTCAAACTCCTAATTTTAGTCTAGTCTTCTATACTTTGTCATTTACTTGGAGGAAAAGAGAAATTTCATTTGTGCATTTTTAAATGAGAAAGTCTAAAACGTAGAAATGTATAAAATTATACATGTACAAGCTTCTGAATTTTAAAGTTTTTTTTTTTATTGTTGTTGGTTTTTCTTTCTTCCTTTTTTTTTTTTTTTCTTTTTTTTTTTTTGAGATGGAGTCTCTGTCATCCAGGCTGGAGTGCAATGATGCGATCTCAGCTCATTGCAACCTCCGCCTCCCGGGTTCAAGCAATTCTCCTGCCTCAGCCTCCCATGTAGCTGGGATTACAGGCATCCACCACCGTGCCTGGCTAATTTTTGTGTTTTTAGTAGAGACGGGGTTTCGCCTTGTTGGCCAGGCTAGTTTCAAACTCCTGACCTCAGGTGATCTGCCCCGCTCGGCCTCCCAAAGTGCTGGGATGACAGGCGTGAGCCACCACGTCCAGCCTTAAAGCATTTTTAATAAGTTTATCTTTGTGACAGAGGGAAATTTTCTGAAAAATCTAGCTGCTGTCCCTATTTCTTATTAGTCAGCTGTTTGAAAAGCAGAAACTGCTCTGTCAAATAGCAGTCAAAAAGGGAGTGGTCTCTTCCCCCTTCATTTCTATTCCCTGACTGTTGCAGGATCAGGCCATGTGGCTTTGATGACTGGGCAAGTTTTACTAGTAATGGCATTGTTGACCTCAGATGAGGGAATGGTTAAAAAAATCTGTAGAGATTGTTCACTTTCTGACAAAGGAGTTAGGTTAAAAGAAAGCAAACTAATAGACTTAGCTGCTCCTTCTTATAATCCCCTTTACTAATAAGGTTGGGAGGAAGGATTGCCATTCATCTTGATTGGTATAGCTGCTCTTAATATGGGACTTGCAAAACTGATGTTCAGAGAGGTACATAGTTAGTATGCCTTTATAAAGAGGATCATTTTACAAATAAGCTTGGGAGATGTTGGCTTTAAAAAATAAATACTGCAGAGCATCTCAAAACTTTGAATGATATGTCATATATGAATACCCAATGGGAAAGAGAGGATGCTGTATTTCTCACACTGTCTAAAAGTGTTTCTAAACATCTGTCAGGTCAGTTTTGACATCTAACCATTTTTTTCTCTCACCACCTCTCAAGGATCTCTCTTTATTAAAAGTCCAAAATGCCAATTGGTTTAGCACCTCCTTCTGTGATATTTCTTGTCTAATATTTTATAGTTTAGAAAGTACTTTCACTTCCTGCCTCATCCCAAATTGATTTTCTGTCACTTAATATAATCCGGGTTTACAGATTAATAATTTTGGTGTTATCCTATGTGATGGCAAATTTTAGATTCAACTTGACTGGATTATACCTTGAGAAATGATAAAACATTATTTTCGGGTGTGTTTATAAGAGGGTTTCCAGAGGAGATTTACCTGTGAGTCTAAGTGGACTAAGTGGGGAAGATCTGCCCTCAATGCAGGTAGGCACCATCCAATTGGCATGGAGTCCAGATGAAACAAAAACAGAGGGAAGGCAAATTGGCCTCTCTGACTCTCAGAGCTGGGACACACTCTTCTTCTGCCATTGCATATCAGAACTCTAAGCTCTCTGGCCTTTAGACTCCAGGAAAGTGCAACCCCAAGCCCCCAACCCTCACCTCACCTGCCCCAGGGTCTCAGGCTTTGAACTTCAGCAAAGCCACAGTAGCCGCATCTGAAAGTCTCCAGCTTGTGGACACCCTGTCGTGGGACTACTCATCCTTCATGATCTCAAGAGTCAATCCTTCTACTAAATTACTTCTCATATATCTGTATATATCTTATTGGTTCTGTCTCTCTGAAGAATCTTGACTAATACGTCATACCATTAATATTTTTAAACATAAAACTTCAAGACTGTTTTGTCTTTTTGAAGCTATCAATGACTATTTCTCCTTAACTCCATATATTTAATTTCAAAATGCATTTCCAGTCCTTGTTTACCACAATGTTTTATGTTCTTAAGATTTTTATTTTTATTTCCCTCTCACTTGCCTATAACATCTAACACATCTTAAAGTAACTTTTTGGAATGGGCACAGGAGTAAGATCTTTTCTGAACTCTTGCACATGTGGAAATACTTTTATTGTATTAATAGTATTCATGTATGTATTAGTTTTCTGTGGCTGTTGTAACAAATTACCATAAACTCGGTGGCTTAAAATAAATGTATTTCTCATCATTCTGGAGCCTGGGAAACCCAAGATCAAGGCACTGACAGGTTCAGTGTCTAGTGAGGAACCATTTTCTGGTTCATATTTGGCTCCTTATTGACGTGTCTCCACATGGTGGAAGGGGAGAGCTGGCTCTCTGGGTTCTCTTTTATAAGGTCACTAATATCTTGGTATTACATTCCATATGATTTCAACATACAAACTTGGGAAAAACACAAACATTCAATCCATAGCAAGCCTGTTGTACACATTGCTTCTCTTTGGAACACTGAACCCCTTTTGCTTCTCCTAGATTAGTACTATCCATTATTCACATCGAAGTTTCAACAATATTTCCCTTCAGAAGTTTTTCTTGGTCTCATAATATTGAATAATATACTTTGCCCATATGCACCTAGAACACCTTGCACTTAGGTGATCACAGCATATATTGCACTACTTTATAATGATCTGCCTTTCCCACCAAATGATGAGCGACTTGAAGGAACAAATTATGACTTGGTCACATTATATTATCAAAATGTAGCATAGTACCTAACATCAGTAGGCAATCAATAAATTTTGCTAAATTGTAACATTAGAATACGCCAGTTATATAAGTTCTTTGAACCACCAAGGATTTGTTTGTTACCTCTATCTGGGTTCACATAATATCTTGTACTTACTTTTATCATAAACCATATCACAATGTATAGTGATTTTACAGTAACAGTAATAAGGATTCATTAGGCATTTACTATGTGTTAGACATGTGCTAAGCAATTTATTTGTATTATAACCTGTAATTTAGTCCTCACAATTGTCAGAGTAGACAGATAGTTAGACATGAGTGGCAAAGGAAGGAAGCACTGGAAAATCTCACACCCCAGAGACCACCTAAAACAAGTATGCTAAATATGAGCAGAGAGGATGGGACATACCTATGCAGAGAGGAATGCCCTGAAACATCGTTTAAGATGCCCAATAATTGCTCACTCTGCAGTTAACCTCTTGGAATGTAGCTAGCTTCATACCGATAACAAGGAAAAAAGGGGGGCCAGGCGCAGTGGCTTATGCTTGTAATCCCAGCACTTTGGGAGGCCTAGGCAGGTGGATCACCAGGTCAAGAGATTGAGACCATCCTGGCCAACATGGTGAAACACCGTCTCTACTAAAAATACAAAAATTAGCTGGACATGGTGGTGCGCACCTGTAGTCCCAGCTACTCGGAAGACTGAGGCAGGAGAATCACTTGAACCCGGGAGGTAGAGCTTGCCGTGAGCTGAGTGAGATAGGACCACTGCACTCCAGCCTGGGCAACAGAGAGAGATACTGTCTAAAAAATAAAAAAGATGGGAAAAAGGACAAAGGAGAAATTCTTAAGAGATACACAGGCACAAAAAGTACAGATTTAACCACTTGCAGGGGCAGTGGTCATGAATAACTCTGTCATTAGGTAGGACCTGTATTGATCACCAGACCCTCACATGTATATCGACTGAGAGTAAGGGAGAATTCCACAAGGCAAGGACAAGGCTAAGACTTAAGAAAGAAGCAGGAAACCGTACAAAGACAAAGGTGGAGACTTAAGACAGAGGCGGTAACTTAAAAAAAAAGTCCAACATAATAAAAACTACAATGCAGAACTCTCAGGGCTGCTCCCAGCCAGGTCAACCTGTTCCTCATTTTGAGTGTACTCTTATTTCCTTAATAAAACTTTTGCTTACTTTACTAATTGGTCTCTTGGCAGAATTATTTCTCCCAAGTAAGATAAGAACTGAGGATCAATATACTTCCCAGTGACATATTGTGGTGCTGTGACTCAGAGAGCCTAACCTGCAAATGGATCTTCAAGATGAGTGCCATGGTTGTCTCAGACTACCTGGTCAACTACCTCTGCTTCTTCCTAAGATGTTTTACTAAAGTTTTGAGAAAAACCTCCCACTCCTAGTGCTGTTCTTGCCAATTTAAAATGAGGCCTTTCTTTGCTCACTCTCTGACATTCTTACAAATCTCCAATACAATTCCCTTCAACCACTGTGACTATGCTACCTCTGGCTGATTTCTCAGTTGACTCTGATGGGGTGGCAAGTGGAGGTGGGAGGACTTCAAGGTCCACACTGCATAGATCTAAGCCACTGTAAACCTCCCTGAGAGGAGGCTGGTGAAGGTGGTGGGGATTAAGAGTTGGTCATGCAATGACTGAGGATCTTTGTATCTCTTAACTAAAATGGCAATCCGCTGCCAACTTTCACCACTGCTACTCAATATTGCACTGGAAGTCATAGCCAGAGCAATTAGACAAGAGAAAGAAATAAAGGGCATCCAAATCAGCAAACAGGAAGTCCAACTGTAACTGTTTGCCAATAATATGATTGTATGCCTAGAAAACCATAAAGACTTATCCAGAAAGCTCCTAGATCTGCTGAATGCATTGAAAGAGTTTCAGGATACAAAATCAATGTACACAATTCAGTAGCACTGCTACACATCAACAACGACTAGGCTGAGAATCAAATCAAGAACTCAATTCCTCTTACAACAGCTCATAAAAAATAAAATACTTAAGACTATACCTAACCAAGGAGGTGAAAGATCCCTACAGGAAAATCTACAAAACATCACTGTGGAATGAAGTTATCCACAACACAAACAAATGGAAACATATCCCATGCTCATGGATAAGTAGAATCAATATTTTGAAAATGACTATACTTCCAAAAGCAATCTACAAATTAAATGCAATTCCCATCAAAATACCCTCATCATTCTTCACAGAACTAGAAAAGAAAATCATAAAATTCATATGGAACCAAAAGAGAGCCCACATCGCCAAAGTAAGGCTAAGCAAAAAGAATAAATCTGGAGACATCATGCTACCTGACTTCAAACTACACTACAAGGTTATAGTTATCAAAACAGCATGGTACTGGTATAAAAACAGGCATCTGGACAAATGGAAGAGAATAGAGAACCCAGAAATAAAGCCAAATACTTACAGCCAACTGATCTTCAACAAAGGAATCAAACACATAAAATGGGGAAAGGACACCCTATTCAACAAATGATGCTGGGATCATTGGAAAGCCCCATGTAGAAGAATGAAGCTGGATCCTCATCTCTCACCTTATACAAAAATTAACACAAGATGGATCAAAGACTTAAATCTAAGACCTGAAACCATTAAAATTCTAGAAGATAACTTTGGCAAACCTCTTCTAGACATTGGCTTAGGCAAAGAGTTCATGACCAAGAACACAAAAGCAAATGCAACAAAAACAAAGATACATAGATGGGACCTAATTAAACTAAAAGGTTTCTGCACATCAGAAGAAATAATCAGCAGAGTAAACAGACAACCCACACAGTGAGAAATAATATTTGCAAACTACACACCTGACAAAGAACTAATATCCAAAATTTACAAGGAATACCAACAAATCAGCAAGAAAAATAATACTCTCATCAAAAGTGGGCAAAAGACATGAATGAACAATTCACAAAAAAAATATTTACAAATGGCCAAAAAACATGCAAAAATTCTCAACATCACTAATCATTAGGAAAATGCAAATCAAAACCACAATGAAAAACCACTTTACTCCTGCAAGAACGGCCATAATTAAAATATCAAAAAATAACAGATGTTAGCATGGAGGTGGTGAAAAGGGAACACTTTTACACTGCTGGTTGGAATGTAAACTAGTATAACCACTATGGGAAAGAGCATGGAGATTCCTTAAGGAACTAAAAGTAGAACTACCATTTGATCCAGCAATTCCACTACTTGGTGTCTACCCAGAGGAAAAAAAGTCATTATATGAAAAAGACACTTGCACATGCATGTTTTTAGCAACAAAATTCGCAACTGAAAAAATATGGAACCAGCCTCACTAATGGCATTCACAGCAACCAGGATGGAGTTGGAGACCATTATTCTAAGTGAAGTAACTCAGGACTGGGAAACCAAACATCCTATAATCTCACTTATAAGTGGGAGCTAAGCTATGAGGAAGCAAAGGCTTAAGAATTATATAATGGACTTTGGGAATTTTGGGGGGAAGGATGGGAAGTGAGTGAGGAATAAAATAGTATACATTGGGTACAGTGTACACTGCTTGGCTGATGGACACACCAAAATTCCAGAAATTATCACTAACAAATTTTTCTATGCAACCAAACACCACCTGTTCCCCAAAAACTATTGAAATAAAAATAAATAAATAAATAATAGTATAAAATGGTTATCCTCCAATAATTTCACTGTTAAACTTTCCTTTCATTGCATTTTACCCCCTTCTCTCCCCTGAGTGGGTGCTAGCAACCATAGAAAGGAGGCATGTCCCCATGGACAGTTAATCTCACAAATTAGCTTACTTCCTACTGTGTCTTTGTTCTCCACAAGGTTTCTTTGAATTCCTTCTTCATGCTTAGCCCCCTAGCAGGATCTGCTCCTCTGATTCCTCCTGCAACCACTTAAAGCATCCCTCATTTATTACCAGGCCTTTCTAGCCTGGCGACCCTTAATAAACACATTATGCTTTAGCATCTCAAGTGAGCATCTGGCTCCTCCAGGTAGCCATTTGTGGCCCCCACCTTCTCTTCCCTCTGTCTCTCTTTACAACTGGAGTTCCTTATGGGCCAATGAGATGTTCTTCCTCTGTCTCTTAAGACCATTATTATCACACTCTGAAACCCTAAAGCATTTTTTGCTTTTTATTAAACAAACCAACAGAAAATGTCCCTGGGCTCCCCTTGCCATTTATGTAATTATATAAAAGACTGGAGTCAAGACCCTAGCCCACTTAGCCTGGGACCTAGGAATTACCATGCCTTCTCAAGCATCTTTTCGGCATAAGCCCTAAGGAGCCTCCTCAGAACAGGGGAAGGTTTCAAATTTTTCCTAACTCCTCAAACCATCTACACCATTTATCTAAATGTCATTATAGACTAAAAAAACTCTATGTGGAGGTCTCTTCTCTTCAAGCTTTGGTGGAGGTACAACTATTGGACTTCTTAAAGAGCCAGGATCACTGAGAATATAAAAGGCAACAAAATTACTCCTGTACCAGATACTACTCCACCTCCTTGCCTGGAATAGAGGCAAGAAAGATGTCACCAGTAAAATATTAACCAAAAGGAGACTGGGGAAATCTTTCTGATTAAAAGAGAGTATGCAGAGACAAAAAGAGCACACAGTAAGAATCAACCAAATCCAGAGCTCCCTAAGTGCAAGGTGAGGGGCATTTTGCCTTCCTTGGTCTGGTGAGGGATGCCTCACCTTCATAAGTCATTGTAGGAATGGACAGGGAGACACCTCTTTCATCCTACAGTTCTCCTTTGTCTTCTCTTTAAAATGGATAAACAGACTTTCATACCCCAAGATTCACCCCTTCGGAGATGCATCTTTAAAAATTGAGATAAATTCAACCCTCAAACCTGAAAGTGAAAAAAAAAAAAAACTATTTTTCCTTTATAAAACCAGAGGAAATCTGGCTGGAGAACAAAAGTACAAATTTTAATATCACCCTCCAGCTGGACTTTTTCTGCTGTCATCAGGGCAAATAGTCAGAGCTCCCCTATTTATAAACCTTCATGGCTTTGAGGAAAGACACTAATCTTTGTAAAGCTTGTAAGGCAGATCCCTCTGTCCTAGCTATGCTTAGCCACCATAAACTAGAGGCCAAAAGAAAATCCTATAGCCTTTCTCAAAAGGCTACAGGAAACCCTTATTAAGCACACCAACTTAAACCCAGAATTCCCAGAGTGACAACTAGTCCTAAAGGACCATTTCTTCACCCAAGTCACCCCAGACATTAGGAGAAAACTGCAAAAGTCAGCCTTAAGACCCAGTGCCTCTATGCCAGAAATCCTCAAGTTAGCTTCATTGATCTTTTATAACTGGGATCAGGATGAGGAAGACAGGGTCAAGAAGAGAGAAAAACAAAGAGACAGGAGGAGGCAGGCTCAACTACTGGCTACTTTACAAGTCTTCCAGACCCCACCAGGCTGCCATAAAAATACCCTCCCAAGTAACTGCCATCAGTGCTAAAGACTGGGTCACTGAAGAAGGAACTGCCCAAATGGGAGAAAGCCCTACATGAACAGGCCCCTTTGCCATAAGCTCAGCCACTGGAGGAAGGATTGTCCCGGGAGCTAAAAGACTCCCTCATTGGATCCCCCATCTAATGATGGCCTTGAGCAGAAGGGGCCCTCCACTACAGCCAGTTCCCAGATCAGACATAATCATTAAAGGAATACAGCCAAGGGCAACTCTGGAAGTGGCAGGTAGGACTATAATTAAAAAAAAAAAAAAAATACAAGAGCCACCAAGTTTGTGCTAACCTTCTTTGGGCAACTTTCCTCCAAATCTAGTTAGGTGATGGGGGAAAATAGCATCCCCCAATAAAGATTCACACCTACTTTATATTGGATATGGTACCAATTACTATTCTCCCACCAGACTCTGGAAATGTCTGAATGCCCCACACCTGATAAAGAACGTACTTTCCAACGTGGGTGCCTGCTTAATATTTACCCAATCTCTGGATTCATCTTTCCCCCTAATGGCCTTATTTCTCCCGGGGAAAGCTGCCTAAACCTTTAACCAATGACTTCAATCCAGACAGTCCTACCTCAGGTCTTAGAGACAGCCCACACATCCACAAACCCCTAGCGAGAAATCTAACCAAGCTATTCTTGAGGAGACACAACTTCTACAGTATATATATAACCTACCCCTTTGCCCCGCCGACCACAGAGCTTGTACAACAAATGAAATACAAACCTTAAACTTTCTAGCAAAAGAGGATACAAAGCATCCAAAGCTAAGACTGAGAATTTCATACCTAGAACTAACTGAATATATATACAAAGAGTACTGCTGGCTAGTGACCCCTTCAACAACCAAGAACTCGTATACCTGCCAGGGTCATAAGCCCTCATTAAAACCTGGAGAGACTGGTCACCTGGGTCTCAGCTAACCCCCTTATGGAAGGGTCCTTTTACTGTCTTACTTTCCACCCCAACAGCTATCAAAGTTCCTGACATTTCTAGTTGCTTATATCACTCCCAAATAAAACCCCGGGAAGGCTCCAAAGAACAGGAAAAGAACCAACACCCAGTTATTCTTCTGAGCCATTGGAAGACCTGAAGTTTCTCTTCAAACACAAAGATAAGTAAATGGCTTCTCCCTCCTCATCTCAGAGTTTTCAGGCCCAAAAACATCAAACAGATAATGTTACCTAGGTCATAAACTGTTTCTATGACTTTTGATAATTATTCAAGTTGCCTGCTTTAGAGTAATTAAATTCTTGGCAAGGCCTGGGGACATGTGGAGTTAGCTATGCCCTTGGCTATGCTATAAAAAGTCAGACTTACCTATTCCTCTCTAACAATTGGAGGGGAACTTGCTCATTAATTTATCTTTCCCCTGATGCGTTCCTCCTAGACCAACATCAATCAGTACCTATCCCCCTTCCCTCCAAGTCCACATCTCAAAGTGTGGTCATAGTCTTCCTTCCCTTACTTACAGCTCTGGGATTAAGAATTGGAGTAACTAAAATAAGAAAGGAGTGTAGGAATTTTAATATTTCAGAAAATGCATGCCATCTTATCCCATGAGCCAGGACAGGCTCTTGAAGAGACAACCAAAGCCATTGGTTGTCCAATGGCTTGACCAGCAACTTAATTTCTTATCAGGGATGGGCCTCCAAAACCAACATGCCTTAGACATCAGCACCTCAGCCCAGGGAGGAACCTGTGCTATGCTCAAAGAAGAATGTTAACCAGTTAGAAATCATACAGGACAACATTCAACAGCTACGAGAAAAAATAAAACATCTATAGGCAGCTTCAGGCCCATTCTCAGGGAAATGGAACATCCTCAGTTGATTCTGACCTCCTCTGGGCCCACTCTCCACAGTGCGCCTCCTTCTCCTCTTAGGCCTTTGCTTGGTCAATTTATTAACTAAATTTACTTCTTCCTGCATTCAGGCTACCAGTCATCAAATGAGATTACAGCAAGGATATAACATATTATACTTGGAGGCCCCAAAAGCTATGTAAACACCTCACCCTTGAATGCAGGAAAAGGTTCGAGGAAAACATGGAGGGGCTCCTGACAGAGGGCAAGAGAAGGAGACCCTGATAAGTTCTTAATTCCGTATCAGTAGGAAGTAGTTACAGCAGACCCAAGATACTCCTAGACTCAAAAGTTTTTAGGGTCTCAAACTTTTGAGGGGGAATTTTGGAGAAGGCAGATAGTTAAACATGAACAGGAAAGGGAGTCCCTGAAGGAGAAAGCTCTGGAAAATCTCATGCTCTAGAGACCACCTAAAACATACATGCAAAATATAAGCAGATAGGAAGGGAAATACGTACGCAGAAAGGAACACCCAGAAATGGCCCTTAGAATGCTCAGTAGTTGCTCACTCTGCAGTTAACCTGTCAGAATGTAGCTAGCCACATGCTGATAAGAGAGGAAAAGGACAAAGGGAAAACTCCTAAGAGATTTGCAAGCAAAATAAGTATAGATTTAACAGCTTTATGACCCTCAGGGGTGGTGGTCATGAGGAACACCACCATTAGGTAGAGTTTGTATTGATCACTGGGCCCACATACACACATCAACTGACAGTAAGGGAGAGTCTCACAAACCTGAGCAGAAACAACTACATGGAGACAAAGGCAGAGACTTAAGACAGAAGTGGGAAACTATACAAAGATAAAGGCAGAGACTTAAGAAAGAGGAGGGAACTTAAAGAAACAGTCCAACATAACGAAAACCACAATGAAGAATTCTTGGGTGTGCTCCCAGCCAGGTCAGCCCAGTCCTCTCTTGGAGTGTACTCTTATTTCCTTAATAGATCTTTTGCTTATTTTATTAATTGGTCTCTTGGCTGAATTCTTTCTCCTAAGCAGAATAAGAACCAAGGATCCCTGTACTTCCTAGTAAGATAATGACCCTGTAAGTTAGCATATTATTTTCCCCATTTTAAGATTTTGAAATAGGCACAAAGAGGTTGAGAATATTGTTCAAAGTAACAGAGTTAGCAAACAGAGAAGCTTTTAACACAAACAATTTGACTCCAGACATCATTCTATTAACTAGTATACTATACTTCTCTCATGTTTGCTTCTCTAACACCAAACTAAAAGAAAATTCTGGGAGGAAGGTATTGTACCTTCTTCCTGTTGCCAAGCATGTTATTGTGGGTACCGTAGGCTCTTGGTCTCTTAAAGGTTTGCTAAAAATCACTGATATGAGGCAGATTGATGAATAGGAGAAAAGGCATACAGGTGTATGTAATGCATACACACAGTAGCTTCAGACTAAAGACTCAACTTCCCAATGACATACAGAAATTTACCTAGTATCCCGAGGACACAGTAAAGAATGCAGATTCAGAGCATGGCCAGAAACAGAAACAGGTTATGTTGGTAAATCAGGTTTAGTGGCAAGATAGGTTAAGAGAGAAAGAGAGGAAGAAGCTTGACTAGCAAAGATGGTCTTAATATGTAGATGAAGCCTCTCTCAGAGATAATGTAGATGGTAAATATTTATTTTCAGACTTTTAAAGGTGTTGAACTCAATCTCTTCTGGATCTTGAAAAAGTCATATAAGGGGGAGAGGAAAATGGCTGCATTAATGGGAATTCTCTACAAATGCAAATTTTTCCCCACTCAAGACAGCTTTGCAAGGCCACTTCTGTCAGGATGGCCAAGCAGAAGCCATTTCGAGATATGTCAAAGAAATATATTTTGGAGTAAAATATTTTAATTTCCTTCATTATATAATTGTATAATAGCTGCTTAATAAATATTTTCTGTATGAATAAATGAATAACATGAAGTAAAGTTCAAATTAATGCTCCATGTGAGTTCAAATATATTATTATTTCAAAAAATGACAATATACCAATAACTTTTATATTGTCTTCACAGAATTTTTAAACATATCTATGTATTGATACTCACCATTAAAAATGTGGCACTCCTAACCAACTCACATATGCTCAGATATGCGGTATAGGTGCCTAAAGAGATATTAAAATGTTTATTTCCATATATTACATAAAGAATATTTAAAAATCTACATATATTTTGATAGAATTCATTAGCAATGAGCCAAAACTTTTCAAAATAATTTGAATTCTCAAAAATTGATGCAGTTAGACTATGTATTCTTTGGAATTGGATTTTCCTAATCTTGGATATCTTTTTATGCTTTTCATAAATTTTCAAACATGCTCCTACCAGCTCATCATGTTAAGCATCTAACACTCAGATGAATAATACCTTCACCTTCAAAAATAAAATGTTCTTCTAATGTAGGTGCTATTTGATTACTTAACCTATTTCAAAGAACATGATTAACTCAACAGTAGCCTACTTCATGTCTCCCTCCAGTTACTTTCCCCCATCAAAGATAACCATTATCCAGACTTTTAACACCATACAATATCTGTTAGGTGTTTGTTAAATTTTTTTTTTTTTTTTTTTTTGAGACGGAGTCTCGCTCTGTCGCCCAGTCTGGAGTGCAGTGGCCAGATCTCAGCTCACTGCAAGCTCCGCCCCCCGGGTATACGCCATTCTCCTGCCTCAGCCTCCCAAGTAGCTGGGACTACAGGCGCCCGCCACCTCGCCCGGCTAGTTTTTTGTATTTTTTTAGTAGAGACGGGGTTTCACCGTGTTAGCCAGGATGGTCTCGATCTCCTGACCTCATGATCCGCCCGTCTCGGCCTCCCAAAGTGCTGGGATTACAGGCTTGAGCCACCGCGCCCGGCCATGTTTGTTAAATTTTATAGAACTGTAGTCTTGCAGTACTTATTCCTTGTGTTCAGCATCTTTTGGTAAATATGGTTTCTGCAATTCATCCTTACTGTTTCAGGTAGCAATAATTTTTTTCCATTTTTTATTACTGTGTAATAATACCTTATATGAACACACTATCCATTTTACTGTTGATAAATATTTGGATTATTTTTAGTTTGGGGATATTCTGTGCAAAGCAACTAAACACATACTTCTACGTGTATCTGGTGAATATATGCACTCATTTTTCTTGGGAATGTACCTAGAAGTAGAAATTGTTGGATTATATGATCAACATATGCTCAGCTTTAACCAATATTACCATTTTTTTCCAAAATATTTATGCCTATTTACACTTTCATCAATAGTGTATGAAAGTTGCAATTGCTCCATGTCCTTTCCACCACATAGTATTTTTAGTTATTTAAAAGTATTTATTGTAGTGAATGTGTAGTAGTAACTCACTGTAGTTTTCATTTGCACTGTCCTGTTGATTTTTTATATGTATATTTTCCACTTGAATATTCTTTTTTCGGTGGGAGAGGAAGAACCTATTTAAGTCTTTTGCCTTTTCTATTTCTCTTGAGTCTCCCTTTACTTTACTTATTGCTCCGGATGCATGTCCTTTGTTGTACAAAAACTTTAAAATTTCTTTTCTCACTTTATTGCTTTCCTTTCACTTTTTTATGTCTTCTGATGAAAAGGTATTTTTAATTTTAATGTGGTCCAATTTATGATTTATTTTCTTCGTGGACATTACTTTTTGTATACTGGTTTAGGAAATCTTTGCTGACTCCAAGCTTTAAAAGGTTTCTTTCTTAACCTTTAGTCTTACCTTTTATGTTTATGTCACAATACATTTTGAATTGATATATTTATGCAGTGAGAGGGAGAGATCAAGGTTTCACTTAGATATCTAATTAATCCCGCACTCTTTATTAAAAGATGTATTCTTTCCCCACTGAATTTTAGTGGAGTTTTGATCATGTGACTCTATTTCTGAACTCTCTGTCATGCTCATTGTTCTATTAGTCTATTTATGCACAATTTATAGTGTCATAATTACTGTAGCTTTAAAATAAATACCTGAATATTTGTTGGTTTAAGTCTGGTAATATAAATCCTCTAGCTTTCATCTTGTTCTTTAAGATTGTCTTGGCTATTCTATTACAGTTCCTTATAAAATTCAAAATGAGCTTGTCAAATTACATGCAAACATACATATACAGAAACTGGCTGATTTTTTGGGAGGCTTGCATAATCCTACAGATAAATTTGAGGAGAATTGACATATTTATAATACTGAGATTTCCAGTTCATTAGCCTGGTTTGTCCTTTTATTTTACCTTATTTAGGTTTTCTTTAATTACTCAGTAGTGCTTTTCTGTTTTCTCTTTAATTGATGTTGTTTTGAATGTGGTGAGTCTTATTTTCTAGATTGTTTTTAAAGACTTTCTCTTTCACATTAGTTTTAAGCAGTTTTATTGTAATATGTCTATGCGTGGCTTCTTTTTATATTATTCTGCCTGAGGTGCATCACAATTTTTGAATTAGGGTTTAATGTATTTTGTTCATTTGGAAAAATTTAAAGCTACTCTTTTGCTAACTATTTTCTTGAAGATATTGATGATAACAATTTTAAAGTCAAAATCTGACAACTAAACAGGCAGATTCCAAGTGGGTCTTTTTCTGTTGTCTAGATTCTCTTCTTTTGAAGTTTATTTTTGTTATGCTGGTTAATTTTTTATTGAGTGCCAGGCATTGTCTATGAAAAATTATGGAAGCTCTCAATTCGATTATCTTTCTCCAGAGCAGATTAACTCTATCTCTTATCCAGGCTGCAAAGGTGCAAGTCACCTGTATCTAATCCTGCAGTGAAATGATCCAAGACTAGTTTGCAGTCTCTATAAATCCCTTCTTCCATTTTGCCTCCAATCCTAGACTTTAAAACTTCATGGTTTAAATCAGAGCCTGTAGAGCCTCCCAGCTATGCTACTTCTTAAGGTATCCTGAACTCCAAATTTTTGTTCCCAGGTCATGAAACTGCAAAAAACTCCACTTTGCTCTTCAGCTGTTTTCGACTTGATTTCTGACCATCTTGCCCTGTGCAACTTAGTGAGAAAAGGGCTCGAAGAGAAAAATGGCATCAAGTATTTAACTGAAGCATTTGTGCTTTCCTTCTCTTTGGGATCTTATCCCCTCATGTTATGATTCATGTGAATATCAGAAGTTCAATATCTGTCCTGCCATTCTTTGATATTAACTAAAGCTATCCTCGCTTCCCTGCCTCTTTCTTGGGACTGTGAATCAGCAAATGGACCAAGGGGAAAAACAATAGGTAAAATCTTGGGTTTAGATCCATTACCTTTCCTTCTCTTTAGGATCTGGACCTTGAAATTCTAGTTGTCTTTGAAACTATCTTGAGACCTTCAAAACAGATCTTGAATTTTATCTAGATTTTCTCTTTGTTATCATCAGGAGCATTGGTTTGCTGCAAGCTACTGTATCGAAGCTCATAACATGTATTTCTCTTTGAATTAATTCTAGTATGGGAAAATATCATGGGTTAAAAATTCCACATAGCACTCATAAAATATGATATTTATCATGCACTAACTCACAAAGAATAACTCAATAAAATACAAAAGCAAAAAAACATACAGATTATTTTACTTTTTTCAACTTCGGGGAATCAACTAGAAAAAATCAAAATAACACAGAAGATGACTTAAAATGTTTATAAAACTGTTCTAGTTAACTTACTTTAAGAATAAATCAAAACTGATATACAGAAAACTTAGACATAAAGAAAGCAAGAAATCATTGCCTCTCAAAGTCTTAGTCTTAAAACAAAGTGGTTGCAAGAAGACTATGTATAACCTTAATTGTTTTATTGAAAACGAGTCACATAAAAATATATTAATTGCAAATTTATCTCAAGAGACAAGAAAACAAGAAAATATTCTGAAATACATTAATATAAAAATACAAAAATTATGACACAAAAATTAGAATACTTAATAAATACATAAAACAGTTTTTTAGAAATAAGAATAAAATGAACAGCTATTTGGAAATTCTCACCAAAAAACAAACACAAAAAATTTAAGAATGATAAAATGTCATAGCTATACATATAAAAGAGAAACTGTTTTCAAGATGTAAAAGAGTTTTACAAATAAATTTGTAAATTTTGATGAAATGAGCCACCTTCTGGAAAATTAGAATCGAAAATAATTGTCTTAGTAGAGGAGACAATATTAAGAGCTCAATGACCAAAGAAAAAGTTTAAAAGTGAGGAAAATCTGTATTCCCCCAAAGGCCACAGGTGAAATTTTGAAAACTGAAAACTGAAATTTACTATACTTCAGGGAAAAATATAAGAAGATAAACTTGAAGCAGAAGAGATTAAGCAACATAACCAATGTCATACAGCTGGAACCTGATGGAGCCTTAAAAAAAAAAAAAAAAAAAAAAAAAAAACTTCTTTAGTGCATAAAGGCTGGAATAACATTGATATTAAATCAACAATATTTTAAAAATTAAAGAGCATATATACTGATTTCACATATGACCATAGATGTCAAAATAACTAAAATATTAGCAAAATAATTTCAGAAAAGTCTTCAAGAATATATTATGAACAAGTAGGGAAAAAATTCTAATATTGCAATGGTGGTTTAACTGTAGGAAAAATATAATTGATAGGTCAAAAAAATTATATGACCATCTAAACTAATGCTGACATAACAATAAAATGGAAAACAAAAACAATTTCTAACAGAAAAAAGAAAATAATTAAAAATTATATGTAGCTTAGAAATAGAAGCATATGTTTTCAATTTAATACATAGGCATCAAAAATAAGAAATCAACATTTTATTTTCTAGTGAAACACTGAAGACAATCCAAGTAAAGTCAGGAACAACACAAGGATGCCTGATAACACAAGTATTATTCAACATGGATGTAGAATTCCTAACAAATCTAATTATACAGTACAAATAAGAAGAAGATATAAGTATAGGAAGAAAAGAATTATTATCATTTGTGGCTTATTTGATTTTCTACTTACAAGATGTAATAGAATAAAATGTAAATCTTTAGGACTAATAAGAAAATCTAATAAAATGTCTGTATGAAAAGATTAATGTATAAGAACCATTAATGTTTTTATATAACAACTTTAGCCAATTAAAAAAGGGAAAAAGATGTCACCCCTTAACAACTTTTTAGAAAGTAAAAATAAACATATGATCTAAGACCTATAAGAAGAAGATAATAAAGCTTTACTGAGAGACATAAGAAGTTTGAATAAATGGATAAAAGTACCATCCTCTAGAAAACAAATAATCAGTATTTTTGAGTCAGTTCTCCCCAGGTTAATCTATGGATTTAATGCAAAAATTGAATCAACATCTTAATGAGATTTAGGTGATTCTAAAGTTCATCTAGATGATCAAATGCATACTAACTGTGAAATTTGTAAAAAAAATTAAAAAAATTACAGAGGCACTCTTCTGCCAGTTTTCAAATCCATTCTAAAATTTTAGTGATTAAAATAATGTAATATCAGTTCACGTCAAGACATGTATTTCTAAAGAAAAGAATATAGACTCCAGACATGCCCATGTGTATATATGCATGTCTCTGTGTTTGTATTCTTATACAAAATACGGCAGCATTTAAAATCACTGTTGAAAACATAGACAATTCAACAGTGTATTGACAAAATTGTAAATTTATTTATAAACCAGTAAATGTGGAACACATCCCCACATAACATCATATATAAAAGTAAAATCTAGATGAATTGGTGATTAAAAAATTAAAAATAAAATAAAACTCAGGAGGAATAACTTCAAGAGCTCTATTGTACATTATGGTGACTATAGTTAATAACAATGTAAAGTTACTTGAAAACTGCTGAGAGTAGATTTTAAGTGTTCTCACCACAATAAAAAGTGATAAGGCTGAGTGTCGTGGCTCATGCCTGTAATCCCAGCACTTTGGGAGGCTGAGATGGAAGGATCATTGGAGGCCAGGAGTTTGAGACCAGCCCTGACAGCATAGAGAGAACCTGTCTCTAGAAAAAAAAAAATAATAATAATAACAATTTTCTGGGCATGGTGGCATACGTTTACAGTCCCAGCTACTCAGGAGACTGAGGTGTGAGGATCACTTGAGCTAGGGAGGTCAAGTCTCCAGTGAGCTGTGACTGCACCACTGCACTCTTGCTTGGGTGACACCAAGACACTGTCTCAATAAAATAAAATGATAAGAATGAGATGTAATGAGTATGTTAAATACCGTGATGTAGCCATTCCACAATGCATACATTTTTCAAAACATCATGTTGCACAACATAAATTTATACAATATTTACTTGGCAATTAAAAATAAAAATAATATTGGGATGGGAAAGACCTTATTAAGAAAGAAACCAAATCCAGAAGCCATATAGGAAAAGATTAATAGATATAATTACATAAGAAGATAAAATATCTGTATTCCAAAAGACACCATGAAAGAAATGCAAAATAATAGACACAAGAGAGACCGACCTAGGGGTCTGAGAGATATCATTTACAGAAGTAAAGTATTATAATTCAAAATATATAAAGAACTCCACATTCATATTTAAAAAATCAAATACCCAATTAGAAATGTGACCAAAGTATATTTACTGACAATGCACAGAGTAGAAATGGCAAAATTCAATAACTACTTGAAAAAATGTATTCAACCTCACCAGTTGTCAAAATGCAAAATAAGAAAACAATAAAATACCATTTCCTTTTCAACAAATTGGCAAAAACAACAACAAGAGTGATATCAGTAATATCCAATTAGTAAGGGCCTTGAAGAATCAACATTCTCATAACTCTTGACAGTACAAAATAGTACTGCCATTATTTATAGGGCAATTTGACAATGTGTATCAAAATTGTAAATATGTGCACTTGAAGGAATAAAAATCCCCTTTTTCTCCCTAGACAAATAGTGTGAAATAGGACAGATGTTATTAATAAACTTAAACATGCGAGACTTTTTGAAAGTTTACTTTCAAGGTAATAGCAAAGATCTTTAAAATGTTAAAAACAAAACAGAGTTTGGGAAGTAAGGCTGAAGAAATTAAAATATCTCTGCACACAAAAACAGGAAGAATTAAATTTTCCTCACTTCTGAGAAACAGGATTGAGGGAAGAGAAATCAATTACAGAAGGGATGGGAATAGGGGAAGAAGACCCTTGCTTCTTGGCACAGTGATCAAAGACTTTTGATAATTCCCAAAAATGGGAATTATCATAGTAAGTTTTGGGTATTTCATGTTTCTTAAATGCAAAACTTATTTTAACTCCTCAAATCTTGAATAAAGTTATCTCACACACACACACACACACACACACACACACATATACAAGCGTGCACACACCGTTCTTGAAAGAACACACTTCTCTTATTTGTTAATTACATATGGCAAGGAAAGACCAAACATTGGCTATAGCCAACATTAGATATAAAGGTCTGCAAGCCCTCAACAATTCTATAAATAACAAACCAAAAATCCAATAATCAGAATTTAAAAGAGGAAGTGTCTTATTTGAGGGTTTTCTTTTTATATAAAATCGACAGAGAAAAGCAGAGTTCTACATTTGGCACATACAATGTGGTACAGGATAGGGACCCCATTTGTTGGATGGCAAGATTATTCATAAACTAATTCACAGGAAACAGGAGCTGAGAAGCAGGGATGTCCACAAGAGAGTGAGATTCTTATGAATTTCCAATGATTAGAGATGGAATACATCTTATCTACTTATCTAGATACAAAAAGCAAGATTAACCCAGTTGATATTTGGTTCAAACTCTTCAAAAACTGAGTTCCAATTCCTGGGATCTATCCTAAGGAAATAGTAGCATAAACATCCAAAGCTTCATGTACAAAGATGTCTGTTGAAACATTATTTGTGTTCAAAAATTTGGACATTAACTGTATGCCCATCAATAAGCATGGTTAAAGGATAAGAAAACTATGCACCGAGTATATGAAAGGTATTCATGATTCATGAATAAATGATTAAAGTTCATTGTAGAAATTTATGTTGTATATATAACCAAATTTTTGTAGAAAAGTGTGTCCTAATTTATTTTTGAGTGTATTTATGTAGATCCATTTTAAGTAAATGTGAGTATATATATGTGTATTTATGTGTGTGCACACTGTGTGTATGTGTCCTTACACACAAATCTGAAAAAAAATAGCATACCTAATCACAGTAGAATGGTGATGGAGAGGAGCAATGTTTATTTTTCTACCTTTACTTTTCACAATATTTGAAGTTTTGCAATTATGTATTACTTTTTTATTGTCTTTCTTCTCCACTAGAATGCACTCTCCTAAGGGCAGTAAGTTTGAATCTCTTACTTTTAGTATCTTGAAGAATGACACAAATTAAATGACTTAGTAAATATTTATTGAGTGCGTGAATTGTCAGAGAGGTAGAGATTTGTCAAGGGACTAGTTCCTCAGATACCAGGGAAAAATAAGTTCTTTCAAGAAGGAGGGAGTGGTTGAATGCTGCTGAGAACTTAAGAAGGATGTGTTGCATGTGCCCATTAGAAAGAAGTTAGAAAGCATCATTAGAAGTAGTTCATGAATAGAAATCAGGGGCATAATTGAAAGTTGTGAAAACTTTGTACAACATATTATTATATTGAAGCATGCTTTTTTTGATCATGTTTTTCCATAGAGAGAAACATTTAATTCCTCCTAGAGAGGCTACATAGCATAGTGGTTAAAAGCATGGACTATAGAGCCAAACTGACTGGGTTCAAATTCATCTCTGTTATGGGTAGACAACCTTGAGCAAATTACTTCAACTATATGTGCCTCAGTTTCAACTATATAAAATAAGGATAATAGTAGTACTTAAAGATTTGTTTTGAGTATAAAATGATTTAGTATATGTTTGTCACATAAAGCAGTGTTTGTTATATTGTAAAGGTTCAATAAATGTTAGCTATTATCAAAAAAGAAGGAAGGGAGGAAGCAAGGAAGGAAATGAGGACGAGAAAAGAGCATCGATGAGCTATGAAACAATTTTAAATGACTGAATATATGTGTAATTGGAGTCCTAGAAGGAAAGATGGGAGTAGAAAGAGAAAACACACAAATTACTTATTTAGGAATAAAAGAGGTGACCTTCCCACTGACTCTAAAGATACTAAAAGAACAACTTGGCCTGGTGCAGTGACTCACACCTGTAATCTCAGCACTTTGGGAGGCTAAGGCATGAGGATTGCTTGAGCCCAAGAGTTCAAGCCCAGCCTGGGCAACATAGGGAGACGTCATCTCTTCAAAAAATTTAAAAATTAACTGAGTGTATTATTGCATGCCTTTAGTTCCATTTATTCATGAGGATAGGCAAGAGGGTCACTTGAGCCAAAGAGTTTAAGGCTGCAGTGAGCCATGATTACACCCCTGCACTCCAGTCTGAGTGACATAACAAGGCCCTGTCTCAAAAATAATTAATTAAATGAATATAAAAACTTTATGCCAATAAATTCTACAACTTCCATGAAATGAAAACATCATTGAAAGGCATGAATTCACAAAGCTCACTCAAAAATAGATACCCTTAATAGCACTATATCTATTAAATAGAGTTTGTACTTAAAAGCTTTCAGAGTTAGTGACTAGAGAGAAACTAATTCTATAATCTCTCTAGCCACTAATTATGAAAACTAGGAGTCATTTTAGACCCGTTCTCCTTTCACATTAATAATATTTAATCTCCAAGTTATTTATCTTGATTTCAAATCTGAAATAAATCTTGCAATAGTCTTCTACTTTTCATCATCCATTACCACTGCTTTATTCCGGGTACTAAAAATCTTTTGCCTGAAGTATTGCAACAGCCTAGTAGTTGCTTTCCAGAATAAAATCTATAGCCCACATTTCCAGGATGAGATATTGTACAAATTCCAGTTCTTCCGTATTAACCACATGACAAAATCTAACTTCTTATCATTTTATGCATGATCCTTGGTGATCTGCTTCACCTTCTGTCCCTCCTCAGTTCTCATTCTATGTTATAGCAACATGAAACCAGATAGAATTCCTCAAACACTATGCTCTATCATATCTCTGTGCAGTTACATACGCTTTTCTCTTGCTTTTTTAAATTTCAATAGCTTTTGGAGTACGAGTGGTTTTTTGTTTCATGAATGAATTTTATAATGACGAATTCTGGGATTTTAGTGCACCCGTCACCTGAGTAGTGTACATTGTACCTAATGTGCAGTTTTGTTTTTTTTTTATCCTGAGCTCCCTTCCCAACCTCCCCCTTCTGTGCCTCTAAAGTCCATTATATCACTCTGCATACCTTTGCATACTCATAGCTTATCTCCCAGTTATAAGTGAGAACATACAGTTTTTGGTTTTCCATTCCTGTATTGCTTCACTTAAAATAATGGCCTCCAGCTTCAGCTGAGTTGCTCTCTTGCTTTCTTTTTTTTTTTTTGGCTCCCTGGTGGAAACTAGCCATTCTCAAGAACTCTGTTTCACCAGATCTTTTTTTATTATTATTATACTTTAAGTTCTAGGGTACATGTGCATAACGTGCAGGTTTGTTACATATGTATACTTGTGCCATGTTGGTGTGCTGCACCCATCAACTCGTCAGCACCCATCAACTCGTCATTTACATCAGGTATAACTCCCAATGCACTCCTTCCCCCCTCCCCCCTCCCCAAATCTTGACAGGTAGTAGTTTCTTAAAATTTAATTGAAATATGAAATCTGTAATTGTATCAATGAATTGTTTGTGCTCTGTTACATTAACACTATTGATATATCTTGCACTTCCAATGAAACTTTTACTCTTGCATGAGTTTGTATCATCAGGTATTAATTATTTGGAAAATATTCATTTACTAAGTTATACATACCATACAAATATTGATACATTTCATTATATCATACTAAAATTCACCTTTATTATTATCACCACTGACCTCATCAGAAAACTCTTCAAGTATTAGGAAGCTATCAATCTCATGGAGGTATACAGAAGTTTTCCAAAATTTTAATATTAGCTTGAAATATTAAACATTATTATTGGCAACAAGTGTCAGTTATTTTCCTTGAGGTAACAGGTTCACTTCAGTCATTTTTGAGAAAACATCTGCCAAATATCCAAGTCTGAATAGCAATAGTTTAACAGTCATCCTTTCAAGTAAAAATGATGCTCCATTAAAAAGTGACCCATTGATCTCATATTTCAACTGATTGTACAAGTGTTTTTCCTTGAGACAGCCTTAATACTTCCTTATGTACAAGTGCTTTATGTGCACTTCCATTTCATCAAAGAGACTATTGAGAAAACATGTACACAAGTATCAAGCTTCAGTACAATTTAAAAATTACTGTTTTGTAGAGAGCATTCTTAAATGAAACTGGCTTTTTTAACTCCAAGGGCATTGTGGTGAAGAATACAATGACCAGTCATACCACTTTGTTTCATGTCAAAGTTTCTGCAGTTGTTCCCATGATTGCTTTTGCAACATCAATGTGAAGTTCAACACAGTGAAAAAGGTCAATATTTTAGGGTTACTACAAAAAGAGTGTTAACTTCATGAAGTCCCTGAAGGAACCTTGCATACCACATGATATGGTTTGGCTGTGTCCCCATCCAAATCTTATCTTGATTTGTAGTTCCCATAATCCTAACATATTGTGGGAGGGATCAGATGGAGATAATTGAATCTTGGGGTAAGTTTCCCCCATCCTGTTCTTGTGATAGTGAGTCAGTTCTCACAAGATCTGATGGTTTTATAAAGGCCTTTTCTCCATCTTCACTCTACTTCTCCTTGCTGCTGCCGTGTGAAGAAGGACGTGATTGTTTTCCCTTCTGCCGTGATTGTAAGTTTCATAAGGCTTCCCCAGCCATGCTGAACTATAAGTCAAACAAACCTCTTTCCTTTACAAATTACCCAGTCTCAGGTATGTCTTTATTAGCAGCATGAGGATGGACTAGTACACCACACATTGCCAATCTCTGAGACAGAAAACAATAATTGAAAAACATGGGACATGCTAGTTCTGCAACAATTAGGATTTGGGGAACTTTCTAAGAATAGCTAAGATTTATTGAGTGCTTACATTCTAGGTATTGTACTAACCACTAAGGATGCGTCAGTCTACAAAACAGAAATCTCCAAAAATTACGGTGTCAACATTTATCCTTGTCCTGATAGAGCTTACACACTAATTCAAATGAGTTAGTTGAGAAAAAAAAAAGAGGGTTGTATGAATTTCAACTGTAGAGTAACTTAGGACAAGTGGTTGGAGAAATTCTCCCCACCATGACTCTTCATGGGGGTTCAAATAAACAATAAATTCACTAAATCTTTTAATTCACTGGAAGTCAGTGATACTTGTTTTTGCATAATTAGCCACAAATTAACAGCTGTGAATATTTTCAAACTGTTTTGTGTTCATGCCTATATCCACTGTAGCCTTTCAGATCTAGATTTCAGGATGCAATATTGCTTCCATTTTAATTTCTTCCTTTTTACTTTTCATTATTTCCTTGAGACTGGGAGAATCACTTCTAACTGAAGATTAACTGGAGATGTGGGGATTACAAATACAAGCAAGCCATCAGCCTCACCAGAGTCTAAAATGGTAAAGGTTCTATAGAACTTGCTGATAACCTGAGGCCATGAATATCTCTCATTGTCACCTGGGGCTGTTTGTCAGTGTCACTCTCTTCTCTCCACAGCTGAGATTCAGTTACAGTCATGAACACAGTGCTCTACTAACTTCTCTCTCTTCTACTGTCAAAATATAGGAAAATGACATCCACAAATAAAAACTTGCATGTGATTTTAGCTGAGGATCTGGAAAGACTCATTAGCAAGAAATAGCTTCAAATAGAACACAGTACCACTGAGTTGAAACACATCTCCAAATTGATTTCATCTAAATTGATTTGCCCTGTCCAGATGGTGTAAGCCATTGAGACTAGTTCCAAAAAAATGTTAATGATTTTAAAGGTGATTCAAAGGGGTGTGGTTGACAATAGCAGATGAGCTAAGGTTTGGTTCTGAGGGATAAAAATCTCTCTTTCGAGTTACGTTAAACCCTTTCAAGTAATTCAATTAAACTCTATGGGCCTCTGCTTTCTCATCTAATAAAATGAGACCATAAATACTTCCAACAAATATCACAGAGTTTTAAATTGGAAAAAATTGCTGGAAAGTGTATGATACATATGAAATTTATAAATGTTTCAAAATAATAATCACTAGAATAAAGATGCGTTATAAAGTTGAGTGTTTCTAGAAACAGTCACCACTCTTAGAAATATATGTTGATCTTTAAATAGCTATAAAATTGTCTTTCCATTTAAAGTCCTCTTTTACTATCTATTCTTCCAATGAGAGAAATAATAAATTTTACTCATGGTTGGAGTATAAAAACAGAGTATTTTTCAATCTTTCCGTAAGTGAAAGAAGCACTTCTATTTTCACCTGTATCCTTTCTTCCCTAATCATTCATAATCAGAAAGTAGCAAATGCTCTAGACATACACAACTCTCTTCCAGAACATAGAAAAAACATGTTCTTTTATGGTTCTATATTTTTGTACACTTTGTATTCCCTGACTGTAATTCCATTTTTCCTCTTTTTTTTTTTTTCTGAATGATTTCTACTGATCTCTAAAAACCAGCCAAAACGCTTTTTTTTCTATGAAGCCTTTTCTTTTCTTTTTTTTTTTTTTGAGAAGGAGTCTTGCTCAGTCGCCCAGGCTGGAGTGCGGTGGTGCGATCTCTGCTCACTGCAAGCTCCGCCTCCCGGGTTCACGCCATTCTCCTGCCTCAGCCTCCCGAGTAGCTGGGACTACAGGCGCCCGCCACTATGCCCAGCTAGTTTTTTTTTTTTTTTTTTTTTTTTTTTTTTTTTTTTTTTTTTTTTTTTTGTATTTTTAGTAGAGACGGGGTTTCACCGTATTAGCCAGGATGGTCTCCATCTCCTGACCTCGTGATCCGCCCGTCTCGGCCCCTCAAAGTGCTGGGATTACAGCCTTTTCTAACAACCCAAACATAGAGCTAGTAGAACCTTTCTTTTTTCATTATATTGTATGTTTTTTTTTTTTTTTTCGGATGAGCTTTTTACAAATAACTACTGAATAGAAATACCATCACTTATTCCAGTTTTGGAATCTCACTCTAGAATGTGAGATCATTAAAGGTATTGATCATGTTTTCCTTCCCCTCTCTGTACCCAGGGCAGTTCCAGCCACATAACTTAAATAAAAGTGAATGAGGCCAGGCGCAGCAGCTCACACATGTAATCACAGAACTTGGGAGGCTGAGGAGAGTGGATCATTTGAGGTCAGGAGTTCAACACCAGCTTGGCCAACATAGTGAGACCTCTGTCTCTACTAAAACTACAAAAATTATTTGGGCACAGTGGCGCTTGCCTATAATCCCAGCTACTCGGGAGGCTGAGGCAGGTGAATTGCTTGAATTTGAACCCGGGAGGTGGACGTTTCAGTAAGCCAAGATCGCGCCACTGCACTGCAGCCTGGGCAACAGAGCAAGAATCTGTCTCAAAAAAAAAAAAAAAAAAAAAAGAATGGAACCATGAATCTATCATTCTAGACAAGCTTGCTTTAGTTTATAGATACGTGACAAATGAGGACAGCTCTATGTTATTTCCATTCTGACAGTGGTCTATGTGATCTCTATGTGACTTTCATGTAGATCCATTTCATCCCTAACTCTCTGCTTGTTCTGGCACTCCAGGTAGTATCTTAAATGTGCCTCAGACATTCCTATCTATAGCATTATTTAAATAAAATATAATTTTGTATTTAAAATAGATTGTATCAAGTCACTCATGTAAAATGAAAGCTGATCTCCTTTTTACTGACAAAATCCACATAAAAATCTGAGCATGGAGGGAAAAGGTTTTTTGTTTTGTTTTCTTGTTGTTGTTATTCTTTAAAATATTCTCCAAGAAGGCTTCAATTACAGGCATTTCCTCCCAACTTTTAATGATATATATTTGAATTCCTAACATCCTTTTGCTGTTGCTTGACAACAGAAAAAATAATTTGAGTTATTTAAAATTTACAGCACATTATTCCTACTATTTTAGTGAAATAAAAAGGAAAAACACAAAACAAATACAGAATCTTTATTAATGGCTTGCTGACTACAGAATTATTTCCAATATTTCTGGAATCTTTTCCTCAGAAAGTTCCCCAGAACTCTAGGGCAGAAGTCAGCAAACATTTTTCTATAAAGGGGCAGATAGTAAACATTTTAGGTTTTGTAGGCCAAAAGGTGATATTGAGAATATTATGAATGTACTTATATAAAAAAGGAAAAATATAATTCCCTATAATTTCTATTGAAAAAATTAAAAATAAAATAATAATTAAGAACTTTTTTTGTCATACAAGACTACTAATAAAAAGAATGGAATTCTTTTTTGAGAAGAGAGGCAACACCTCACTTAATTGGGATTCAATGTTCCCTATTATGAAAATTAATTGCAAATTTTATTTGTTAATGCTAATCTGTAATGAGATTTTACATATTTCATCTTTGAAAATGTCTTTTCATACAGATAGATGATACATGTGGTATTCAAAATGCTGATAACTGCATTACTTAGATTTATAATAGCAGTGAGAAATGATAAGCGTGTCATATACAATCTGTCACAACTACTGAACTCTGCTGTTGTAGCACAAAATCATCCATTGAGAATGAGTGAGTATGGCTATGTTCCAATAAAACTTTATTTATGGTATTGAAATTTAAATTTCACAGAATTTTCACATGTCACAAAATATACTTCTTTTGATTTTTTTCAACTGTTTAAAACAATGTGAGAGCTATTCTCAGTCCATGGATTAAACACAAACCGGTGGCAGGCTGGATTTGTTCCATTGACTGTGGTTTGCTGTTCCCAAATCTATAGTATGCCCCTGTATTACAGCCATGATTACAGCTGATTTGGTGGGGTTGGTGGTAGAGTGTTCAGGGGTAAAAAAAGGAAGAAAGAAAAAAAAAGGGATCTAGTCTGGTCCTTTCTACTGGATCCTCTCTTAACTGCCCTTTTCCATACTTTTGTTCCCAAATTCCCATTCTCCTTCTCTTATTCTATTATTACCAGACTGGGTATATTTACCACTCTGCAGTATAATGAACATGCTATTGCTGTTTAATAGGCAAATCACCAGTCTGTGACCCTGTATTTCTGTGGGAAATTTGATGAGAAGAACAGAATTGTTTTGAGGAAGGGGAGATAACAGTCACTTAATTGTGGTTCAAAGTTAGTATTCCCTAACATTAAAGTTGATCACAAATTTCTTTTGCTAATGCTGACTTGTGATGAGATTTTATGTATTTCTAAGTTAAAGAAGAAAAAGTTAAAAAGTGGTTAACCCGTGTGACAATTAAATAAATTTTAGACATGTACCTAAATTGCTAAATATTTTATGTCTAATTACCATGAAGCACAATGTAAGAAGTCATAATAAAGCAGAAAGATAATATATTTTGTAGTCACAAAAACATGGTTGTAAATATCATTTCTGTCTCATACTAATTAAATAACCTCAGGTAAGTTATTTAATCTCTTTCTAAGCATATTTTAATATTTGAATCCTCAAAAGGTAGGCATAATTATCTTGAGTTTATAGATGAGCAAAGTGTGTAAAACACAGTCCCATAACTGACACTCAAAAAGAACCATTTTAATATTTATAAATAATGTGCATCATTAAATGTGTTATATTAACTTTTTACTGATTATTGTTTGATAATAACAGCAGATTAATTATACAAAACATTATTCTCCTAGAATTCCCTTTCATCCAACTCCTACATATCCTATACTGACTTTCATTAATTTATTCAGAATGCTTTCTTCTCTGTAAAGACTTTCAGATACCCTCAGACAAAACCAATGTCTCTCTCATCTAAAATATCAACAGTTTGTGCCTGCTTTAGTATATATTTTCAATTTTCAATTATACCTACATTTATTCACATTATTCACATGCTTGGAATCATAGAACTTTGGAACTGGAGGGAACATAGTATACCATCTCACCCATTCTCCTTATGTTACATGGATGTTACAGCTTTTGGACTCTTGGATTCACCCCAGTGGTTGGCCAGGGGTTCTCAGGCTTTTGCCACAGATGGAAAGCTGCAATGTCAGCTTCCGTACTTTCGAGGTTTTGGGACTCAGACTGGCTTTCTTGCTCCTCAGTTTGCAGATCACCTATTGTGACACTTTACCTTTTGATCATGTGAGTCAATTCTTCTAATATACTTCTCTTCATATATACATATATCATGTTAGTTCTGTCCCTTTAGAGAACCCTGACTAACCCTGACCCACAGCCAACATCATACTGAATGGAGAAAAGCTTGAAGCTTTCCCCTTGAAAACCAGAATAAGACAAGGTTGCCCTCTCTCAACATTCCTACTCAACATAGCACTGGAAGTCCTGGCCAGGGCAATAAGGCAGGAAAAAGAAATAAAGGTATCCAAATGCAAAGAGAGGATGTCAAACTATCCCTGTTTACAGACAACATGATCCTATATCTAGAAAACCCCATAGTCTTAGCCTAAAAGCTTTGTAAGCTGATAAGCAACTTCAGCAAAGTCTCAGGATACAAAATCAATGTGTAAAAATCACTAGCATTCCTATGCACCAACAACAGTTAAGCTGAGAGCCAAATCCCAAATCAGGAATACAATCCCATCCACAGTTGCCACACAAAGAAATAAAATACCTAGGAATACAGTTAACCAGGGAGGTAAAAGATCTCTACAAAGAGAACTACAAACCACTGCTCAAAGAAATCGGAGATGACACAAACAAATGGAAAAACATTCCATGTTCATGGACAGGAAGAATCAATATCATAAAAATGGCCATACTACCCAAAGCAATTTATAGATTCAATGCTACTCTTATTAAACTACCATTGAGATTCTTCACAGAACTAGAGAAAAGTATTTTAAAATTCATATGGAACCAAAAAAGAGCCCAAATAGCCAAGGAAATCCTGAGGAAAAAGAACAAAGCTGAAGACATCTCTATACAAAACTTCAAAACAATATTACAGAGCTACAATAACCAAAAGAGCATGGTACAGGTACAGAAACAGAAACATAAACCAATGGACCAGAATAGGGAACCCCAAAACAATACTGCACACCTACAACTGTCTGACCTTTGACAAACTAGACAAAAACAAGCAATGGGGAAAGGGTTCTCTATTCAATACATGGTATTGGGACAACTGACTAGCCATATGCAGAAGATTGAAACTGAACCCCTTCCTTATATCATATACAAAAATTGACTTAAGATGGATTAAAGACTTAAATGTAAAACTCAAAAATATAAAAACACTGGAAAACAACCTAGGCAATTACCATTCAGAACATATGAAGGGGCAAAGATTTCATGATGGAGACGTGAAAAGCAATTGCAACAAATGTAAAAATTGACAAATGGGATCTAATTAAACTAAAGAACTTCACAGCAAAAGAAACTTTTATCAGAATAAACAGACAACCTACAAAATGGGAGAAAATATTTGCAAACTAAGCATGTGACAAAAGTCTAATATCCAGCATCTATAAGGAACTTAAATATATCTACAAAAAAAAAAAAAAAAAAGACTCCATTAAAAAGTGGTCAAAGGACATCAATAGATTTTTTTTAAAAGAAGACATACATGCAGCCAATAATCATATGAGAAAAAGCTCAACATCACTGATCATAAAAGAAATGCAAATCAAAACCACAATGAGATACCATCTCACACCAGTCATAATGGCTATTATTAAAAAGTCAAAAAGTAGCAAATGCTGGTGAAGTTTTGGAGAAAAGGGAGTACTTACTCACGGTTGATGGCAGTGTAAATTAGTTCAACCATTGTGGAAGACAGTGCATAATTCCTCAAAGACCTAAAGACAGAAATACCATTTTATCCAGCAATCTCACTACTGGGTATGTGTCCAAAGGAATATACATCATTTTCTTATAAAGACACATACAGATGTATGTTCACTGTAGTACTATTCACAGTAGCAAAGACATGGAATCAACCTAAATGCTTATCAATGATAGACGAAATAAAGCATACATGGTACATATACATGATGGTATACTATGCAATCATAAAAAAGAATGAGATCATGTCCTTTGCAGGGGCATAGTTGGAGCTGGAGGCCATTATCCTTAGCAAACTAATACAGGAACAGAAAATAAAATACTGCATGTTCTTACTTATAAGTGTGAACCAAATGATGAGAAAACATGGACACATAGAAGGGAACAGCACACAGTGAGGCCTTTCAAAGGGTGGACATTTGAAGGAGGGAGAGGATCAGGAAAAATAACTAATGGGTACTGTGCCTAATACCTGGGTGATGAAATAATCTGTACAACAAACTGCCATGACACAAGTTTACCTATATAACAAACCTGAACAGATACCCCTGAACTTAAAAGTGAAAAAAAAATGAAAACAAGCAAGTTAAGTACTTTAATCATTTGTGGTTCAAATACATTATATTCCTCATCAAATACATTATATTCTTGTGGTTCAAATACATTAATCATTTGTGGTTCATATACATTATATTCTTGTGGTTCAAATACATTATATTAAATGTATATATTTGTGGTTCTACAAATATATACATTATATTCATTTGTGGTTCAAATACATTTATATATATATAAATACTTATATATATAAGTACCTTAATCATTTGTGGTTCAAATACATTATATTCTTCACACAGATAGCCTAAGATTGTATTGCTGTTTAAATTCATGTGTGTGTCTGTCTGTCTGTCTCTCTTTTCCTCACTGTGTATATGTGTACAGAGAGAGAACAGAATCAAACAAAATTCTAATATGTATACTTGAAGAAAACACGTGTTTAAGTCTGTGATAGTAGGGAGTGACATAAGTCAAGAAAAAATGAATTAATATAACACCTACAATTTATTATGGCACATTTACAAAAGGTAGAATCTGGGGAAAGGTCCTGAGAACAGATTACATTGAACAGTAAAGAAATAAACTGATGCAAATGTTACTAGTTCTGTGTATAAACAAGAGGAGGGGGCGGAGCAAGATGGCCAAATAGGAACAGCTCCAGTCTCCAACTCCCAGCGCCAGTGACACAGAAGACCGGTGATTCTGCATTTTCAACTGAGGTACTGGGGTCATCTCACTAGGGAGTGCTGGACAATTGGTGCTGGTCAGCTGCTGCAGCCCGACCAGTGAGAGCTGAAGCAGGGTGAGGCATTGCCTCACCTGGGAAGCGCAAGGGGGAAGGGAATCCCTTTTCCTAGCCAGGGGAACTGAGACACACAACACCTGGAAAATCGGGTAAATCCCACCCCAATACTGCGCTGTAAGGAAACGGGCACACCAGGAGAATATACCCCACACCTGGCCGGGAGGGTCCCACGCCCACGGAGCCTCCCTCCTTGCTAACACAGCAGTCTGCGGCGATCTAACCGCAAGGCAGCAGCGAGGCTGGGGGAGGGGCGCCCGCCATTGCTGAGGCTTAAGTAGGTAAACAAAGCCCCAGGGAAGCTCCAACTGGGTGGAGCTCACAGCAGCTCAAGGAAACCTGCCTGTCTCTGTAGACTCCGCCTGTGGGGACAGGGCTCAGCTAAAAAATAACAGGGGAAGCAGCAGAGGCCTGTGCAGACCCGAACCACTCTGTCTGACAGCTTTGAAGAGAGCAGTGCATCTCCCAACATGGAGGTTGAGATCTGAGAAGGGACAGACTGCCTGCTCAAGTGGGTCCCTGACCCCTGAGTAGCCTAACTGGGAGACATCCCCCACTAGGGGCAGTCTGACACCCCACACCTCACAGGGTGGAGTACATCCCTGAGAGGAAGCTTCCAAAGTAAGAATCAGACAGGTACACTCGCTGTTCAGCAATATTCTATCTTCTGCAACCTCTGCTGCTGATACCCAGGCAAACAGGGTCTGGAGTGGACCTCAAGGAATCTCCAACAGACCTACAGCTGAAGGTCCTGACTATTAGAAGGAAAACTATCAAACAGGAAGAACACCTATACCAAAACCCCATCAGTACATCACCATCATCAAAGACCAGAGGCAGATAAAACCACGAAGATGGGGAAGAAGCAGGGCAGAAAATCTGGAAATTCAAAAACTAAGAGCACATCTCCCCCTGCAAAGGAGCGCAGCTCACCACCAACAACGGATCAAAGCTGGTCAGAGAATGACTTTGATGAAATGAGAGAAGAAGGCTTCAGTCCATCAAACTTCTCAGAGCTAAAGGAGGAATTACGTACCCAGCGCAAAGAAACTAAAAATCTTGAAAAAAGAGTGGAAGAATTGACACCTGGACTAATTAATGCAGAGAAGGTCATAAACAAAATGACAGAGATGAAAACCATGACACGAGAAATACGTGACAAATGCACAAGCTTCAGTAACCGACTCGATCAACTGAAAGAAAGAGTATCAGCGATTGAGGATCAAATGAATGAAATGAAGCAAGAAGAGAAACCAAAAGAAAAAAGAAGAAAAAGAAATGAACAAAGCCTGCAAGTATGGGATTATGTAAAAAGACCAAATCTATGTCTGATAGGGGTGCCTGAAAGTGAGGGGGAGAATAGAAACAAGTTGGAAAACACTCTTCAGGATATCATCCAGGAGAACTTCCCCAACCTAGTAGGGCAGGCCAATATTCAAATCCAGGAAATACAGAGAACGCCACAAAGATACTCCTCCAGAAGAGCAACTCCAAGACACATAATTGCCAGATTCACCAAGTTGAAATGAAGGAAAAAATCTTAAGGGCAGCCAGAGAGAAAGGTCGGGTTATCCACAAAGGGAAGCCCATCAGACTAACAGCAGATCTCTCAGCAGAAACTCTACAAGCCAGAAGAGAGTGGGGGCCAATATTCAACGATCTTAAAGAAAAGAATTTTAAACCCAGAATTTCATATCCAGCCAAACTAAGTTTCATAAGTGAAGGAGAAATAAAATTCTTTAGAGATAAGCAAATGCTTAGAGATTTTGTCACCACCAGGCCTGCCTTACAAGAGACCCTGAAGGAAGCCCTAAACATGGAAAGGAACAACTGGTACCAGCCATTGCAAAAACATGCCAAAATGTAAAGACCATCGAGGCTAGGAGGAAACTGCATCAGCTAATGAGCAAAATAACCAGTTAATATCATAATGGCAGGATCAAGTTCACACATAACAATATTAACCTTACATGTTAATGGACTAAATGCTCCAATTAAAAGACACAGACTGGCAAACTGGATAAAGAGTCAAGACTCATCAGTCTGCTGTATCCAGGAGACCCATCTCACATGCAGAGACATACATAGGCTCCAAATAAAGGGATGGAGGAAGATCTACCAAGCAAATGGAGAACAAAAAAAAAGCAGGGGTTGCAATCTTAGTCTCTGTTAAAACAGACTTTAAGCCATCAAAGATCAAAAGAGACAAAGAAGGCCATTACATAATGGTAAAGGGATCAATTCAACAGGAAGAGCTAACTATCCTAAATATATATGCACCCAATACAGGAGCACCCAGATACATAAAGCAAGTCCTTAGAGACTTACAAAGAGACTTAGACTCCCATACAATAATAGTGGGAGACTGCAACACTCCACTGTCAACATTAGACAGATCAACGAGACAGAAAGTTAACAAGGATATCCAGGAATTGAACTCATCTCTGCACCAAGCGGACCTAATAGACATCTGTAGAACACTCCACCCCAAATCAACAGAATATACATTCTTCGCAGCACCACATCACACTTATTCCAAAATTGACCACATAATTGGAAGTAAAGCACTCCTCAGCAAATGTAAAAGAACAGAAATTATAACAAACTGTCTCTCAGACCACAGTGCAATCAAACTAGAACTCAGGACTAAGAAACTCAATCAAAACCGCTCAACTACATGGAAACTGAACAACCTGCTCCTGAATGATTACTGGGTACATAACGAAATGAAGGCACAAATAAAGATGTTCTTTGAAACCAATGAGAACAAAGATACAACATACCAGAATCTCTGGGACACATTTCAAGCAGTGTGTAGAGGGAAATTTTTAGCACTAAATGCCCACAAGAGAAAGCAGGAAAGATCTAAAATTGACACTCTAACATCACAATTAAAAGAACTAGAGAGGCAAGAGCAAACACACTCAAAAGCTAGCAGAAGGCAAGAAATAACTAAGATCAGAGCAGAACTGAAGGAGATAGAGACACAAAAAACCCTCCAAAAAATCAATGAATCCAGGAGTTGGTTTTTTGAAAAGATCAACAAAATTGACAGACCACTAGCAAGACTAATAAAGAAGAAAAGAGAGAGGAATCAAATAGACGCAATAAAAAATGATAAAGGGGATATCACCACCGACCCCACAGAAATACAAACTACCATCAGAGAATACTATAAACACCTCTACGCAAATCAACTAGAAAATCAAGAAGAAATGGATAATTTCCTGGACACTTACACTCTCCCAAGACTAAACCAGGAAGAAGTTGAATCCCTGAATAGACCAATAGCAGGCTCTGAAATTGAGGCAACAATTAATAGCCTACCAACCAAAAACAAGTCCAGGACCAGATGGATTCACAGCTGAATTCTACCAGAGGTACAAGGAGAAGCTGGTACCATTCCTTCTGAAACTATTCCAATCAATAGAAAAAGAGGGAATCCTCCCTAACTCATTTTATGAGGCCAACATCATCCTGATACCAAAGCCTGGCAGAGACACAACAAAAAAAGAGAATTTTAGACCAATATCCCTGATGAACATCGATGCAAAAATCCTCAATAAAATACTGGCAAACCGGATTCAGCAGCACATCAAAAAGCTTATCCACCATGATCAAGTGGGCTTCATCCCTGGGATGCAAGGCTGGTTCAACATTCGCAAATCAATCAACGTAATCCAGCATATAAACAGAACCAAAGATAGAACCACATGATTATCTCAATAGAGGCAGAAAAGGCTTTTGACAAAATTCAACAGCCCTTCATGCTAAAAACGCTCAATAAATTCGGTATTGATGGAACGTACCTCAAAATAAGAAGAGCTATTTATGACAAACCCACAGCCAATATCATACTGAATGGGCAAAAACTGGAAAAATTCCCTTTGAAAACTGGCACAAGACAGGGATGCCCTCTCTCACCACTCCTATTCAACATAGTGTTGGAAGTTCTGGCTAGGGCAATCAGGCAAGAGAAAGAAATCAAGGGTATTCAGTTAGGAAAAGAAGAAGTCAAATTGTCCCTGTTTGCAGATGACATGATTGCATATTTAGAAAACCCCATTGTCTCAGCCCAAAATCTCCTTAAGCTGATAAGCAACTTCAGCAAAGTCTCAGGATACAAAATTAATGTGCAAAAATCACAAGCATTCTTATACACCAGTAACAGACAAGCAGAGAGCCAAATCAGGAATGAACTTCCATTCACAATTGCTTCAAAGAGAATAAAATACCTAGGAATCCAACTTACAAGGGATGTAAAGGACCTCTTCAAGGAGAACTACAAACCACTGCTCAGTGAAATCAAAGAGGACACAAACAAATGGAAGAACATACCATGCTCATGGATAGGCAGAATCAATATTGTGAAAATGGCCATACTGCCCAAGGTAATTTATAGATTCAATGCCATCCCCATCAAGCTACCAATGAGTTTCTTCACCGAATTGGAAAAAACTGCTTTAAAGTTCATATGGAACCAAAAAAGAGCCCGTATTGCCAAGACAATCCTAAGTCAAAAGGACAAAGCCGGAGGCGTCACGCTACCTGACTTCAAACTATACTACAAGGCTACAGTAACCAAAACAGCATGGTACTGGTACCAAAACAGAGATATAGACCAATGGAACAGAACGGAGCCTTCAGAAATAATGCCACACATCTACAACCATCTGATATTTGACAAACCTGAGAAAAACAAGAAATGGGGAAAGGATTCCCTATTTAATAAATGGTGCTGGGAAAATTGGCTAGCCATAAGTAGAAAGCTGAAACTGGATCCTTTCCTTACTCCTTATACGAAGATTAATTCAAGATGGATTAGAGACTTAAATGTTAGACCTAATACCATAAAAACCCTAGAAGAAAATCTAGGTAGTACCATTCAGGACATAGGCACGGGCAAGGACTTCATGTCTAAAACACCAAAAGCAACGGCAGCAAAAGCCAAAATTGACAAATGGGATCTCATTAAACTAAAGAGCTTCTGCACAGCAAAAGAAACTACCATCAGAGTGAACAGGCAACCTACAGAATGGGAGAAAATTTTTGCAATCTACTCATCTGACAAAGGGCTCATTTCCAGAATCTACAAAGAACTCAAACAAATATACAAGAAAAAAACAAACAACCCCATCCAAAAGTGGGGAAAGGATATGAACAGACATTTCTCAAAAGAAGACATTCATACAGCCAACAGACACATGAAAAAATGCTCATCATCACTGGCCATCAGAGAAATGCAAATCAAAACCACAATGAGATACCATCTCACACCAGTTAGAATGGCAATCATTAAAAAATCAGGAAACAACAGGTGTTGGAGAGGATGTGGAGAAATAGGAACACTTTTACACTGTTGGTGGGATTGTAAACTAGTTCAACCATTATGGAAAACAGTATGGCGATTCCTCAAGGATCTAGAACTAGATGTACCATATGACCCAGCCATCCCACTACTGGGTATATACCCAAAGGATTATAAATTATTCTACTACAAAGACACATGCACACGTATGTTTATTGCGGCACTATTCACAATAGCAAAGACTTGGAATCAACCCAAATGTCCATCAGTGACAGACTGGATTAAGAAAATGTGGCACATATACACCATGGAGTACTATGCAGCCATAAAAAAGGATGAGTTTGCGTCCTTTGTAGGGACATGGATGCAGCTGGAAACCATCATTCTTAGCAAACTATCACAGGAACAGAAAACCAAACACCACATGTTCTCACTCATAGGTGGGAACTGAACAATGAGATCACTTGGACTGGGGAAGGGGAACATCACACACCGGGGCCTATCATGGGGAGGGGGGAGGGGGGAGGGACTGCATTGGGAGTTATACCTGATATAAATGATGAATTGATGGGTGCTGACGAGTTGATGGGTGCAGCACACCAACATGGCACAAGTATACATATGTAACAAACCTGCACGTTATGCACATGTACCCTAGAATTTAAAGTATAATAAAAATTAATAATAATAATAATAAAAAGAAAACACAAGTGCTGCTATTGAAATGATTTCATCTGGGTTAACAAATGGCATTTTTATAGAAATTTGTGCTATATAGGGTCAAAACAAAAAAATAAACTCCACAACAACTTACTTTTAACAGTAGTAGACAAAACATCTGGAAAATTAAACTCTAATAATTGTCAGGCCTCTGAGTCAAAGCTAAGCCATCACATCCCCTGTGACCTGCACTACACATCCAGATGGCCGGTTCCTGCCTTAACTCATGACATTCCACCACAAAAGAAGTGAAAATGGCCTGTTCCTGCCTTAACTGATGACATCACCTTGTGAAATTCCTTTTCCTGGCTCAAAAGCTCCCCCACTGAGCACCTTGTGATCCCCCACTCCTGCATGCCAGAGAACAACCCCCTTTGACTGTAATTTTCCTTTATCTACCCAAATCCTATAAAATGGCCCCACCCCTATCTCCCTTCACTGACTTTCTTTTCGGACTCAGCCCACCTGCACCCAGATTATTAAAAAGCTTTGTTGCTCACACAAAGCCTGTTTGGTGGTCTCTTCACACGGGCGCGCATGACAATAATGAAACTTCTTTTTAGGCTAACATGTTGTATTTAAAATCATCATCATTACTTATAGCAGGGGACAGGACATATAGCAGGAATCCAGGGGACAGTACATATAGTGAGTGCTACAAAGCAGGCAATCCACCTTGACTTACCTTAGTAGAACCTATGTGGGGCATGGAAATGTGCTAATTGTTCTGTTTCCCCATTTGACTCTTCCTCAGTAGCCTATACAAAAGTATGCCTGAGCTTGGCAAACTACCAGTAAAGAAAACAGAATGTATGCATTATTGATGAGGTTGCTTCTGAATTAAAAATCAAGGTACATATATGTATATAAATACCCACCTTTACCTGTAAAGATGGCACTGTTTTAATGAAAAAGGAAAAGCTGGTATGATTATCTGTAGAGTTATATTACCCAAAATTTAATTACAACATAAATTGGAAGAATGAATGTAAACTTCAGGGGACACAATGAAGAAGGGATCTGTTTTCATATCCTTGGTTTCTGTTTGAGTTGTAATTCTAGTGGGGAAGAGACAATCCAAAGTGAACCAAAACCTGAACATAGTTCATTTACTTTTAGGTATTCCACAATTTCATTAACTTTTGAGTAATCAGCTAATTTTCTGTCTTGTGGTCTGCCATAAGTCTGAAGAAGAATTGCTGTATAGAGCATAGTAACTACCCACTCCTTGTTTCTTTCAGGAATGCTCATCAGAATTTGCTAGACAATAAAGTATTAATGGAAAAAACTAAACCCTATAAAATATTTTAAAGAGGAGTATTTTGAGCCAGTATGAGTAACCAGGGCCTGGGGAAGAGTCTCAGGAGGTCCAGAGAACGTGTGCCTGAGGTGGTCAGCCTGCAGTTTGTTTTTATACATTTTAGGAAGGCAGGAATTACAGGTAAAGACATAAATCAATACATGGAAGGTATATGTTGGTACAGTCCCCCAAAAGGTAGGATATCTTGAAGAGGGGACTTACAGGTTATAGGTGAATTTAAAGATTTTTCTGATTAGCAATTGATTGAAAGAGCTCAACTTTGTCTAAAGATTTGAAGTCAGTAGAAAGAAATATTTAAGATAAGTGGAGTCTTGAAGGCCAAGGTTCTTGTGATGTAGATGAAGCTTCTTAGGTAGCAACCTTCAGAGAGAATAGATGGTAAGTGTCTCTTTTCAGACTTTAAAAGGTCTCAAACTCTTAATCTTTATAGATCCAGGAAAGGCTTAGAAAGGGAAGACCTAGCTACATTATTGAAGGTTCTCTACAGATGCAAATGTCCCCCACAAAAGACAGTTTTGCAGGGTCATTTCAAATATGTCAAAGAAACATGTTTTGAGATAAAATATTTTATTTCCTTCCAGGTGTATCTGTCATGCGATGCTATACCAGAGTCAGGTTGGAAAGCCATATTATACCAGGATAATTAAAAAGCAGGTTTAACAAAATCGTGTGGTTGGTAGGGTGTGACTTAACCCTTACCTTGCATGGCCTCAGGTCTTGGTTATAATTTGGTATCTTATTGCCACAAAGAGTCTGTTTTGTCAGTTTTGTGTTCCCTATTTTAACCTTAATACCGGTCAGTTGTGCTTAAGCTCCAAAACGGAGGGAGGGTAATGAGGTGTGTCTGACCTCCCTTCCTGTCATAGCTGGGAATTCAGTTTTTCAGGTTTCTCTGTGGTCTCCTTGGCCAAGAGGATGTCTATTTGTGGCAAGCGAGGTCTCCCTAACGGCTGAACAGGCAAGCCTCCAAAACAACTGTCTCAGCACCAACTGAGTGGTTAAGTTAGATACTAAAAGCTGAAAGAGCCAGTGCCCTTATACAAAGGCTGCATGTAACAAAAGCCCACCAAGAGTTTTGCCTAAGCCTTTCCTGGGCCTTAAAGCATGATAAGATAATGAAGGAGTTCTTTACAGGAACCATTTAGGATTGAACGAGTTTTATTGGGTGTCTGAAGAAACTCCCCAGGCCTCCACAAACAAGTTTGCTGGGATCTGAAGCAACTCCCCAAACCTCCATGATTTAGTAGGAGACAAAATAAGGGTAATCACCCCAGCACCGGGACCCATTTAGATTAAGTAAATGTACTGAGGCTCCAGAGGAAGTTCTTCAGGACTCAGACCTTAGTTACAGATTAGAGTAAGTTAATCATTTATGTCTTTTGATGGATGCACACTTACATGTAGACATATAGCTAAGAAGGTATATAAGCTCTGGAAAAGTTTGTAATTTTGAGTTGGTCTGGTGATAATTTCCAAGCCTTCTCCCTGTACCCCATTACAGAAATAAAAACACTCTTCTTTCCCATTTCATCTGCATCTTGTTATCGGGCTGAGAGAATAAGGAGCTTGACCTTCGGTTTCATCTGGGAACACATTCAGTTGGTTTGGAGGCTTAAGATTTTATTTTTGGTTTACAGAAACTACAAGCTGAACATCTGCTAGCAATTCACTTTGTGTATTGTTCACAAACCAAGGGTCAAATGAAGATACTAAGGGGACAACAGAGGAAAAGGGTAATTGTTCTTTTTTTTTTGTTTTGGAGGTGTGCCGTATTTGCCTATTTGTTTTGTTTTCTCCTGGGTCCACAAAGTATGTCAACACTAGAAAGAGAATTTTGTTCCATGGTTGAATAGTTGAAAGAGTTGGCATGATGTGGACACACATCACTAATTATGTGGAAAATATTAATAACACTGTGACTCTTATAAAATCCTTTGAGAACCTTACTAGTATAAGGCAATTGTTTGGTCACAAGTGTTAGCAAAATCTCTCAAAAGATAGTAGAAGGGTTTGACAAAAATGATCTTTTATCTTTTGGTAGTATGAAATGGATACTACTACCATCTATAACATGCTCAGAAGATCTCAAAGGAGGATGCCAGGTCCTCCGAGCATAAGTTTCTCTGCAACTCTGGCTAACTTGGATGAATTGTTTTAAGCCTCAAGCAGAGAAAATGACTATGACTAAAAGAAAAGAACTTAACACCGAAACATCAAGATTACGTGAGATTTAGTGGAATGATTCTTAAACTTTTTGATCATTACTGTAGTAAAAATCCAAAAATGCCTAATTTGAGAGCCTTGTAGATGACAGACAGCCTAACAGTAAGAAGCTTCTTGCCATGTTACTCCTGACGAACATTAACAATTCACCACAGAAATAACTTGGCTCGTCATTATCAGTTTCCTCTGATAGGTAACCTCTTCTTTGATTCAAAATGTTTTAAAAGACAAAAATCACTGCAGTTGTGCATCAAGGATGCATTGGTCTTTTAAATCTGATTGAACTCAAAATATACCATGGGGAACTATAGCATAGGAACAACTTCAATCTATGCACACATTACTTCAAATAGTTAATTTATACATTGTCCCATACTAGAGTCAAACAAATACCATAAGGAACAATTAACATTTTTGACACATATTGAAACATTTCGAAGTATTTGTCTCATATAACTTGAAATGAGATATATAGATCCCTTAGGGCTTTAACCATATCTTCATTTTCTGTTAAGTAGTATTGCATTGCTAAATTATAATGTTTAATACTGGGAAAATTTACGACAATATTTAGCATTGTTTATAATTAATAATTGATACTTTTTGTACTTTAAATACTTTTTCTTCAAGAATTTACAGAATATGGACCACTCTGACAATACCTTATGAATTAAGGAAAGTTATATGCTTTGCGAATTTTCTTACTTCCATATTAATCAGACACAACACAATTCAAATTCGATTTAACATACTTTGCTATATGCTTACTTACAAACAAACATTTGACTAAGTGCTGTAGTGGGATGTCACAATGAATGAAATATCTCAGTCCTCAAAGACACACACTTTAGTCAGGAAAATAAGGTGTGCTCACAGATTACTTCTTTGCTACAAATACATTCATGTACAGACATATTCTCTAGCATCCAATTGACTTCAAACACAAGTCTTACTTGACACTCTTCAATTGCTCTCATTTTACTTTCATGGCAAAAATGAATACTTTTTTGTAAGACCCTTTACCTGTCTCCCGCCTGCCCCTCCAACCTCATTGTTTCATTAAATACTCTCCATCATCTCTATAATCCAATCACAATAACAAATTAATTGATCAACATTGTTAATTTGTTCTGATTGTTACTTTTTACATTAGTTTTTAAACAAGCAATAAATAAACATGTTCTCTTGGTAAAATAATTACAAGCATTTTATAATTACAAATATTACAAGTATGGCTAAAACACAGTCTGAACAGTATCTCGAATGGTCTACCCTGTCCCCCAGTGGTAATCACTGTATCAGTGGGGTATATGTCCTTCCAGATGTTTAACGCATTTACATGTGTAATGTTGCTTTGTTTCATGTTTTAGTCTGTAGAGGATCATATTTTGCACAGTCCCTGTGGTTTATTTATTTTATTCAAAAAATACCTTGGAGATTTTACTGTGTCAATGTAATAATATATCATTTCCCTAGCATGAATTAATAAATAGTTTTAATCTCTTTATTTGTTATGTCTCTTTTTAATGCTTTAGATATTTGTTTTAATTTCTCTTCCTTTTTTTAAATTATATGTAACAACAGTTAGTTTAATTTTTTGGTCCTTACAATTTAGCTAGTTTATGTTTTATTGATCAAATCTATATTTTGTTTTTTATTATTAATTTCTGCACTTGTCTTTTATTAATTTCTTTTCTTTTTTTTTTTTTTTTTGCTTTTTTTATTATACTTTAAGTTCTAGGGTACATGTGCACAACATGCAGGTTTGTCACATATGTATACATGTGCCATGTTGGTGTGCTGCATCCATTAACTGGTCATTTACATTAGGTATATCTCCTAATGCTATCCCTCCCCCTTCCACCAACCCCATGACAGGCGCCAGTGTGTGATGTTCTCCATCCTGTGTCCAAGTGTTCTCATTGTTCAATTCCCACCTATGAGTGAGAACATGCTGTGTTTGGTTTTCTGTCCAGAATAATAGTTTCCAGCTGCATCCATGTCCCTACAAAGGACATGAACTCATCCTTTTTTATGGCTGCATAGTATTCCATGGTGTATATGTGCCACATGTTCTTAATCCAGGCTATCATTGATGGACATTTGGATTTGTTCCAAGTCTTTGCTATTGTGAATAGTGTCACCATAAACATATGTGTGCATGTGTCTTTATAGCAGCATGATTTATAATCCTTTGGGTGTATAACCAGTAATGGGATGGCTGGGTCAAATGGTATTTCCAGTTCTAGATCCTTGAGGAATCACCACACTGTCTTCCACAATGGTTGAACGAGTTTACAGTCAAACCACCAGTGTAAAAGTGGTAGTATTTCTCCACATCCTCTCCAGCACCTGTTGTTTCCTGACTTTTTAATGATCACCATTCTAACTGGTGTGAGATGGTATCTTATTGTGGTTTTGATTTGCATTTCTCTGATGGCGAGTGATGATGAGCATTTTTTTCAAGTGTCTGTTGGCCGCATAAATGTCTTCTTTTGAGAAGTGTCTGTTCATATCCTTTGCCCACTTTTTGATGGAGTTGTTTGATTTTTTCTTGTAAATTTGTTTAAGTTCTTTGTGGATTCTGGATATTAGCCCTTTGTCAGATGGGTAGATTATAAAAATTTTCTCCCATTCTGTAGGTCGCCTATTCACTCTAATGGTAGTTTCTTTTGCTGTGCAGAAGCTCTTTAGCTTAATTAGATCCCATTTGTCAATTTTGGCTTTTGTTGCCATTGCTTTTGGTGTTTTAGTCAAGAAGTCCTTGCCCATGTCTATGGCCTGAATGGTATTACCTAGGATTTCTTATAGGGTTTTTATGGTTTTAGGTTTAACATTTAAGTCTTTAATCCAACTTGAATTAATTTTTATATAAGGTATAAGGAAGGGATCCAGTTTCAGCTTTCTACATATGGCTAGCCAGTTTTCCCAGCACCATTTATTAAATAGGGAATCCTTTTTCCATGTCTTGTTCATGTCAGGTTTGTCAAAGATTAGACAGCTGTAGACATGTGGTGTTATTTCCAAGGGCTCTATTCTGCTCCATTGGTCTATATCTCTGTTTTGGTACCAGTATCATGCTGTTTTGGTTACTGTAGCCTTGTAGTATAGTTTGAAGTCAGGTAGCATGATGCCTGCAGCTTTGTTCTTTTGGCTTAGGATTGTCTTGGCAATATGGGCTCTCTTTTGGTTCCATATGAACTTTAAAGTAGTTTTGTCCAATTCTGTGAAGAAAGTCATTGGTAGCTTGATGGGGATGGCATTGAATCTATAAATTACCTTGGGCAGTATGACCATTTTCATGATATTGATTCTTCCTATCCATGAGCATGGAATGTTCTTCCATTTGTTTCTGTCCTCTTTTACTTTGTTGAGCAGTGGTTTGTAGTTCTCTTTGAAGAGGTCCTTCATATCCCTTGTAAGTTGGATTCCTAGGTATTTTATTCTCTTTGAAGCAATTGTGAATGAGAGTTCACTCATGATTTGGCTCTCTGTTTGTCTGTTATTGGTGTATAGGAATGCTTGTTATTTTTGCACATTGATTTTGTATCCTGCGACTTTGCTGAAGTTGCTTATCAGCTTAAGATTTTGGGCTGAGATGATGGAGTTTTCTAAATATACAATCAGGTCATCTGCAAACAGGGACAATTTGACTTTCTCTTTTCCTAATTGAATGCCCTTTATTTCTTTCTCTTGCGTGATTGCCCTAGCCAGAACTTCCAACACTATGTTGAATAGGAGTGGTGAGAGACGGCATCCTTGTCTTGTATCAGTTTTCAAAGGGAATGCTTCCAGTGTTTGCCCATTCAGTATGATATTGGCTGTGGGTTTGTCATAAATAGCTCTTATTATTTTGAGATACGTTCCATCAGTACTGAATTTATTGAGAGATTTTAGCATGTAGGGCTGTTGAATTTTGTCAAAGGCCTTTTCTGCATCTATTGAGATTATGATGTGATTTTTGTCTTTGGTTCTGTTTATATGACGGATTACATTTATTGCTTTGCATATATTGAACCAGCCTTGCATCCCAGGGATGAAGCCAACTTGATCATGGTGGATAAGCTTTTTGATGTGCTACTGGATTCGGTTTGCCAGTATTTTATTGATGATTTTCACATTGATGTTCATCAGGGATATTGGTCTAAAATTCTCTTTTTTTGTTGTGTCTCTGCCAGGCTTTGGTATCAGGATGATGTTGGCCTCATAAAATGACTTAGGGAGGATTCCCTCTTTTTCTATTGATTGGAATAGTTTCAGAAGGAATGGTACCAGCTCCTCTTTGTACCTCTGGTAGAATTCCGCCATGAATCTGTCTGGTCCTGGAGTTTTTTTGGTTGGTAGGCTATTAATAATTGCCTCAAATTTCAGAACCTGTTATTGGTCTATTCAGGGATTCAACTTCTTCCTGGTTTAGTGCTGGGAAGGTGTATGTGTCCAGGAATTCATCCATTTCTTCTAGATTTTCTAGTATATTTGCTTAGAGGTGTTTATAGTATTCTCTGATGGTATTTTGTATTCCTGTGGGATCAGTGGTGATATCCCCTTTATCATTTTTTATTGTGTCTATTTGATTCTTCTCCCTTTTCTTTATTGTTCTTGCTAGCGGTCTATCAGTTTTGTTGATCTTTTCAAAAAACCAGCTCCTGGATTCATTGATTTTTTGAAGGTTTTTTTTGTGTCTCTATCTCCTTCAGTTCTGCTCTGATCTTAGTTATTTCTTGCTTTCTGCTACCTTTTGAATGTTTGCTCTTGCTTCTCTAGTTCTTTTAATTGTGATGTTAGGGTGTCAATTTTAGATCTTTCCTGCTTTCTTTTGTGGGCATTTAGTGCTATAAATTTCCCTCTACACACTCCTTTAAATGTGTCCCAGAGATTCTGAGATGTTGTGTCTTTTTTCTTATTGGGTTCAAAGAACATCTTTATTTGTGCCTTCATTTCGTTATGTACCCAATAGTCATTCAGGAGCAGGTTGTTCAGTTTCCATGTAGTTGAGCAGTTTTGAGTGTGTTTCTTAATCCTGAGTTCTAGTTTGATTGCACTGTGGTCTGAGAGACAGTTTGTTATAATTTCTGTTCTTTTACATTTGCTGAGGAGTGCTTTACTTCCAACTATGTGGTCAATTTTGGAATAAGTTTGATGTGGTGCTGAGAAGAATGTATATTCTCTTGATTTGGGGTGGACAGTTCTCTAGATGTGTATTAGGTCTGCTTGGTGCAGAGCTGAGTTCAATTCCTGGATATTCTTGTTAACTTTCTGACTAATTGATCTGTCTAATGTTGACAGTGGGGTGTTAAAGTCTCCCATTATTGTTGTGTGGGAGTCTAAGTCTCTTTGTAGGTCTCTAAGGACTTGTTTTATGAATCTGTGTGCTCTTGTATTGGGTGCATATATATTTAGGATAGTTAGCTCTTCTTGTTGAATTGATCCTTTTACTATTATGTAATGGCCTTCTTTTTCTCTTTTGATCTTTGTTGGTTTAAAGTCTGTTTTAACAGAGACTAGGATTGCAACCCCTGCCTTTTTTTTGTTTTCCATTTGCCTGGTAGATCTTCCTCCATCCCTTTATTTTGAGCCTATATGTGTCTCTGCACCTGAGATGGGTCTCCTGAATAGAGCACACTGATGGGTCTCAACTCTTTATCCAATTTGCCAGTCTGTGTCTTTTAATTGGACCATTTAGTCTATTTACATTTAGGGTTAAAATTGTTATGTGTGAATTTGATCCTGTCATTATAATGTTAGCTGGTTATTTTGCTAATTAGTTGATGTAGTTTCTTCCTGGCATCTATGGTCTTTACAATTTGGCATGTTTATGCAGTGGCTGGCACTGGTTGTTCCTTTCCATGTTTAGTGCTTCCTTCAGGAGCTCTTTTACTGCAGGCCTGGTGGTGACAAAATCTCTCAGTATTTGCTTGTCTGTAAAGGCTTTTATTTCTCCTTCACTTATGAAGCTTAGTTTGGCTGGATATGAAATTCTGGGTTGAAAATTATTTTCTTTATGAATGTTGAATACTGGCCCCCACTCTATTCTGGCTTGTAGAGTTTCTGCTGAGAGATCTGCTGTTAGTCTGATGGGCTTCCCTTTGTGGGTAACTCGACCTTTCTCTCTAGCTGCCTTAACATTTTTTCCTTCATTTCAACTTTGGTGAATCTGACAATTATGTGTCTTGGAGTTGCTCTTCTCAAGGAGTATCTCTGTGGCATTCTCCATATTTCCTGAATTTTAATGTTGGCCTGCCTCACTAGCTTAGGGAAGTTCTCCTGGATAATATCCTTAAGAGTGTTTTCCAACTTGGTTCCATTCTCCCCGTCACTTTCAGACACACCATTCAGATGTAGATTTGATCTTTTCACATAGTCCCATATTTCTTGGAGGCTTTGTTCATTTCTTTTTACTCTTTTTTCTCTAAACTTCTCTTCTCACTTCATTTCATTCATTTGATCTTCAGTCACTGATATCCTTTCTTCCACTTGATCGAATCGGCTACTGAAGCTTGTGCATGCATCACGTAGGTCTTGTGCCATGGTTTTCAGCTCCATCAGGATATTTAAGGACTTCTCTAGACTATTCTAGTTAGCCATTCGTCTAATCTTTTTTCAAGGTTTTTAGCTTCTTTGCGATGGATTTGAACATCCTCCTTCAGCTCGGAGAAGTTTGTTATTACCAGTCGTCTGAAGCCTTCTTCTCTCAGCTCGTCAAAGTTATTTTCCATCCAGCTTCCTCCCTCTGGAAGTTTCATCTCAGAGGGGCACCCAGCTGTATGAGGTGTCACTTGGCCCCTACTGAGAGGTGTCTCCCAGTTAGGCTACTTAGGGCTCAGGGACCCACTTGAGGAGGCAGTGTGTCCATTCTCAGATCTCAAACTCCATGCTGGGAGAAGCACTACTCTCTTCAAAGCTCAGCTGGAAATGCAGAAATCACCTGTCCTCTGTGTCACTCATGCTGGGAGCTGCAGACTGGAGGTGTTCCTATTCAGCCATCTTGGAACCTGTTATTAATTTCTTTCTTTAACAGAATTTACTTTGTGATCCTTTTAGCTTCCTGAATCAAAAGGAGTTTTTAAAATTTATTCTGTGCTTTTCTTATCTAATAAATTCATTGAAAGTATACATATATATAAATATATATATACACACACACACACATATATATATACACACACATATATATTTCTCTAAGTCTCCTTTTGGTCACATTGTAGCAGTTTGATATGAGGTGTCATTCCATTCTAAATAAATTATAATATTAATTTCTATTTCCTTTTTCAACCCAAGATGTATTCCAATGTGTATTTTTAAATTTTTAGGTGTATAGGGTTTTTGTTTGTTTTGTCTTACTGCATTTTGGTAATTAGTTTCTAATTTTATTTTTAGTAGTCAGTAAGTATAATGGGTCCTATAAGATTTTGATTTTTTAATTTGTTTAGATTTTTTTCTTGAGGCTTAGTATATATGGTCAGTTTTTGAAAAATATTTGAAAATAATTTGCATTCTTCTTCTGCAGGTACAAATACATGTGTTTGTAATATATGTATATTAAACTTAGTTTGTTAATTATAAAATTCAAATTCTCTATATTCTTTCTCACTTTTCTAATACACTTGGTCTATAAACTTAGTGAAATATGTTAAATTATCATTGCGATTGCAGATTTATCCATTTCTCCTTGAAAACTGTCAGTTTTTGTTTACATTTTTTGAAACTACATAAATAGGTAATAAACTTTCATGACTTTTGTATTTGTGATGGACTATTCTTTTTCAGTATGAAATATTCTCTCTGGCCTTTTGATACCTTTTGCTTCAAATTCTGGTTTTCTGATAATGTCATACCCGTATTTCTTTCTTTCTTTTTCTTTTTTCTTTTTTTTTGTTTTGAGATGGAGTCTCGCTCTATTGCCCAGGCTGAAGTGTAGTGGCCTGATCTCGGCTCACTGCAACTTCCACCTCCCAAGTTCAAGTGATTCTCCTGCCTAAGCCTCCCAAGTAGCTGGGAGTATAGGCGTCTGCCGCCATGTCCTGCTAATTTTTGTATTTTTAGTAGAGACAGAGTTTCACTATGTTGGCCAGGCTGGTCTCAGACTCCTGACCTCATGATCTGCCTGCCTTGGCCTTCCAAAGTGCTGGGATTACGGGTGTGAGCCACTGAACCCAGCCCATACCTATATTTCTTATGGTCTCTGTTGCAACTAAAAATGCTTACCAGCTTACAATGGTTCAACTTGCAATGTTTTGACTTTATAATGGTGCAACACTGATACACATTAAGTAGAAACAACACTTCTAGTAGCCATGCAGCCATTCTGTTTTTCACTTCCAGTACAGTGTTCAATAAATTACATGAGATATTCAATACCTTATTGCAAAATATGCTTTGTGTTAGATGAATTGGCCCAACTGTACGCTAATGTAAGTACTCTGAACATGTTAAGTTAGGCTAGACTAAGTCATAGTGTTTGCAATGTTAGATACATTAAATGCATTTTTGCCTTATGTTATTTTCAATTTACTATAGGTTTATTTGGGATGTAACCTCATTGTAAGGTTAGGAGCATCTATACTCAACTGTATTGTTATAATATGAAAGCAGCCATAGACAATATATAAGCAAATAAGCATGACTGTGTTCTAATAAACCTTCATTCACAAGAACTGGTGGCTGGGTGGATTTGGCCTGTGGGCTGTAGCTTGCTGACCCCTGCTTCAGGTGATACTGCCACAATCAAAGAAGAACTTATTTACTACAATTTTGACTAAGTATTTGTTTACTTAAGGCAGAAAGATGCTGATTATTATGTGTTCTAACCAGATAGTCGCTTTCACAACTCTCCAAGCATTTCACAAGCATCACACTTGTTAAAATATCTGAGAGGAGGGTACTAGATTTTATAAAGGTATAAACTCACAGGTAGAGAAAGAAAATGGCCATAAAGCTGCACAAGGAGTTAGTAGAAAAGGCAAAATAATAAACACTATCCACTCAAGGTGAGATTGAACTTTCTAAATAGCAACTTTGTCAGCAGTTACATGTACTTGCCTTATAGGCCCTGAAAGAGCCACTTTTCAAGAGACCTGACTTCCATTATTATCTGGTATGCAATAGTGATGCCATATAGAAAAACTGAAAAAAGTTGAGAAGTGGTTATTTTTCACATTTATTTTCCTCTAACATGTTTTGACTATATTTAATTTAATACTTATCATTTTTTTCTTTGGTTTACATTCTTATGTTGGCAAAAATAAACACCAAAGGGATTGTGAAAGCATTAACAGATCTGTCATCTGTATTTTTTTCTGTATTTCCTTAGAAAGTCATTAAGTTGCTCTTAATCTCCTCTTGAAACACACATGTGTAAAAATTAATTTCCCAGGCAGATTCACCAGAAAAAGATGAACAAACAGCAAAACAAAAGCAGAATACTTGCGACCACTATTTTGGAAATATTTGAGCAAGAAAATTTAAAGTAAACCCTGTACTAGAGTTGTGAAATTGAACGGATATCAAGAATGTCATGCCCTTTGTCGTTATGAACAAAAGGTCAGGCCTATTTGATCAGAATATGTTATTTTTAGAAAAACAATTTCATAAAAGTGTTTTTCCTTTTCTCTAATTCTGCTCACAAGAACCAAAAAATTATTCTGCTCTTAGTCTCGACTATGAATTTTCAAAGGAGTTGTTTTTTGTAACGCCACTCTGTACAGTATTTGAAGGAAAGTTGCAAAGTATATTAATTATAGAGTTCTATGGTTGACTCTAAATTTCCAAGTAAGTAAGTGTTGCGTCACTGATTTGGGGTGGCATCTTTTGCTTCTAGACTGCTTTTAAAAATTCAAATGTATGAATAGAAAATTCTCACTTCAAAGAGAAATAAAACTGTTTTGAAAGACAGCCTTTGAATGCAATCTTTTTCAGAAAGAGCCTATTTAGAGAAAATGGAATCCAAAAATGTCAACATCCATATTCTTCCTGAGAATATGTTTTCTTTTTGACAACAGCACTGATAAACTAAGAGTACTTTTTAAAACAAACACACTTTATTTGGTTATAGAAAAAGTAGTGGAAAATTTATGATGCCAACACTCATAATATAATTTCATTAAAAAGCAATACATTTTATGTATTTGATATAAGCAACTGCCTAAACCCACATAGTATATATGAAAAGACTCAAATTCACTTTTAAAAAAAAGTCATAGGATGTGTGTATGTGTGTGTGTGCATGTTTCCAATGAATCTATTCAAACCCGAAAGAATGATTTCTTGCTATAATTTTGATCAATTTTAAAAGTTGAAATAGAATAGAAAAATATGTTCTAACATTATATAATTGATTTTGCTTTTCCATTTTCATAGAAGATTACTATAAGTACTCGTTTTTTTTTTTTTTTTTTTTTTTTTTTTTTTTTTGCTTCTCTTTTTTTTTTTTTATTATACTTTAAGTTCTAGGGTACATGTGCATAACGTGCAGGTTTGTTACATATGTATACTTGTGCCATGTTGGTGTGCTGCACCCATCAACTCGTCAGCACCCATCAATTCGTCATTTATATCAGGTATAACTCCCAATGCAATCCCTCCGCCCTCCCCCCTCCCCATGATAGGCCCCCATGTGTGATGTTCCCCTTCCCGAGTCCAAGTGATGTCATTGTTCAGTTCCCACCTATGAGTGAGAACATGTGGTGTTTGGTTTTCTGTTCTTGTGATAGTTTGCTAAGAATGATGGTTTCCAGCTGCATCCATGTCCCTACAAAGGACGCAAACTCATCCTTTTCTATGACTGCATAGTATTCCATGGTGTATATATGCCACATTTTCTTAATCCAGTCTGTCACAGATGGACATTTGGGTTGATTCCAAGTCTTTGCTATTGTGAATAGTGTCTCAATAAACATACGTGTGCATGTGTCTTTGTAGTAGAATAATTTATAATCCTTTGGGTATATACCCAGTAGTGGGATGGCTGGGTCATATGGTACATCTAGATCTAGATCCTTGAGGAATCGCCATACTGTTTTCCATAATGGTTGAATTAGTTTACAATCCCACCAACAGTGTAAAAGTGCTCTTTGATCTAAAAGAAAATAGTCTTCCTCATTGGTAGCACAAAAGATATTGACTATGACAAAGATTTTTAAAATAAGAGTTTAAATAAAAACATTGTGGATAACAATGCTTGCATTCCTACAGACTATGAAAAGATAAATGCTGCTGTCACTGCTAGTTAAATAAGGGTGAGGCAGAAACTGCAAGAAGGATGTTGATCTGTCAGGGATTTCGGGTAGCCATTTTCAATAATACGTGCAGTTTTGCTTCAGGGGTTCACACAAACAAGGAATAATGAGACAAAATGATTGTATAAAACCCTAAAGAAAAAAATGCAGGTGTTATTTAAAATACTTTTTGTTTTTTAATTTTGCGCACAATTCTCATAAGAGTTTTAACATTTGTTTTCCAGAAAAAAATGCAGTCACAGGTAAAGATAATGCTCTTAGATATACTTAATGCTGTTACCTTTATTATCATATTTTTATGTCTCTATAATTCATTTTCTTCCAAAATACATTTTTACTGTAACTTCTCAATTAAAATTTTCAATCACATTGAATAAGCACTACAGACGGTCATATAAATTAAATGGTCACATTACGCATTTTACGATAGAGGTGCCATGTACTTTTCTAAGTTGCCTGACAAATTTTTATTTTCAAAATGTAAATATTTAACATTAAACTTATAAGAGTAAAATGATCTGTTAGAAATAAGCTCATCCATTTATACTATTCCACTTTTAACCAAATCAAAAAATTCAAACCTAATAACTGTGTTTTAGCCTTGAAAATGTCTTAAAAATATACTCAAAGAAAGGAAAATAGTTGATTTTCTGCTTGTGTATTTTTAAAAAAATAATAGCATAGTACATTTTCTTTTTTACTTTACTTGATCTTTTGTGTTTCTAATGTGAAGATCTACCAAGCATGAATGAAATGACTCATAGATTTCTACAGTTCCAACTCAAACAGAATAATTCCTAATGACCAGATCTCTTAGGATATGTAATAAAGAAGATAAAGTAGGGCAAACATTGAGGAGGATTTTATTTTTCTTTTAACAACATACTTATACATGCATCAATCAATATTAAGATCAGAAAAATGTACACTTTGACCACAAATTCTGTGAAAGTTGGGAGTCAGACTCTGGTTAAGCAAGATCAAACTAGGAAAAGTTGAGGTAAAAGTGTAGGATATGGAAAATAGATCCAAACAACAAAATAATACTAGGATTTGGTTACTTTCACGTGAGTACACGGGATCATGAATCCAAAGGAAGATCTGAAATCTGAAAATTGGGCCAGCATGGAAAGCACACAACAAATAAATAAGTAGTGGGAATTCAGGCCGACAATAGCATTTTTTTTTCTTTAGGTATTTTGGAAGCACCTGTGGGCAACAAATTCATTGGCAAGAGGCCTAGGCACTGGGGAACTCATATTCCAGGCAGTAAAGCTAGTGTTTGGGATTACTGAAGTCCTGTTTATGAACTAAAGCACCAAAGTTAGAAGTGGACAGGGAGTATGATTCATGAGTCTCATTATACCCTTCCCCTTCTCAATTTAAACACCCAACCTACACATCTATACACACACACACACACACACACGCACGCATGCATGCACATACACAACAACCTCCGTATAGTCTGAAGTCTGAGGTGTGGCAGATCCTGAAAAAAGGTGAAGTAGGAATAAGTAAGAATTATAGACAGCCATGATTATTAGTTGTTTTAAAGGTATCTAACCTTTTTTTCCAAATGGAGAATATGAGGCTCAGAAAAGTTACTCAACTGTTCAACTTCACTGAGGCTGTTTCTTCCCATAAAACAAAACCATTGGGAAGATTAAATATGGGATAACAAATGAAGGTTCATAAGTATTAGGCACTCCCAATTTGCAACCTCCCCTTCCATAAAACCATCCCTAGTCTTCCTATAAAGAAGTACTGTAGGTTCTTAATATACGTACAGGAATATATATATACATTAAAATCTTGTATATTGTCATTTTTCATCTCTTTTTTTTTTCAATTATATCACATTTGGGGAGGAAGAACTTTCTAGGAGAAATAAGGTTTGTGTCACCTCTGGAGTGTTACAGGAGGCAGAAAAATGTCTAAAGAAACATAAGGCTGCAAGCTAAGTTAACTCCCTCTGCTAATGCAGTGATAGGGAATGTAATTATAAAATATAAATCATCACATAGCATGGATTTTCAAGGTCATTTGTGATTAGTAGAATCACAATTGTTAAATCTGTGTATCATAACAGATTTTTCTGTGAAGTACAAAACTAATCTGTGCTATATATACTGCATGTCCAGATGATCTCAAATTAATTGTAATTTCAGTTATTGTCATATTTGAAGACAGGATTGCATTACCCCATTCTCGCTCTCACTATCCGGTGTTAGAAATCACTCTAACATCAAGCTGTAATGTAACTGACATTGGATTCTTCTCAAACAAAATGCAACCAATAATGACAAATTTATGTAGAGCCATTTTTCTCCAGAGAGCCAAAGAGCTTTTCAATGGAAAAAAAAGGGAGGGATGGTGTTCATGACAATATGATAAGGTATTTTGGCATCCCTAGAGTGTAACTTTGGCTGATATACAGGTGTCAGAACAACACATCTTTATGGTGTGTGCTAATGGAAGAAACATGATGAATGCCCTTGAGCAGTGTAAGGAGGAAAAGAAACAGCAAAGCCTGGGGACAGATGGTGCTGATTTATTACTTTGAAATGTCAGAGGGTAAGTGTTTTCTGCATATTGAGTTAGAGGTAATGCAGAGGTAATGTTTGAGATTATTGTTTTGGGCTTGATATTTTGATACTGAATTTGAATCAAAATCTCATTTCTTAAGCAGCCTTCTTGACAAAAGAGATGGCTAGATTTGAAAAGACCTGACACCTTTTGGAATATGTTCAGAAAAATAATGTACTGGCTCCATGGCTCATGAATGTATTTGAAATGAATACAGGCATTGTTTTTCATTGTTTTCATTTTCTGTGACAATTAGAGTGTGATTCAAAGTGGCGTAACCAAAATTCATTGTAACCCAAGCAGCTACTATATTGTGGTTTGACAATGAGATTAACCTAAAAGAGAATATCGTGGATAGAACATCCACGAACCACAATCATTTTCTTGGCTTTTACTTTGCCAGTTAGCTTTGTCTTATGTGGATCCGGTCTGAGAGAGATAACTCCCAGAGGATGATTTTGATCTCTTCATTACATAGATATCACTTATGATAATAGATGTCTTAAATTGTTTGATAGATTATTCAGCTGCATTAGGTTTTTGAGACTTCCAAATTGAAATGAGTTCATCTAAATTGTTTACTGATTGAATTTAAGAGAGAAAAGAACCCTTTATTTTTTATCATCTGTACCCTAGTATCTGAGAAGGGTGCAAGATTCTATACTGAACTATATTTAATCACAGTTTTAATTAAGCTTTTTCACTGCTGAACTCCTGATAGGTACACTGTTAGAGATGTGTTTAGTTTTGTCAACTATACAATCTATAACTTGTAATTTTTATTCCACTATTCATTAAGGCATTTTCATTGATATTTACAGTTTTCAAAAACAAGTAGAAAGAATGACATGTCTACTGCAAAAAATTATCAGATTGAGAAGACTGAAATTCTATTCTCAGTTTCTCCACCTGCCTCATTTAGCTGACTAAAGTTCTTCACCTATAAAAACATATGCATTTACACTTATTGTACATATATAAATATTTTGTGGAATGCTTACAAAGAACATTGATCTCAGAATAAAATATAAGTGGGTAGCTAACATTTAGATATATAACATATTTGTGTAACACTTGAAAGTTTTTACACATATTTTTAAATGTTTCATAGATTGATAGATTGTTATGTGTAACAATCCTGTAAGATAATCAATGTCTATATCATTGACTCCATGTTTTTGTACATGAGCTAACTGAGCTGCTAACGGAATAAGTAATTGGTTTATGGTAATTCAGCTAGAAAGTGGAGAAGCCCGGATAATACATGGGTCTTCCAAGACAAGTGCTCATTATCGTATGCCACACTGTTTCATTTTATGCGCAATAGATACATGTGTGAGAGCATCAGACATCTTTATGGTGGGTAATGATACATGCCTAGTCTGCTATTTTAGAGAGAAAAAGTAATGAACAGAATATAAGCTGTACATACAATATAGGTGCTCAATAAATATTTGTTGAATTAGAAAACAATTAACATAGAAGATATTTTAGCTTTCTAGAAATTTAAACAGGAGACAATTTGGGGCACTTTTTGAGCATCTACTAAATGCCAGGCCCTGTAAGGTATTTCACATATATTCTCAGATTATATTGCCCTGTCTAGCTACTTTGAAGGAATTCTAATTAATTTTCAAGTTTGAAACATTTGGTAAAAGATATGATGGTGTGAGGAAAAGAAAGAAAGAAAAGGAATGGCACCATCCATCTTCCAACAGAGTCAAGGCAAATAAATACATCAGAAACACTTAGGGTTTAATACCATGCTATAGAAAGATGAGGAAAAAGCAAGAGAGCCAACAACTCAACATGTCAGTCTAAGCGCTGACTAGGAGAGGGGCAGAAAAGCAAAGATCAAAAAAGCTGCCTTAGGTTCACATGCTGTTGACTGACCACCTAAGGCAGAGGCATTTGAGGTGATGACTAATGTGTAATCCATATTTACTCTACAGGAATTTGGTAAAAACTAATTAGGGTGTTAGACTACAAAATATAATATTGAAGGATATAGAAGAATCTCACTCCCTGGGGATTTCTAAAGAAACAACACTTTTCTGCCTGGCTATATAATGCCACCACAGTGTTTCTAACATTTTCTACCAGTAATTACCCTAAGGATTCTCATTACCTTCTCATCAGTACCCTGTGTTTTTCCTCCCCCAAACCTCTCCTGCATTTCTGTTTATAGTCGTCTTCATCTTCTGACACAGGACTAACCAGCCAGATCCAGTCTCCTTTTCCAAATACAGTGTAAATTAAGCACTTCTTTATTGTTGTTGTTGTTGCTGTTGTTGTTGCTTTTTGAGATGGGATCTCACTTGTTGCCCAGGCTGGAGTGCAGTGGCACAATCTCGGCTCACTCCAACCTCTGCCTCCTGGGTTCAAGCAATTCTCCCACCTCAGCCTCCCGAGTAGCTGGGATTACAGGCACCCGTCATCACGCCCAGCTAATTTTTGCATTTTTAGTATAGATGGGGTTTCACCATGTTGGCCAGGCTAACACTTCTTTTATTAATATTAGCTTTCCTGATTTGGCTACAATTATGGGAGCAAAAAATATTTACATGCTTGTTCATTATAGACATCTTCACCAAGGAAAGCACATGGTAATGATCACAACAAGTTAAAAATTAGAAAATTAATTAATCATACTTTCATAGACAGATTTATTATCAAAGTTAATGATTTATTTAATTAAAATGATTGTTAATTTATTGAGTAGATATCTGGTATATTCAATAAGTTTAGTTTTCTAGTGAGAAATGTAAGCTTTGAAAAGAGAAGAAAAAAATTTATGATTTTATGGGACTATACAAATATTCCATGCTTATTGTAAGAAATTTAGAAACAATAAAATGTATAGAAAGGTAGAATAAAACTATCTGTAACTTCATCACTCAGAAATGAGTGTTGTTAACATTTTTCTCTAAATGAGGAAAGAGCTCTTATTTTCTGAATACACACACAGGCACATGTGCACACACTTGGAAGCAATGATGAGTGACAGGCCAGCAATAACCAACAACAATGGTTTTATAACTTCAAAAATGTTTAGATGTTAGAGTTATAAGACAGAGATAACAAATAGGTTTAATATTTTTAAACCAATAAAATAAAGAACCGAAAATAAAATGATCACAATTAAAGTGTTCTATGTACTTGCAGTGTTTGGGACCAGGATAATATATCGATTAACTTTAGATTTTGATAATATAAGTAAAATGTTCTAGGTTTGCCAGCAAAAGGGAGTAGCCATATGCCTCACAGGTCTTCTCTTTTCCAACTAAAATAACTCCGGGTATAAATAACAAACAAGCATAGGAAATTTCTGAAAGATGTAAAGAAAGTGGGCTGCCTACGGACATCAAAATATAAGGAAGGACATTGTGGTGAGTTCCCTGGGTATCCGTGGTACTTCTCATATATCCCAGATGGAGTTCTGCAGAAGCCCCCACTGTATCTACCAACAAACACAAAGAAAAGCTCTAAGAAAATATTTTGCCCCCAAACCAAAGAAACAGGAAATGATGGCCTCATAGAAAAACGTTTTGGCTATACTCACCCTACTCAAGTCAAACACCAATAGAAACCGCCACTTCCATCTCCCAGTACCACTGTAGTATCAGCAGGCCTGAGAAGCAGTAAGTATGCTCCCATTCCCCAGCTGTGTGGTGTGGGTGGAGCCTAGCAAGGAGTTAATCTTCCCTACTGTGCCTAATGGAAACAGGTGGTTCTTCAATTCCCTTGGCAAGTGGTATTGGTAGGTTAAACAGGGAAATGATCTTTTATACCCTTCTCAGGGGAACCAGGCAGGGCTCCCAAGCCTCCTCAGTGTCTGTGTGGTCTAATGGTGAGCTGTGGCTCCAGTGCTACCCAGCAGAGAGACTGATCAAAGTAATACAATTCAATGCAAGTAATACTTCACTCTTTCTCCCACCCGAGGTCAGTGAAATCCACTGGAGAGCTGAACCTTCACACCCACCCAGCTGCAACAAGATTGAACAAGGAAGTGTAAAGCAGAGCTACTTAACACTCCACCTGTTCCGTAGTCTTCAGTGGGGTCCAGTGCAAAAATGAACTTCTACCTCTACCCTGCATCAACGAGATGGAACAGTCATAGTAGATTGGCTTGATGACTCTGTGCTTTTCCCTTTCCCTGGTGTTGGGGAGGGGATCAAGGGGGATCTAAGCCCCCATCCCAACTAGCATCAAGTCATCGGAGGTTGTGAGAGGTACAGCTATTTGACATTCTGTTTTCCTCAACTCTCTTCCAGCAGCGTCATCAGGGTCCACCAGGGAGCTGAAATTTTGCTAGCCATTCTGCAGCAACAAAGTAGTTGGAACTAGCTCTCTGCTTCACCACTCCCTAATGTCAGTGTGGCCCAGTGGAGAACTGATTTGTTGTATCCACTTGGAGGCAATAAGGTGGTGTGAGTCAATGCCCCACCTTTCTGGGAAGCTGTTGTCAGAGTCTAGGTGAGAGTCGAATTTTCACCCCACCTTTCTCCAAAGAGGAGTTTGAGTTAGTGCCCACTTTTGCCCAGTGGTCCAAAAATAAAGGTGAAATATACATCCAATTATCTTTCACACTGGACCTCAACAGGAGAACTGCCTGCAAAATAAATAAATAAATAAATACATAAATGAACAAATAAATAAAGGAGACTTTTAACACAATATATAGAATGTCTAGGATTATAGCTAAAATTATTTGCCATACTAAGAACCAGAAACTTACAACATAACCTATAAAAGGCAATCCACAACAACATGAATCAGATGTTGGAATTATCTGAGGAGTATTTTAAAGTAGCCATTGTGGAACTGCTTCAACAAGCAATTACAAATTTTCTTAAAATAAATGAGGCCAGGTGTGGTGGCTCACGCCTGTAATCCCAGCACTTTGGGAGGCCCAGGTGGGTGGATCATGAAGTCAAGAGATCGAGAGCATCCTGGCCAACACGGTGAAACCCTGTCTCTACTAAAAATACAAAAGTTAGCTGGGCATGGTGGCGTGCGCCTGTAGTCCCAGCTACTCAGGAGGCTGAGGCAGGATAATAGCTTGAACCCAGGAGGCAGAGGTTGCAGTGAGCCAAGATCGTGCCGCTGCACTCCAGCCTAGCGTCAGAGCAAGATTCCATCTCAAAAAAACAAAAACAAACAAAAAAAATGAAAAAGTACTCTCAGTGAAGAAACCTAAGTTAGAAAATAACAAATTTAAACTATACAACTGAAAAAGAGAATACTGAAATAAAATGTCAATCAATGTGTTCAATAATAGAGTGAAAATGACAGTGGATAGAGTTAATTTTCTTAAAGAAAAAAATCATTAGAATTTACCCAATCTGACTGACAGAAAGAATAAAGAATAAAAATAAATGAACAGTGTTTCAGTTGTGACATAAACAAAAGAAGTAACATTCACGTCATCAGAGTCTAAGGAGAGAAGAGAAAGAGTAGAACTGAAAAAATATTTTTAAAAAAATGGCTGAAAACTTTCAAAATTTGGCAAAAGACATAAACCTAGAGTTTCAAGAAGTTAAGCAAACCACTAAAGGATAAATCCAAAAAAATCACTGTCAAGATATATCATAATCATATTTCTAAAAACTAAAGGCGAAGAAAAACATTGAAAGCAGCCAGAGAGAAACAACGCATACCTACAGGGGAACATGAATTTGCATGAGAGGAGATATTTTGTCTGAAACCACGAAAGCTATCATGAAATAACATTATTTTTCATGTATTGAATGAAAAGACTTTTCAATTTCAGATCCTATATTCAGTAAAACTATGATTCAGGAATGAATGGACAGTTAAAACATTGCCAGATTAAGGAAAACTAAGAGAATTTGTTGCTAGCAAATTTACTCGTAAAGAATGGCAAAAGAAAGTTCTCTAAACGGAAAATAAATGAAAACAAAAAAATGGCCAGAGTTTCAGAAGAGATATAAAAGCATCGGATAGGCTAAAAACAGGGATAAATACAACAGATTAACCTTTTTCATGCTTTTCTTACATCATATTTGATGGTTATAGCAAAAATTTTACCACCACCTGACATGCTGCTCAATACATGTAGAGAAAGAGAATTGCAATCATGTATTGCTTAACAACAGGGACACATTCTGAGACATGCTTCATTTCTCAATTGCATCATTGTAGAAACCTCATAGAATGTATTTACACAAACTTAGATGGTATAGCTTACTGCACACGTAGGCTACATGGTATAGCCTATTGCTCCTAGGTGGCAAACCTGTAGCATGTTGCTGTACTGAATACCATAGGCAATCGTAACACAACGGTGTTTGTGTATCTAGACATATCTGAATATAGAAAAGGTACAGTACAATTATGACATAAAAGATTTAAAAATGGTCCTTCTATATAGGGTACTTACCATGAATGGAGCTAGCAGGACTGGAAGTGGCTCTGGGTGAGTCAGTGAGTGAGTGGTGAGTGAATATAAAGGCCTAGAACATTACTATACATTCCTGTAGATGTTATAATCACTGTGCACTTAGGCTACACTAAATATATTTTTTAAACATTTTTCTTCAATAATATATTAACCTTAGCTCACTATACATTTTTACTTCATAAATTTTTTAATTTTTTAACTCTTTTATAATAACACTTAGCTTAAAACACCAGCACATTGTACAGCGGTACAAAAATGTTTTCTTCTTTATATCCTTGTTCTATAAGCTTTTTTCCATTTTTAAAATGTTTATTTTTATATTTTACTTTTTAATCTTTTTTGTTAAAAAGTAAGACACAAGCACACACATTTGCCTAGGGCTACATGGGGTCAGGTCATCAATATCACTGTCTTTTACCTTCATATCTTGGACTGCTGGAAGATCTTCAGGGGTAGGAACAGGCATGGAGTTGTCATCTTCTATGGTAACAATGCCTTCTTCTGGAAAACCCCCTAAAGACCCTGCCTGAGGCTGTTTTATGTTAAATTCTTTTTATAAGTAGAAGGAGTATACTCCAAAAACAAAAAGTATAGCATACTAAATACTAGATGATAGGAATTTTTCTGGTTCTTTATAATCTTATGAAATCACCATAGCATATGTGGTCTCTCATTAACCATGACATCATTAAATTTGATAAAGTAGACTTTAGAACAAAGAAAATCACTAAAGAGGGACTGAATGATAAAAGGGTCAATTAACCAGGAAACATAATATCTTAAATGTGTGTGCAACAAGCAACAGAGCCTGAAAACACAAGAAGCAAAACCTGATAGAGCTAAAAGGAGAAAAAAACAAATCCAGTTATAGTTGGGGACTTTAACACTTTCATTGATAGAACTGCCAGATTAAGTTGTTTGCGTTTTTTTTTTTTTTTTTAATCCTTGATGTATGTTTTTCTGCTCTGTTTCTAGGTGTTATTTATTTCCATTTAACATGTTCAGTATGCTGTATACTTTTTTTTTTTTTTTTTTTTGAGATGGAGTGGCTCTGTCACCCAGGCTGGAGTGCAGTGGTGCAATCTTGGCTCACAGCAACCCCCGCCACCTGGGTTCAAGCAATTCTCCTGCCTCAGTCTCCCAAGTAGCTGAGACTACGGTGCGTGCCACCATGCCCAGCCGATTATTGTATTTTTAGTAGAAATGGGGTTTCACCATGTTGGCCAGGCTGGTCTCGAACTCCTGACTTCAAGTGATCCTTCCACCTCAGCCTCCCAAAGTTCTGTGATTACAGGCACGAGCCTGTGATCACTTATTCTGTTATTTTATTTACAAAGAAAGCAATCAATGTTAAATCATTATAAGAAGTTAAAATAGGGCTAATAATAAACATTAAAAGAAGTCGGCCGAGCACAGTGGCTCATGCCTGTAATCGCAGCACTTTGGGAGGTTGAGGTGGGTGGATCACTTGAGAGACCAGCCTGGTCAACATGGGGAAACCCCATCTCTACTAAAATTACAAAAATTAGCCAGGAGCGGTGGTGTGCAATTGTAATCCCAGCTACTTGGGAGGCTGAGGCAGGAGGATTGCTTGAACTCAGGAGGTGGAGGTTGCAGTGAGCCTAGATCATGCCACTGCACTCCAGCCTCGGCGACAGAGCAAGACTCCATCTCAAAAAAAAAAATATATATATATATATATGTGTGTGTGTGTGTGTGTATGGATGTAAGTCTAAATGAATATAACAAACTTTGATGCAATATAAATTTTAGCAATTCATCTTAAAACAAATATTACATTTAAAACATTTTTGGAAGACATCAGGAGGAAAAAAATGTCTAAGGAAATAGATTTGTACAGCACTCAAAAGCCAGATAGAATATTACCTTCAAATGAGTCTTCCTTGAAGTTCCAGCATCAATTTACATATTACTTTCTGCTTTATTTCTTGCTATTTTAGAGGATTTTCTAAGTAAGTTTCATAGAACCAGATTCCTAGCTCAAAAATATGAACTTCAGTGGCAGTCATTCACTGTTATAATTTATTTTCTTTTTTTTTCTTTTACTTTTTTTTTTTTTTTTTTTTTGAGATGGAGTATTGCTCTGTTGCCCAGACTGGAGTGCAGTGGTGTGATCTCAGCTCACTGCCACCTCTGTCTCCCGAGTTCAAGTTATTTTTCTATCTCAGCCTCCCAAGTAGCTGGAATTACAGGTGTGCGCCACCATGGCCAGCTAACTTGGTTTTTTTATATTTTTAGTAGAGATGAGGTTTCACCATGTTGGCCAGGCTGGTCTCAAACTCCCGACCTCAATGAATTGGCCTGGCTTGGCCTTCCAAATGCTGGAATTACAGGCCTGAGCCACTGCGGCTGGTCTATAATTTCATTTCTTCCTATTTGAAGTCTTTCCATCAATCAAAAGTTCTACTTTTCAAGTAGAAATTATGTTGGAGGAAGTCACTCCTTAAAAATCATTGATCATTGATACATATACAGCACTATAGCACTTGAATGCTACAATGATGAAAATTGAATATGGGAGTGGCAAAAGAGAACAGGTCTCTGACATGAGAGAAGAAAGGATCAGCAAAATCAGATTTCCCATCTGTGTCCAAGGTCTCAAGCATACCACTTAAAAATGCATTAAAAGTATGGCTCTGCAATAATATGTGGATCCTACATGGAGTTTTCAGTAGAAATAAGAAAAAATTGACATGACAACACTAATTGTTATCAATATATTCTGAATATTATCTGAGTGACTTAAGGACAAAAAAGCATATACTCTTGATGGGTGACCATAAAAATAAAACTACCTTTCATGTCTTTTTTGGCTCTTTTGCATGTGCATATCCCGTATCTCAAGATGAAGAGAAAATGAAGTAGTTGCATCCTAATTTAAGTACTATATTTGTCATTTGTACAAATCACATGAAGACACAACCTTGAAAATTATCTAGCAAATAGATGTACCTTGAGTCTTTCAAATGGATACACTTAGGTCATACGGCTTTAGTCAGCTGTACTTGACTGACTATTGAGACACTTTAATTAAAGAAAAAAATGTGAAATTTGTCAAAATACAACATCTGAGGTAAATTAAGTGCTGTCACCTCACTGTAAAGAACTCGACATTCATTCAATACAAATATATATTAAGCAATACATATTAAACAATTATACATGGTATTTCATAGGTACTTGAGAATTTGAGTCATCAAAGAGAGAAGTGGCACTGGCCTTCCTGGAACTTATATTCTCTTGAGAAAAACTATTAAAATTACTTCCAAAATTAATTAATTACAATTTAACCAACACTCTAGAGGAGTGCAAGATGTTTACAGATTTTATAGCAGGAAAATCTACTTTAGATTGGGATCTGAAAGACTGAAGGAGAGGCAAAAAATTTCCAGCGGAGGGACCAGCATGTGGGAAGCTCCAGAGGTGGGGAGGAATAGAATTCATTGTAGGAGCTCAAAGAAAGTTCATACGGTTGTAATTCGAAGAGTGAAAGGAGAGTAGTGTAAAACAGGTATAAGAGTCATACTAAGCGTTTTAGCCTTCATTCTAAGAGGAAAGGGGAGCAAATACAGCTTTCTAAGAAAGATAATAGCAGGATCAAAATGCACTTTTAAAAGATCATTCTGATTAGAAAGAAATGACTATTTAGAGTATTTCAGCAGTTTAAGTAAGTAATCATGGCAGCTAGGTCTAAGGGGTGGGATAGAAAAAAGCAGACATTTGGGAGATTTAAGAGATATTTTAGACGTAAAATTGCCAGGACTTTTATGATTAATTAGCTGTGGGGTGTTAGTGAAAAGACAAAAGTCAAGGATGACTCCCAGGTTTCTTGCTTATATTATTGAATATACTTAAATATAAACCTCTGAGTGACAGCAAAGGTTGACAAAGGTATTGATTTGTTCAGTTTTGTCCATATCAAATTTGAGCGGTTTGTAAAATATACAAGTCAAAATGCTGAAGAGAGTATATACAAGCCTGAAATTTTACTGTGAATTTTCACAGTGGCCTATATTTTTTGTTTGTTTGTTTGTGTTTGTTTGTTTTGAGACAAAGCCTCACTCTTGTTTCCCAGACTGGGGTGCAATGGCACGATTTCGGCTCACCGCAACCTCCGCCTCCTGGGTTCAAGAGATTCTCCTGCCTCAGCCTCCCGAATAGCTGGGATCGCAGGTGCCTGCCACCACGCCTGGCTATTTTTTGTGTTTTTTTTAGTAGAAATGGGTTTTTTTTTTACCATGTTGGCCAGGCTGGTCTCGAACTCCTGATCTGCGCACCTCAGCCTCCCAAAGCGCTGGGATTACAGGCGTGAGCCACCGCGCCCAGCCAACTGTGGCCTATGTTTAAATGTATTGAATTTCCAGTTAAATTACACAAGCAAGATATTTTGTCACCATTAAACAAATATCATGTTACTGTATCTCCAGTCAATTGTTTTTAAAGATCTTTTTAACCAGTAACTTGCAAAGATCATGGCAAGAATATGCTTACAACATTCCTGTTAATTCAAAATTCTCGAGTTAACAAGTTATACATAGGAAACAGTCACCTAAGAATTAACAGGCTAAAAATTAAAAAGCAGTAGAGTAAATGTTCATATATCACCTTATCAACTGCTAACTTGCCAATAATTTTTTTTTTTTTCATTTCTGGTTTGTCCCTTTACCAGCTGCTTAAATGAAAATTGAGATGACCACAAGATCTAAAAATATATTTTCCCACAGTCAAAGCACTTTAACATTCATCTCATTTGAAGACAACGAATTAAAAGAGTAGCATCCTACTCATGGACACATATTTTTGAAGCTAATCAATCTCTGGACTCATAATCGTTGAGTAGAAATAAAAGCCCTGTTGAACAAAACAAATTTTACAGATGTTGATGAGAGAATACGTAGCTTTTCCATACATTTTCAAAGGCAAATGTGTCACTTCTTTCATATGTCTAAAATAGGTAGCACAGCCTGTCTTAGAATGCCAGCAGTACTGCTGCAAACACACACAGACTGTGGGAAAGTCACATGAATCACATTTGTGCATAACAAGCTGGCAAACTGTGACACACAAAGGCAAGAACGTGCTTGCTGAGTGTTCACTTTACTTGGTACTGTACTTCACAAAATGTTTTTCTAACACTCTTGATTCTTTGATTGCTGATGCAGCATCCTCCAGGCCTTCAAAAAACGATTTGCAGTTAAAATGAGGAAGATATATTTTCAGAAAAAAATGAACACTTGGTGTTATGTTTTTTCATTTCCAAGAAGTAGCATTAAGAGGAGCTGAAGCGGGTAGAGGCAGAGGGTTGCAGAGATTCTTGAGGGCTGGGAATATCACTTAGTATGAGGTAGAATCAAGTTTGGCTTCCAAAATGGTTCTTGTTTCTAAGATCATTTTTTATAATGAAAAGAGAACATTTGAATAGAAAATCTTAACCTTAAAATGCTTGAATGGAATATAAATTTTGTCAATATAACTTCAAATAGCTGATATTTTGAGTTGCTGCTGTTCACTTTCATGATCATTCTTTTGTATACTCTGTTAGTAGATCCATTTGATATATATTTTTCTAATTAAAAAAGCATAGGTAGGTAATATTGTTATGAAGATTAGCCATATTATTTTTATTTACTGATAAAAATCCAAAGAAGAAAGAAGGGAAGAAACTAATAAACTAACACTGACTTTGGCTTCCCACAATCATCAATACATTTGAGGAAGGGAAGATATGAATGCGTCCAGTCCTTGGATCACCATAGGAACATCATCCTCCTTCCATAATTACTCTGCCTTTGCCCCCTTCACCTCCCACTCCCCCATCTCCTACTCATAGGGTCTGTGCCAGAGGTCTCTGGGGAAACAAAATACAGCTACTTCCCATGTGAAAGGTTGATATCCTGCACATTTCTTTCAATGAATGGCCTACTGCACCAGCCTGGTGCTTCTGTCAGTTCCCATAGTCTTCAGATTGATTCTTTCAAATCTCTTCCACAGAAACAGGGAGAAAGAGACAAGAAAGAAACTGGGATGGTTTTACATTTGCTAATGTGATTTCACCAAACAAGAAATTCGCTCACACATTGTCTCACCAATGGTGAACTTGACTTGCATCTACATATAGAAACTCTCATCTTCAGAGTTCATCCTTAATAGCATCCTAAAACATACTTGCCGTTGCCAAGAAGCATCTGGAAGAGGATAGTTTTGAATGCTATTTTAGGGAGTATTGCATTTTAAACATTGTTCTCAGCTAGGAAGATCTCAAAGTAGAGAATGAAAGTGTTTTTATGATAGTTAGAATGGAATCATTTTTTATTTTCCCTCTCTCACTCTTACTCAGTCACACTGGCCTCTGCCCTTGCTGTAACCTGGACACACTCTCATGCCTCAGGGCCTTTGCATTACGGTTCCCTCACTTCAGAAGTTCTCCCCAACTTCTCCCTTCTCTCTTTCTTATCTTGCCTCTCCTCTAGTCAAGTGCCAATTTATTCAAGGAGCCTTCTCTGGCCTCCCTGTTGAAACTGCGGAGACCTCACTTAGTCCGTACTCCTGTTTCCTACTTTATCTTTCTCCATAACACATTATTATATATCTTATTTGTTTGTTTTTATTTTTCTTGGGTTACTAGATTTTAAGCTTCATGCAGGGAGGGATTTTTGTCTGTTTTATTCATTGGCATATCCTCAGACCTAGAAGAGTAAAAACTCAAATATTTGTCAAATAAATGAAGCAGTGAATGAGTGAATCAATAAGTGAGTGAGTAAATGAATATTGGGCAAAAAGGGCACTAGGTATAAACTGCTACTCTAAGTTTCCTGTACAAATAAAAAGGATCAAAGTTTTCCACAAATGACCCACCATCACCTTCCACTTAATCCTACTTTGACTTACAGGCAGCATCATATATTTTGTATAAGGCAATAATTTAATTCTTTCTTTGACTTCATATTTGTCAATGACATCATGAACACTAAAGTCTTTCCAAATGTGTGCTACTAAGTTAGCTAGACATTGAAATGCTGATGGATTCAGCTAGCCCTAATCGGAGTTATTGTGTTGTTTCATACCACCACTACACATTAATGGATCTCTTGTCATTCTTTTTTGGTGCCATTAGATTTGCTGTCTGCCATCGCAGTAACAGACAGCTCTGGAGCAGATGTTTCTGAAGTATCATTGATAACAGTGTCACAAAGATTGTGCAGAGTCAAAGGCCAACAAGCTTGACTGATGAGGAAGAGATTTGGGCAGCTGATATATTGCCTCAGTGAGGGAGATTTCATACTTCCTATGCCTCAACAGCTACTGAAAGCAGCCAGCCATTTTTAAACAAAAGCCACAGCTGTGGAGCAATACCTGGTCTCTTCATTTTTACCACTTTGACATCATTCATATTTCTCCAATTTAGCTATCTTTGCATTATTTAGCCCCACGGCTGCTAAATTTGTGTCCTCCTACATTCTCTTTATTAAAGTTGCTTCTCAGCACCTGTGGTTTATGGTGCAGAAATCTAACTTACAGTATCACCTAACTAGGCTGCTTTTGCCATTCTATCTGCTGTCAAGTTAGACTACTAGGAGAAATTTTAAATAGATCGCTCTTAGCTTCTCAAAATAATCACATCACTGCCACCACCCCTACCACCACAAAAATCTGTTACACCATTATGAAATACTCAGTGTTGTCGTTTTGTAGTTATAACTGTTTCTGAGGAGTATCAGTATACTTGTGATTTCACATAATCATACTTCATGTGGAGCATTAGAGATTAAACATTTCAACCTTTTTTCCTCCAAAACATAAGTTTTTGTGCAAGATCACAAAGCATTTAACTACCTACATGAATATAGCTCTATATTAGAGCCTGTGCAAACCTGTTCCCTGACCTTTGTTATTTACAAACTGGATGTGTTGATATCAAAAGATAAAAATACATGTAAAATGTATCTTCATAATTCTAATTTACTTTGCTATTCTAAAATATACTTATAAAAAATCTTAAATTGGGAAAACTTCATTCACTCAGTCACTATGTATTATGCATCTACATTGTGCTTGGGACTGTACTGGGGTGCTGGGGATACAAAAGTTATCAAAAGACACATCTTCCATCACCAGAGCTTATAATATACTGGGAGAGACACATGAGTAAACAAATATAATTATAGTAAGGTATAATAAGTGGTAATATAGGAGAAATATAGCAAGCTATGGAAACATAGAAGAGCAGTGCGTAACCTAGAGTGGGATGACAGTGAGGGTCAGGAAAACCTCTCTAGAAGAAGTAATTTTAAATAGAGATATGAACAATGAGTAGGAATTAGCTAGGTAAAAAGTGGGTAGAGGATACTGCAAGCAGAAGAAGAGAAGCTCATGAGTGAAGGCTTTGAGGTGAGACAGGGCATGACATGCTAAAAGATGGAAAGGAAGCTCAACATGGCTGAAAAATAGAGTACCAGTAGAATAAGGCAAGAGCTGTAGCTCAAGAAATAGAACAGATCTGATCAATTTCACAAAGGAGCTATGGTTTCATCCTAAGACCAATGAAGATATTTTTCAAACAGGGGAGTAACATGATAAATGTCTGGCTAAATAAGATGAGTCTAACTATAAAAAATGAGAATAGATTCAAGAGGGTAAAACTGGAGTTGGGGAGAATAATTAAGACACTTGTGCAGTAATCTGGACAAAAATGCTGGTGGCCTCAACAGTGGTAGTGGAGATAGTGAGAAATGGAGGAGGTCAACAGGGGTTTCAACTGATAAATATAACAGGGCTTGGATACTGTTTTGATGTATTGGAAGAAGAAATGGAGAAATTATATATGACTACCAGCTTTCTAACTTAACAAACTGGTTAGATAATGGTGTCATTCATTGAGATAGGGAATGCTGAAGAGCACATTTGTGTGTGGAAAACAAACAAATGAATGTTACACATGATATGTTAAAGGTGCTTTGAAGATACTCATGTAAAGTTGTACAATAGGCCATCAGATATACATGTCCAAAGGTCAGGAGAGAGATTTGGGCTGGAGATGTAGATTTGAGGAATCATCAGAACTTGCATATTGCAGCAATGAAAGAAGACGATTTTACTACTAATTTATATTCTCTCACAAGACAGAGAATCAAGAAAATAATAGATCATTAACATTCAAGTAATGAACAAAGAAAGAGGAGACAGGTAAAGGCTCTGAGAATGAATAAACACAGAAGTTCAAGACTTTCATTGTCTTGGAAAGCAAAGAAAGAACATTTTTCAGGAAGCACTAGGCAAAAAAATCTCATATGCAATTTTAAAATATCTGTCAGATGTAGCGACAGGTTATTAGCATCTTTAAGAAGAGTCGTTTTAGTGATACATGAAGTATAAGACCAATTTGTGTTCATTCATTCCTTTATGCAACAGATGTATTTGAGATTTTGTTTGTAGCCTGGCATTGCGTTAGATGTTACAGATGCAATGGTAAGTCCAAACATTGTCCTGATTTTCATGAAGCTTGCAATTTCATGATCAAGATAGATATTAATAAAACAGTCATGCTAATAATTATTAACTTGTAACTCTGACAAGGGAAATTTTTATGTATGAGTACATACGTAGTAAGGGCATGTGACCTGGAAGGTGTTTTTTTTTTTTTTTTTTTTTTTTTTTGGTGGCAATGACATACGAAATAAATGTAACATATATAGAAAGTTACATTGGAGAGTGAGGATACTGGGGTAAATAGGGTTCTGGGTGGAAGAGAGAGCATCTACAAAGACGTGGGATAGAAAAAAAAAATTGCTTGTCCATATAATGAAAAGAATGGTGGTGTGTCTGGGTTATAGGGAATAAGGGGGAGCTTGGTAAGAAGCAGGTCTAAGAGAAGTGGGACAGGGTCAGCTTAGTCAGGGTCTTGTTTATTAAGCTAAAGATTTGGTTTTTATCTGAAAAGCAGTGGGAAGCCATTGAAGGGGTTTAAGTGTGTGCATCTGTCTTGGGAGAGGGGGAGAAGGAAGGCCTAATATAATCAGGCTTGCAATTGAAAAGGTTATTCAATTGGTAGAAACAATTTAAAGAGAGGTGGAGTAGGTAAAAGTATACTTGTTAGGATCCAGGCCTGCAGTGGTCCAGGCAAGAAATAACAACAGTTTGAACTAAAACAGTAGAAAAGGAAAGAAGTAAAGTGATTAAAGATTCATTTAGATGATAAAATTAATAATTTATTCTGATTGATTAAATATGGGCATGAGGCAGAAGGAAGTTTCAAAAACAAACAAACAAAAAATTTCCAAAGTTTCTGTTTAGAGCAGTTAAGACAACTTTACATATCTTCTAAAATTTTTGTCCAAGAAATTGGGTAATGTCTTAGTCTGTTTTCTGTTGCTATAGCAGAATACCACTGGCCAAGCAGTTCAAAAAGAATAGAAGTTTATTGGCTCACTTTATTTGGAGGCTGGGACATACAAGAGCACGGCACCAGAATCTGGTGAGGGCCATCCCATGGCAGAAGGCACTATGTGGCAAGACAGTGTGTGAGCAAGAGAGAAAAAGGATACCAAATTGCCATAATAACTATTCCACTGTCACGGATAATGGCATTAATCCATTCATGAGGGCAGAGCTCTCCCAATAACCTCTTAAAAGTCTCACCTCTTAATGCCATCACAATAGCAAATTTCTACCTGAGTTTCAGAGGGGACATTCAAACCATAGTAAGGAGAGAAAAGGGGGTAGATGTGAGTTAATGAAGTTTTTTTCTACTTTTTTTTTTCAGACTGTGAAGATTTAAGTATGATGCAATGCTAATGGGAGTGACCTAGAGAGAGGGAAGAAAAGTTTACAAGAAAGAGGACTAATCAAAGAACATGTTTTCTGAAAATGCAGAAAGAGGTAGACTCTAGAGCTCTTAGAAAAGAAGGAAATAACAAGTTGGGATACAAGTAAGTTGTAGAGCTGGTGACAGGATGATGAGGATATTACCTTCTGATGGCTGACATTTTTTCAGTGTACTGATCTGCTGAATAAAATAGCACATGACGGTGTTGAGGTTTGTCACGGCAGTATGTATATTAATGAAATGTTAATAAAAGTGCTTACTACAGGGGATTGGTAAAATAAATTATGATACATTTCTACACTGTTCTAGTATGTAGGATTCAAAAATTATCCTATAATAAAGATAGTTATAGAAGAGTATTTTTTTACATCAAAGGAAACTATTCACTGTATATATATATATACACACACATATACATACATACACACACACACACACACACACACATATATATATATAGAGAGATTTGTTTGTTTTTTGGAGACAGAATTTCACTCTATCATTCGGGGTAGAGTGCAGTGGCAAGATCACAGCTCACTGTGTCCTCAACCTCCTGGGCTCAAGTGGTCCTCCCGCCTCTGCCTCCCAGGTAACTGGGACTACAGGCATGTGCGTGTATAGATGGAGTCTTGCTTTGTTGGCTAGGCAGGTCTTGAACTCCTGGGCTCAAGCAATCCTCCCACCTCAGCCTCCCAAAGTGCTAGGATTATAGGCATGAGCCACAGCACACTGCCCTCCCTCATCATATATTTTAAATAAAAGTAATAGTTTACCAAACAGTATGCATGATATACTCACAATTAACAAAAATAAACATTGAATACATGTAAAGTAGAAAGACTAGAAAGGTGTACAACAAGATATTAATTGCACATATTATATACACATATATTGTATGTATGTATGTGTATATACATACATGTATGAGTAGAAAGATTAGAGGTGATTTACATTTTTGTTTTTGCAATTTTACAGATTTTACTAATTTTCCAAGGAAATATGAATAGATGTGTGCATTTCTATGTCATTAGAAATAAATATTTTATAAATAAAATAAGCTGTATAATTCAATAATAATTTGTTATATTATCAAGTTTTATATGATTTTTTAATAGTTCATTTAGAGCTTCCTTGCTGTAGCCCCAGTACCTAGCTCATTGCAGATGTTCCATAGTTGTTGTTAAAATAGTATAAACTAATGCATTCACTTTATTTTAAAATATTAGCATAACATTCCACAGATCAGTATAGATAGTGTAAAGAAATTGTTGTAGAATTATACTTTCATTGAAAAAACAGGAGGCTGAATCATATGTTAATAAAATAGGTATGACTGTTATAAGCTCTTAGTACATTCCTGACAATATTAGTGCTTAACACTGTGATTAGTGGTATTAGTACTTTCTGAAATAATTACTAATGTCATTAGCATTTATGAACGAGAAAAATGAAACCTTGAGAGGTCATTGGGTCAAAACTATTCACTGGGCAGTGGCAGAGTTAGGTTTGGAACCCAGGTCTGTTGGACTCTAGAGGCACTGTGCTGCACTAACAGTGGTGGAAAGAACTAACCAGCTTCTGTCGGGCTGCCACAGAAAACTAAACCTCTGCTGACAAATAGCACCATTTTAATTGAAATAAAACATCAAAAGAACTAATAAAAGAAAAAATCTACTTTTTGTTAACAAGTAAGCACCATTTATTAAACAAAAGATATTTGAACAGTTTTTCTGGCAGGAAAATTAATATTGCCAATGCTACAGAAACAATCTCAAGCCCTGTCTCATTCATTAAATAATTAGCAATAATTAAAAAGACTTTTAAAGGGCAAAAATAAAATCAGGTGAAAATTGAAAATGACTTTTTTTTTTTTTTTTGTAGAAAAAGCTTTCAACAACTGTGGATTTGGTCTAAGGGTATTTGCTAATTGTGCTGCTAATTCAACCATTACCATCACTAGCTTTTATTCTTATGTAGGATCAGGAACACTAAGCAAGCTGGAAATGATATTCTTTTCTGCATGTAAGCAAAGTCCTAAAGCCATTTCTTTAATCCATCTCCTCTTCATACTTCCAAAAGACATTTACCCTGTACTTGTTTTTAGGACTGCCAAATGGGATGTTATACTGATGCAATTGGATTGAAGTGATGACGACTACAAGTTAATAGAGTGAAACAGCGATCTTTATCATCAGGATATTTGTAAGAGTGTTGTTTTAACTAATACTGCAGGTATTTTTTCAATATCTTCTACATCCACTCTCCCACATCAACTAAGGAATCAAATAAGTAATAAAGAAGAAAGAAGTAAATGCATGTTTCAGTAGCAAGAGGCAGCAGATATCTTCTTGCTGTTAGATATTCTTAGCTGGTAGTATTTGGGAGGGTATATTTGTTTTAACTTATTTGCTTTATTTTTTTTTCCTGAATCCATTAAAATAGTAATAAAAATATCTTCCATCGTTCTCTGTTCAACTGAGAAGCTCAAAGGATTTAAAAATTGAATTCATCCATACAACCTCTATAAAAGAAGAAAAATGAAAGATAAGAATCTATCATATTAAAACAGAATTCATGCAATAATTAAGATGTACTTTCATGAATGACAGTTTCTATTTTAATATGACACAGCAAACTACACTATTTTAACTCTGATAGTGAATTGATTAATTAGAATTGTTTATTTAATACATAGGGCAGTTAAAATGTAACCATCTTGGTTGATTGCTGGATATCTGAGGGAGGATATAATACTGATGTATCTGAATTCTTTAAACATAGAGTGAAAATGGATTACTATCACCCCTTGCCTTAGCATGAATTTTCCCTATAAGCAGAGGCTGACATTGAGACAAAGGCTTGTGGAGGTAGTTTATTCTCAGAGGGCAGGAACTGAGGGACAAGGAAAGAAAAATGGGGAAGGAGGGAGAGCCCATATAAAGTGATGCAGAGAAATAGAAAATTCTCTGCTCTGAATATAAGCTAACCCCTGTGCTCTGCTCCAGAGAGACTAACTCACTCTCTCTCAGGCCCTTCATTCAGTCAACACTTCTGAGACTAGGACTAAATGGCATGAAATGGGCAACATCACAAAGAAAAACAACTTAGGTGTGCTCTGCTGCTTTTGTCTGTTTTCCCTTAAAACCCTCACCATGCCCCATGTTCAGGGAAGCATTTCCTTTGTTTCCCTTTTTCAACTGCCTGAATAGAGTACCCATCACCTTGCAGTTCGAGTTTTGGAAAAATTTTTGAAAATTTGACAGTGTGAAGTTTCCTACCATTACATGGCAAGTGCTTGATCTTGAGGAGACCCTCCAAGGAGCCTTATGAAATGCATCTCAGAATCATCTAACAAAAAAGAGAAAGGGATAAACACTCATCCTTCATGAGTCAGGAGTTGGTGTACCAGGCATCAATTCTTTCATACAATTGGGTTGTGCAAGCTTAAGTGTGAACAGGCTTCAGCATCAGAGAAGCTCTGGAGTAGGAAGCACAAGATTCAAGGTGCTGACCCAAGGCAAGGCACTTTCAAGCTACACCTGTAAGAAGCTGAGAGCACCTATTCTTGTGTGAACTGGTCACTCCAGTAGGTGCTGGCACGACAGGTGGAGCTGAGAGAATTTGAAGTGATGCGCAAGAGGTGTCTGTCTTTGTATGACTTGTTGTGTTGGGTTTTCACCTTCCGATCTTTGTGGGAAGGGGCATCTGATCTTCATAAATTTTTTCCCACCACTATGTGGATCACTTTTTCTGACTTCACTTGAAGGACTTTTGTGAGCTTATTCAACCTGCCTCTCCTTCCAAATGGAAGATGGCTGTAGTAGTTGCGGTTAGCGGCCCACTCAGATCGCCTTTGCCATCCTCTCCTTGCTATGATTACTGTCTACTAACCGCTCAGAGCAGCTCCCTTTTCTGAAGAACGATCTTAGGAAAGGAGTTTCCTCACCCAAGAAGAAGATGTGCACCCCCTGCCACCAACTCAGATGGCATCCTACAGGCAATGACGAACTGACCAACTGATTCCTAGCTCCCCTCAAGGCCAGACTTATTCTATGGTGAAATTCCTGCAGTAGTGTTCTGGTAAACTGACACTTAAAACAAAAAGTCCTGATTTGTAATTGCTTGCTTTCCTACTCTCACTCTCTGTTCACTCAACACAGCACTTCTAACACCAGATGTGCAGGGAGTTTTCCCACACATCAGGCAGTTCTGCAGCAGATATTAACTAGGTGTCCTATAATCCAATTCAATTATGACACTATTGACCTGAACGTAATGTCAGATACCACAAGTTAAGGACTCAGTGCCATAAGACTACCCCTCACCTAAGGTGCCAATCACAAGTCCCAGGTTGTGACCTGTACCTTTCACCAACTGGCTTTAAATTGGGGTTCCCATGACCCCTTTTGGGGTTTGATTAATTTGTTAAAGTGGCTCACAGGGCTTAGATAAACACTTTATGTTTAATCATTTATTATAAGGATTGATACAATGAATACAGATGAACAGTCAAATAGAAGAGATGCATAGGTGAGGTATAGGAAAAGGGACTTAGTACTTCTACGCCCTCTCCAGGCATGCCACTCTCCAGGAACCTCCACATGTTCAGCTGTCTGGAATTTCCCAAACCCTGTCATTTTGGGCTTTATAGAGTCTTCATTACATAGGCATAATTGATTACATCATTGGCCACTGGTGATCAACTCAATTTTCAGCCCTCTTCCCTCCCTGGAAGTCAGGGAGTGAGGCTGAAGTTCTGACCCTCTAATCACATGGATGGTTCTCCTGGCAACTGGCTCCCATCCTGAGGCTATCCAGGAGCCCACAAAAAGTTGCCTCATTAGAACAAGAGATGCTCTTATCACCCCAAAAGTTCCAAGGGATTTAGGAGCTCTGTGTCAGATGCTGTTATGACTCAGCAAATTATAAAAGTCTTAGGAGCTCTGTGCCAGGACAGGATTGGGTATGGAACAGACACCAAAAATGTATATCTTATCATATCACAATATCACAGTAGTTTTTCTTGATTCCTGTGGTGTAAATTCTCCCATTAAGGCTCATGTCATTCTACGAGTCTGACACTACTAAATGCAGAGTTGGGAAGAAATGTGCACAATCTACTCTTACAAGCCTGTCCCAGAAGACTGCTCAATTCATACTCCAGAGCTTCCTGTGGGAGCAAGATAAAGCTAGGTTCCAACTGAAATCACATTATTTTTTCCCAGTAACTTTCCCTGCCCTAGCCTGATTCACTCATTTCCCTATAGACTTTTCCTGAGACGAAGAAGTCTGTAGTGTGTATATCTCAAACTGCTGAGATATAGCCACTGCTATTTGCCATTGAGAGCCTCAATGAAGCACTTAATTCTTGCTACAGATTCTTCTTCTAGGAAACTCAATCTAAGACAATGACAAAGAGAATCAACTGCTGTTCTCATTTTTGTCTGTCCATCTATCGCACCTCTAGGAACATAGTGCTCTGTTAACCATCTCTGTAGAACTCTCTGGATCAGGTCCCCTGGTTACCACTCTAACCCTTCCTCTTGTTATAATTGTGCCCACCTTGCTTCTAATGACTAAGCACAACAACCTAGCTTCTATTATTTCAGGATCCCATAATCCCCTATTGTTTTTAGGGGACTGAGTTCTGTAGTCACATTTCTTGCCATCAGCCCTTGCCTCCAGAGGACGGCCACCACTGTACTTCTCAATGATGATAGCACCTGTCTCACCAACACATTCCTTATCACTTTTGTAAATGGACTGTCTTCTAGACCTTACTGGAGGAACATAGACACTGGTGCATTTTCTGGTCACACATAATAAATCCATTCTATCATGCCCATTTCACTAAGCATTTTGATCCCTTCTTCCACTGTCTTCCATGGCAGCTCTGAAGTTCCTCCACCATTTACTCTGGGCCAACACTTCATTCAAACTCCCAAGTGTCATCTTAGCAGCATATTAGCACTATCATCTAGGGACATTGCCAGGGTGTTTAAAATATGTATTGCAAAAGAGTGCATTCATATTGATAAATTCTCACTTATGTAACTATATGTTTTCTTACCCCAATCCCATTTGATCCATCACCTTCAGAATCCAGTCTCATACATATTATCTCAGATGCTGCTGGTACGTATTGGCTTGGTTCTTAATCTCTCTGGCCTCGTCCTTTTCCTACCTTACCATATCAAACACTTTCCCATCCAGGTTATGTGTGACATGGCTCTAAGTAGTGGTTTAGTGGCCAGGAGTGGAGCTGAGAATAAAATATGAGGAGGCACAGGTTTTCTTGCAAGAGAGGCATCTACATTATTTTCAAGCAAGGTGACAGTAGTAACCCTTAACAGGGAGAAGTAGATTGTAGATTATATCTGCCAGCCCAGAGTATTCAGAAAAATCAGAGAATTCAAAATTTTTAAAAACATCTTTATTAAGATAGAATTCACATACCACACAATCTACCCATTTAAAGTGCAAAGCTCAGTTTTTTAGTATGCATAATCACAGATTTGTGCAACCATCACCAAAGTCTAATTTTGAATATCTTTATCAATTATTAAAAAACTCACATCTTTTAGCTATCACCTCCCTATTTCCATGAATAAAGACTGGACAATATCATATGTGGTTTTTTGTGTGTTTGGCTTCTTCCACTTAGTATAATGTTTTCAAGGTTCATTTATGGGTTGTAGAATTCAAGGGTATCAACTAAATATCCCTATTCCACATTTCAGATCTTCTCTCCTTCTCAACTGGGGCCTTTTCCTTGGTGTAATAAAATTGACAGAAGTGGGAACATAATCCTTCTCTGGACCTGCACTGCCCTTATAATTAAGTCCTGGGCCTGATTCTCTGGTTGCAGAAAGTGAAAGTATTTTTAAATGTGTCCAAGGTCCTCTTACTTTCACACTTCACCTTAAATTGGTGATTAATCACCCTCAGCTTTTCATTGTTTCTCCAATGCATCTATATACTCAGCAATAGCCAGCCATTGTCCATTTCCCTTATCATTACTTATCATTACTGTTTGTCCTGAACCTCTCAAACCCCTGAGATATAGCCACTGCCAGTGTGCTCCCTTCCACCCTAAGAATTTTAACAATTGCTTTGCTATAACATACTGAAGGTTATTCATATTCCACCTACCATCAGTGACAGTGTTCTCATTTCCAGACAGCTGATGAGTGATCCAACTCCAATATTCCATTTTAAAGATCCCTTCCTCAGAGCACACCTAGCACCAACCAATTTAGGTCAGGTTCTCTGTGAAACACACCATAAAATGGATATTTGCATATAAAAATTTATTGAGGGCTCTCTAAAACAATACCTATGAAGAAGTGAAAGAAGCACGATTGGGCAAAGAAATAATTTCAACTGCAAAGAAGTAGCAACATAGGTCTCCTCTAATCCCACAGGGATCTCTGGAACTGAGATGATCCCTCAGACTTCTAAACTGGCCAATCATTGGATGTGGGCTGCCTCGATGTAGAGGCATGAAGTTGGCCAAAGTAGCTGACTTCAGTGGAGGGCAATGCCCAGGAAGAGACTCAGTTATTTGTGCTTTCAGCAGAAAATACTCTCAGTAGCTAGGAAAATGAAGGCCCTCATCCCAAATGAAAGTTTGGGGCAATACATTTTAGCATCCACTGCCAGGTGATAACCCAAAACTTGTCACTACCAAAGACCGCCATGCCTCCAAAATCTCAGTTTCACCTTCCTATTTTTTCAACCATCATATTCTATTTTTGAAATCTCATGCCCTAAAATACCAGGGCTTCAATAATCTTTGAACTGAGTCTTTCCAATCCATTCATCCATCTATATTTGTTTTCTTCTCCACCCCCTTGAATTCCTCTCCCCTTATCTATCTTAAATCCATGATTAATTGATATAATCATTGCCTTGCATATAATATAGGGTAATATTCCCTGTCCCCTCTCATACCCTTATTCTCTTTTGGCAAAGTATAACTCTACCTATACTCAACTGCTATGGACTGAATTGTGTTTCTTCCCAAATTCATATGTTAAAGCTCTAACCCTAATGTGACTGTATTTGGAGATAGGTCCTTTGGAGTTAATTAAGGTTAAAATGAGGTCATAAAAGTAGGGCCACAATTCAGTAAAACTGGTGGCCTTATAAGAAGAGAAAGAGAGAGAGAGAGAGAGAGATCTCACTCAGAAGAAAGGCCATGTGAGGTCAGAGTGGCTATCTACAAGCCAGGAAGGGAGCCCTCACCAAAACCAAATCCTGCCAAACCTTGATCTGGGTCTTCCAGCCTCCAGGACTGTGAAAAAACTAAATTTCTGCTGTTTAAGATGACTGGTCTGTGGTATTTCATTATGGCAGTCTGAGCAGACTAATACCTCAATTCTCTGTTTATTCTGTGTCTGCACTTTTGCAGTTGAATTTGGCTAAAGAAACATACCCAATCACACTAAATAGCTCACTTTAAATTCATGGTCATAAATATAAAGTATACATTTAATAATACCTGGAAATCACACTAATATTTGCAAATGATTTAATTGTCCCATTCTCTTAGATGAGTATTTCATTTTTGTCTTACTCCTCAACTCCCAAACTTCATTCTTCATTATCATGAGAGCTAATAGTTTTGCTTCTTCATCTTTGAGAAAGTTGAAGCAATCAGAAAAAAATTTCCACGGATCCCACCAAAACCATATCTACCCACCTAGCAATATCTACAACTACATTCTTTATCTTCCTACTTGCTACCTCAGACAAAATATTCATGTTGCTATCTAAAGCTCATCCTTCCTTTTGTGTTGCAGATCCTATCCCATCTCCATTACTCAATGGCATCTTTCCAACAGTTCTCTTTTACATCATTAATTGTTTCCTCTCTCCTAGATTATCCCATCAGTAAACACACATGTCATTATTTCTCCCATCATTAAAACAACAGCAAAAAATTTTAGTCCTCATTTCCCCTGCTAATTAATGGTTCATTTATTTGCTCTCCTTTTCAGTAAAACTATTTGAAGAGTTCTTTATACACTGCTGTTTCCAATTTCTCTCCTCCAATTCTCTTAAACCCTGCTACTCCACTGAAACTGCTATTTCAAGGTCATCAATGACTTCCATGTCATTAATTTCAGTACTGAATTCCCAGTCTTCAGCTTACTTAATACAACATAGCAGTTCTCAAGCTGTGGTGATTTTATTCTCCAGGTGTCATTTAACAATGTCTGGAGACACCTCTGGTTGACAAAAATTGGCAGGGAGGCAAATCCTACTTGGAGAGGCAAATCCTACTGGCATCTAGAAAGTAGAGTCCAGAGATGCTGCTAAAACTCCTTCAATGCATACATAGAACAGCCCCTCCTCCATCCAACCACCAAACAAAGAATTATCTAGCCCAAAGTGTTAATAATGCTAAGGCTGAGATGCCCTAATCCACATCATCTGGTACACTTAATAGATCTTCTTCGGTTGGTTTTCAGGATACCATACTTCCCTGATTTCCCTCCTACCTGACTGGGTACTCTTCAGTAACTGTTGTTAATTCATCCTCTTCTCCCTAACCTCCTAATGTTGGAGTCTCCGAAACTTGGTTTTTACTTTTTCCTTCTCTATGTATACTCACTCCTTAGGTGGACTCCTCTGTTCTCATGGATTTAAATGCCATCTCTATGTTGTTAACTTCCAAAGCTGTACTTTTGTCAGTCTTTTCTTCAGATTACTGTACTGGTTTCTGTGCAGACTTCTATGCTGATTTCCATACAACTGCCTACTCAAACCTCCACTTGGAACCTAATAGGCATTTCAAAACATAATAATGTCTAAAATGAAACTTCCTACCTTCCTCAGCAAATCTGCTCCTTTCAGTCTTCTCTCTCTTAGAAAATGAAAACTCCATTCTTCTAGTGGCTTAGGCCCTGAAACATGGAGCTATCCCCGACTTCTCTTTTTCTCTCATACCTTACACCCAATCTCTCATCTGATCTATCTTTACAATATATTCAAGATCTGACAACTTCTTGCTATCTCTCCTTTTCCTTCCCTGTTCGAAGCCATCATCGCCTCTCACTTGAGTAACTGAAATATCATCCTAACCTGTTTCTCTGATTCTACTCTTTTGTCTACTGCAGGCTATTCTTATACAGAAGCAAAAGTGATCTTTTAAAAGACATCTGCCCAAAACCCTCTAATGGCTCTCCATTTTGCTTAGTATAAAAATCAAAGTCCTTATGATGACTTACAAGGTCTTATATAAACTTGCCACTCTTTACCTCTCTAACCTTACCACCTGCCACTCTCTCCCTCAGTCACCCTTCTCCAGCTGCACTGATCTCCTGCTATTCATAAACTCTATCTGGCATATTTCTACATTATGGCCTTCATAATGCAGTGTTCTCATTAGATGACCATCTTCTTGCTACCCAATTCCCTTCAAGTCTTTGATCAAATATCACTTTTTCAATGAAGTCTATTCAAATCACCCTATTTGCAATTAACATCCACAGTGTATGTGGCTCTTATTGCACCCTATTTTTCTTTTTCCCAGTGTTATTATCATCTTCAAACATACTATATAATTTACATATTACTTATTGTCTATTATCTTCTCCCTTCTTCCTACCACAGAGCAGGGATTATTGTCTGTTTTGCTTTCTGACATATTTCAAATGCCTAGAAGAATATCTAGTATGTATCATATAGCCCCAAAATATCTGTTGAATGAGTGAATTTTGACTAGAAGATTTGGTGCCAGTTTCTGTCACTATCTTTACAATACATTAATATTTAGGGGCAGTGGGAAAATTTCTTTGAGGTTTTTTTTTTTTTTCTATGTCTTTTACAGGAATTGTGATGAGAAGTTCAAAAAGTCTATATTTTAAGCCATCATGCACCTTTCTCTTATACGTGATAATTCCAGGCACAAACTTCGCTGTTCTTCAATTTGTATATATCTTCATTCTTCTTTGTTCACTGCTGCTGCTTTGACATTTTATAGAAGCATCAAAATTTTATATTTATTTTGCAGCTTATCATACAGAGAACCCTAATTGAGTTCTGTGTTAGACCATTTTCATACTGATATAAAGAACTATCGAATACTGGGTAATTTATGAAAAAAAGAGGCTTCATTAACTCACAGTTCTGTAAGCTGTACAGGAAGCATGGCTGGGAGGCCTCAGGAAACTTACAATTATGGCGAAAGGAAAAGGGGAAGCAAGCACATCTTTACCATGGCAGAACAGGAGAAAGACAGAGAGAAAGTGAGAGAGAGAGAGAGAGAGAGAAGGGGGGCATGCCACACACTTTTAAACCATCAGATCTCATAAGAACTCAGTCACTATCTTGAGAACAGCAAGGGGGAAATCCGCCTCCATGATCCAATCACCTCCCACAGGCCCCTCCTCCAATTTGACATGAGATTCGGGCAGTGACACAAATCCAAAACATATCAAGTTCATTTACATATCTACTTAGTTTTGAAGCAGCACGTTGGCACTCTTCCTACTACACCTCTCCCACCCTCATCCTTTACCACATTTTTTTTAGAGAAGAAATTGGCTTTCTATACCAAATGTTTCTTTTCAATATGCTTCCCTTTTCCTTTCTTAATCAGAATATAGAAAATCCTTTGGTTGTTCTCTTACAGTGAGAACAAAAGAAAATCTTGGGAAGCACATTCCTTGACTCTAGGTACTGAGCAAGTCCCATGGATAGTCTCATTCGCATCTTGGGAGAAGCAGTTGAATCCATTCACTTTTCTGTATCCTCTCTTCTGAATGCTTATTTTGCGTCAAACACTAGAGATAATTCATTCAGTTACCTAGCGAACTCAGCATTTTATTTTCAACCTGACTCATTTCCAGATACTTCTGTAGGTGCCAACTCTCTTGTGTACTTTTAGGCTTTTTTCTTTCAAAGATTTAAATAAAAACTCAGTGCCACATAGTAAATTTTAAACAAAGATACACAATCATTTCTTCAAAATGAATACGCCAACTAGGTCTGTAAACCTAAGAATTGAAAAACTAAATGACTTATTGAGCCCTTATGATAAAGCCAAGCATAGAGTAAGTATCCTACTCTTGGAATAGTAGCACGGGTCTCATAGACCTATGTGCAAAGAATATTTGTACTTTCTGCCACCCTATCCTTTGAAGCTGCAAATCTCTTTCCTGACCAGTTGATCATGTTCATTTTTATGTTTGCCTTTCTTTGTGCTGGGAAATTATTAAAATCAAATGCATTCTGGAGATGTAGGTTTTATATTATGTTAAGCTCTGAATTTGAGTAATTTATGATGTGATGTAAGTTTTCTATGTATTGTCAGAAAGCAGTGTAGAGTTTGTGTTCTAAATTTCTTCTTAACTGTCTTGATACACATGGAAGCCATATGCAAACCTTACGTACTTGCAATGTTGTGACTAAGATCTGCAATTCACCAGGCCTGGGCCAATGTTAGTTTATTGTAGTGCTACTGTTGTCTAGTACATTAGTTGGTACTGAGTGATTCTGTTGGCACCTGACAACTGATACTTTCTCTCCCTCTCATTCCTCCAACCTGAATCCAGGTGACTTGGGTTTAGAATTGGCAGTTGAAAGCAAGTGTATTCATATACATATGTATTTTGCTGATAATAATTAAAAATTTAGCTTGATATTCAGTTGCTTATATATGTGGGTGGGAAAGAAAACAGAAAAATAGTCAAGGAAACTGGAGGATCCCTGAGACTTGATGACACATTAAATGTGGGTGGTAGTCACTTGTAGAAAACTAGACAGGCAGTGCCTCCTGAGTCACTGGGCTAACTATTAAGATGCATCGTGTTTACAAACAAATAGTGGGATAATGACACACTCACAATTCATTTCTCCCACTGCAATATAAACAGGATAGAACAAATTTTAATCGTTCCATTTCTGGCTTCCATCTGTATATTTAATGGTCAATTTTCTGACATTTTGTTAACACCTAACTTGCAGCCTCATTATTAGCTGGCTTTGATTAAGAGAATTCCTGAATACTTAGAACCGAAAGGGAGTTTAGAAATTATTTTGTCCATTGCTCTGATTGATACCAATAGAAAACTGAGGTCCAGGGACTTGAGGAAGTTTTCCAATCCATCCATAAATTTGGAGACAGACTAAAATCTAGAGTTCCTGGACCACTACTACTGTTTTCTTCTATACCACGTTGCCTAACCCAGAAATTGTTGACAACTACTTCTTCTTTTACAGAAACTCTAAATACTTTATCAGCTACCCTCGTGTATAATTGAGCTATGATATTCAATCACTTGCAAGATCACTTTAAAATATCACCACAATGTTATAGAATTGGCTATAATTATGAGCGGGGTTTGCTGACATTTTCCAAACATGGGGCAACTTCTTGAATGAAACAGTAACGGTAGAACCATTTATTCCATTGCTAAGATTTATTACACATTAATCTGAGAATTCAAAAGGCTGTTGAAATAACAGTGCTTGATGGTAAGGAATTTGTATGTGTTTTTCATATGCGGTCTGCATAAATATCCGCTATACACTGCTAAAGAAACATTCACAAAACTTCTCATAGGTGAAATAACTGATCTTACTAGCTTGAAGGCTCCATCAGGGAGCACACCAAAGTGCAAAGAGTACCACACTGTTGTACTACATTACTCAGATAGCTGACTTGCTTGTTACCAGTTAGAGCAACAGCCCTGACTTTCTGTAATGCACTCTCCATATTCTTCTTCTACATTGCAATTAATACTTGCAAGGAAGTGAGATGAAGATGAGAAAACTACCAGTACCTCACATTTTATCAGCTTTCAATTTTTGTTTGTCATTGACTGCTTTGTCTCTCCCATGCCTCACAGCTTGCCAGGACTGCATTTTCAATAATGCTTGTAGTCGCTTCTTTCTATGGTTTTTTGATTGGTTGACAAGCTGTAGAGCAGCATATTTTTCTGCTCTACCATTTTCCCAGTGGGCGGTACTGCACAATAGTGATGAAGAACTGTAATGGCACTGCATCAAAAGTCACTAAAATATAAATATGACATGAACTTCTTCATTGCATGAAGCTGAATCCCTTTATCCATTTACTTACATCACTTTTATATGTAGCAGTGATAGAAAATGTTAACCCTCTGCTTTCCAAACCTACTCAAATAGAATTTGACTCTAAATGCTCTTTGGAGACACACACTTTAACATAAGTGTATTCTAGGACTTAAAGCACAGCCATTTTTTATATATATGCAGTCTCCTTTCTAAGCACTTCCTATCAGAGAAGATTTAAAGCAGATGGAAATTATTCAATGTAGTTATGAACTGAAAGCTCATAAGCTAGCTGCTCTTCAAAGTGCTGAGAACACCTGGGCCATCAAAATTGCTGAAGTAGACAATGGCATTTATACTGAGATTACAGCATCATCTTATTCTAAATGGTATTTTTGTCTTTAGAGTGCAACAAAGCTGCCAGCTCTTCTCAGTGTTTAATTGGCTTTCTCCCTTAACTTTAATTAAACTCACCCTAAGCCTGCAAAACCCCAAGGCTGGCTGCTTAAGGGTGTGAAGCCCAGTGTTTCCAGCTTTGAATATAGTGTGATAAAGAATCAATTGTACTGTTTGATTAACTGAGTATGCGACAATTTTACATTTTTAGACAGTTACACAATCAACAGCATTCTAAAAATTGCTCTATTGTAGATGAGAAGAAATCATTTTTGTAAGTCTCCAACAGAATTTTAGAAAATATTTAACCTGCAACGCTGTAATGCGTATGTTCACTGCTCGGCAATGTACCATTTATATTATATTCAATTATAAAGCCTTATTATTTACTATTATGAAATTATCTTGGTATCATTTACATCATTTAAAGAAAATCTCAGCTTTGGCATTTGTTTCATTTAGTGGTGTGACAAAGATCAAGGTCTTAAGCATTCTGGTCACAATCCAATTCCCATCTGCTTACTCAGTCCTTTATTGGAAGGTCATTTGAATTGAATTGACTGAGTCAGTTGTACCTGAACAGGGAGCAAGTCTTCTGTCTTTTCTGGGATGAGTCAGCACTCAGTTTTAATATTGTACCTGTACCTAGGGATGGGACAATAGAAACACGAATAGAAACACATACCCTTATAGCAGGTATCAAAGTTATATGGCGCTGGACGCCGTCTCCACCAGGAAACACAAATTAAATATTAAGTCAGAAAAAGAGAACAGAATAGGAACCTATCTAAAGTGATTCCACATTACCTACATACAAGTGATTGAAACTCTAAAATGGCATTTCAGAAACACAGATTTCCTGTCTCTACGTTTTGCTTTTTTTTTAAATAAAAGGGGCTACCATTTCTTTAGGACTTAATATGTGCCAGGCACTCTCCTGAACACTTTACACATATTAGCTAATTTAATCTTTATATTAACCCCATAAAGTAGAAAATACTATTATCTCTACCATTTTGGCACAGAAACTGAGACACAAAGAAGTAAAGTAATATGCCTTAGGTAACATAGGTAGGAAATACAGGTCCAGAAAGAAAACCCTTGCAGTCTGATGGCACAGGCCCTGTTTTTAACTACTGTGTTAGTGAGACGAGTTAGCAGCTAAACAAATCTTAGTATACTGACTTACAGTGAAGGGCAAAAGATTGCCATTAGGCTTAATGACCCTGAAGATTCAAAAGCTATTCTAGGAACATGATTAGTAATGTTTTAATAGCCCAATTAAAATTCAAGTAAATGTCCCCAGAAGCCTTATAGGCTGATGACTGTTAGTACTCTCAATATGAACGGTTCTCCCAAGAACATGACTGGGAAGAGGCACCACTGAATCTAAACTGAAGACTAGGTTCATCTTGCCAAAAATAAATGTCAATAATTTATTCATTTAGCAACTATTTATTTCGCTGCTCACTATGTGTCAGGTAGTGAGCTGAGCAATATGATTTTCATTCCTCTCATCTGAAAGGAAAATGTCAACCACTAGATGTTACAGAAAGTTGAAACACTGAATCAGAACACAAGAACAAAGGAGTACAATTGTGAGTATTAGAGGCTGGAATGGGTAGGAGAGATGGAAGGATAGGGAGTAATTGGCTAATTGACACAGATTACAGCTAGATAGGAGGAATGAGTTCTGATGTTCTGCAGCACTGTAGGGTGAATATGGTTAACTATCATTTATTGCGTATGTTCCAAAAGCTAAAAGAGAGGGTTTTGAATTTTCCCAACACAAAGAAATAATAAATGCTTGAGGTGATGTGTATGCTAATTACCCTGATTTGGTCATTACACATTGTATACAATTATTTAAATAATCATTACACATTGTATACATGAATATGTACAATTATTACATGTCAACTAAAAATAAAAGAAAATGAAACACGACATGGGATACAAAGTGTTAGGTTCCATCTGGGTTATAAAAGAATAGAACCCGATGGCTGCCTTCAAGAAGCTTTTATTCTACATAAGGAGATAAGATACCCATGAAAAACTAACTAGATGAATATTCTTTCTTTCTTCCTTTTTTTTTTTATTTGAGATGGAGTCTCATTCTATCACCAGGCTGGAGTGCAGTGGCGTGATCTCAGCTCACTGCAACCTCAAACTCCCAGGTTCAAGCTATTCTCCTACCTCAGTCTCCCCAGAAGCTGTGATTACAGGTGCATGCCACCACGCCCAGCTAATTTTGTATTTTTAGTCAGAGACAGGGTCTCACCATGTTGGCCAAGCTGGTCTTGAACTCCTGTCCTCAAATGATCCACCTGCTTTGGCCTCCCAAAGTGCTGTGATTACAGGTGCGAGCCACCGCTCCTGGTCTAACATTCTAATAATGTCAAAAAACCTATGTAGCCAATAACTACTGTGGAAATCTGAAATAAATGAGAGTTCACTATGGGATGCAGAAAAATTCTTAAATGCTAATTTACATGCAAAAACCTTGGAATTTTGTGAAAATGCAGGTTCTGATCTGTAGATATGGAGTGGGGCCCAGGATTCTGCATTTCTAACAAACTCCCTCGTGGTACTGCTATGCTAATCCACCAATCACATCTGGAATAACAAAGGATTAAAAAGATTGGGAAAATGCTTATAGAAAAAGATAGGCTTGAGCTGGACCTGGAAGGGTGTCACATATGCATGACTGAAGAAACTGGAGAGAGCAACCGCACTGGCACAGGGGGAAAAATGTCAGATTGGATCAAAGAAATTCTGTTGCCAATCACTAGGAGATAGATAGTGCTGGAAAAAGTAGTTACAACTAGACCTTAGGAGGAGAAAGGGATGCATTTCAGACTCAGAAATTTGAGCGTAGAGAAATGAGGGTTAATATCTATATAATTAATCACAAAATTCCTGCTTAATTTGAATATTTGAGCCTCAACTTATTTCCTTGAGAATTGGGTTTGAACTTATTTGACACCTCAAAGTGTTACATTCTTACTTCGTGGAAATGTGCAAAGTGCAAAACGGGCAGATACTAACTTTGCAAGAATTTTAGTAAAATTGATCCATCATCATATTGTTTAAACAACCATGTTAGTTGTCAATGAAGAGATACTCACCCATTTAAGATGATTTGAGGAACCAATCTATTTATAATGCTTCATTGATACATTCCCTAAAATTTCTAAGAGCAATATTTTGTTTGTTTTTAGTTGTAGCCTTCTGCTTCAAATGAGACTTCAGCTGCTATGGATAAAATTATTTATTAAGAAGGAATTACACAAAGAAAGCCTTAAAAATAATGAAAACTTAAGGCAGATAATGTGAATGATTGACTGTTATCATATCTGAGAAGCCAGCCTGCATCTTGTTCACGGCATTAGTGGTGATTAGAATTGAAGAAAACTCATTGAACATTTTGGTATTGTTACTCCTAAAAATAAAATGGATGAGCTAGTGCCTATATGATGACAAAATATATCATCAATTCATTGAAAATGAGTCAAATTGATATTTTTAAAAGAAATTTACTTTTCACTTTTCAATTGTGGTTTTGGCCTTGAAAACATAACTTTACAATATTTTTGAAATCAGAATATTTTGCTATCGTCTATCATTAAAATGGTAAAAATTCCACAAATGGTGGTTCCTCCTTGACTCTAGAGATAAGTAGTACCACAGTGTTGGATTTTTTTTCCTTGTATGCAATGCATAACCATTCCTATCATGTAGAGAAGCTAGAGGGTCTCAATACATTCTCTTCATCACAAAAATTGTAGATTTTGTGAAAAGTCAATATAAAACACAAACTCCCGTGGATGCCCTTGGATTCAGAAGTCAGATCACGTCAGTCCTTAAATGAACAAGAACTATCCCCTTCAGACACTGGAAACACTAGACAAAAGCAGAAATAAAACTCCAACATTGCAAACATGGGCAAGCCCTAGCTTTATAACAACTATAACAACCTTAGCAAAGAAATGTTCATTTTATAATTGTATGTGCATTTGTGATATAAACATTTCTCAGAAAATTACTCCAAATTATCAGATTTATAGTACTAAGTAGGTTCTGACCAAAGAGGTAAACCTACATGAGGTCAAACCTCATTAAAAATGCAAATTACAATTAAAATTTCAAAACAGTAGAATTCTTGTGGTCCATTTACAGCACTGTAGATTGCTATTTAAACATAATGCCAACCTTTGCTGTTTTGTTCACAAATCTCAAATGAAAAAGACACTCTGAGAAACATTTAGTTAGTCACTAATATAGTTTGAAATGAAATTATTATTCTCCACATCTTAATAGAACTGGTTGGTCTGTCTTGATTTCTGTGGTCCTTGCAAAAATTTGGTCTGCATTTAAGAATATTAGGGCCTTCAAAAATGTTCGCCTGAATTTATTTTCTACACATATCCAACTTCTGAGTTGTCATGAAAATTACAATAATTTTCCAGTGTATCTGGAACAAATTTAAAATTTTCCAGGCTCATGTTGTTAGGAAGAGCTTTTCTTCACATTAATAGTATTTTAATAAGTATTATTAGAATAGAGTGTGTGATACAAGGTGAGAGGTATGAAATTCTAGATTTAGAGACTGGAAAAACATTGGCCATCTTTTTGACCATCTGAACCAGGAATGTGTTTGTACTGTGTTTGAAGTGTACACCAGAATTTTAACCATTAGCCAAGTTGGAATAACAAGAACCGGATTTACCTTCCTGTTTAAAACAACCAGATATCCAGACAAAATATATAGGAGATGTATATTAAGTTTTTAAGATACTTGACATCAGACAACAAATGAGAGTGATCCCTAAAACACAGGAAATGGGCAAAGTGAGCCCAAGGACTGCACTAGCTTAATGGCTTGAAGGAGTTTCCAGGCCACGATATAGAGAGGGAAAAATCTCTCTGTCTGAGCCTGGCAGACAACCCGAGTTCAGAACATGGAACTAGCAAGACCAGGGCAGCTTGAGTTTGTAGGAGACAGTACTGAACAGCAGAGAACTGCACAGAGAGAAAACACCAGAGATCCACAGTAGATTCCACTGGAATATTCAGCAGACTACTGATCAGTACATATATGTGAAAAAACTATTCAAGGAGAGAAAAAATAGATATATATTATATATATATTTACATATATTATATCTATTTTGTGTGTATATATATTTCATGTATATATACATATTTCATATGTATGTGTGTATACATATATATACACATACATGAAAAGATCAGAGAGAAAAATATCCAGCATTCTCATAGGGTCACAGATAATACCCAATTGCACCAGCTAGCATTCCTCATATTTCATAGGTAGAATACTCAGAAGGGCATTGCCCCAGTAGTGGGGAATAATTAGCCTTAGAATAATCATGGCTTTGGTCCTCCCCAACAAATTTTGGAAGCAACACCAAGAAGCATTAAACTATTTCCAGTTAACTGTATCAAAGAACACAGTTTAAAATGTTCATAGGAATATGAAACTATCCTGCACCAACAAGTTAAAATTCACCAAGTCTGACACCAAATCAAAAATTATCAGACATGGAAAGAAGCAGCAAAATATAACCCATAATAAGAACATGCAACCAATCAAAACTGGCTGAAAACTGACACAGATGCTGCAATTAGAAGACAAGAATATTGAAACAGTTGTCATAAATGTATTCTATGTGTTCAAAAAGTGATTTAGAGACAAGAAAGATATAACAACTAAAAAATCAAACTTCTAGAGGTAACTGCAGCATCTGGTACAAAAATACACTGGATGAAATGTACAGCAGATTTAGACATTATGAAAAAAAGGTCAGTGAACTTGAAGATATAGCAATAAAAACTATGCAAAATCAAATAGAAAGATTAAAATAGCCAAAAAAAAAAAAAAATCACTAAAAATCACTGACCTCTGCAACAAGTTCCAGATAACTCAAATACATATAATTGGAGTCACCAAGGTGGAAGGCAAAAAGTATTTTGAAGAAATAATTGCCAAATATTTTCCAAATTTGATGAAAATTATAAACCGAAACACCCAAAAATGTTCAACAAGTTTCAAACACAAAAAATAAAGAAAATTATACCAAGTCATATCGTAAATTTCTCAAAAACTAAAATAAAGAGAAAATATTTAAAGAAGACAAAAAAAGACATTATATATAGAAGATCAAAGATAAGGGTGAGGTTAGATTTATCATCAGAAACGTTAGGTTTATCATCAGAAACTGTATGATTGAGGAGGCAGTGAAGCATAAGCTTTAATGTACTGGAAAATATGTTTTAAAAATATTTAATATATTTATTCATTTACTTTTAGACATGAGGTCTCACTGTGTTGCCCAGGATAGCCTCAAACCCCTGGGTTCAAGCAATCTTGCCTTGGCCTCCCGAGTAGGTCGCACTAAAGGTACTCGTCACCAGGCCTGGCTTTGTTTTTTAAATGTTTAAAAAAAAAGGTTTTAGAAAGGTAAAATTAAAAAGTTTTCAAACACACAAAAGCTTAAAGAATTCATCATCAAGACTCACACTGCAAGAAATATTAATAGAAATCCTCTATACAGAAGGAAAACAATACCAAATGAAGAGATGGATCTACACAATGCAGTGAAGAGCACTAGAAATCGTAATGATTTGGGCAACTACATAAGATTCTCTTCTTATTAGTTAAATTCATTTAAAGTATAATTGATATTTATCAAAAATATTGATAATATAATTTGATATTGACAACATTTATAAGAGTAAAATACATGACAACAATCTCATAAAGCCTAGGCAGGGAGATATGGGAATATTTAAGTATCTTAAACTATTCATGAAATGGCATAATATAACTTGAAGGTAGACTGTGTTAAGTCAAATATATATATATATATAATAAACCCTAATGCAACTACTAAAAAAAAACAAAAACAAAGCATTATAGCTAACGGGCCACATAGGAGATAAAATGAATAATCAAAAATAGCAAATTAATCTAAAAGAAAACAGAGAAAGAGGAAAAGTGGGAAAAAATAACAGGTAGGACAAATAGAAAAAAATGGCAAGATGGAAGCTTTATATTGAATTATATCAATAATAACATGAAATGTAAATGGTCTAAACCAGTGGTCCCCAACATTTTAGGCACCAGGGACTGGTTTCGTGAAGGACAATATTTCCATGGATGGGGGGTGGGGAGGGAATGGTTTCAGGATGAACCTGTTCCACCTCAGATCATCAGGCATTAGACTATCATAAGGAGTGTGTAACCTGGATCCCTTGCATGCACAGTTCACAATAGGGTTCATACTCCTGTGAGAACCTAATGCTGCCACTGATGGTGGAGCTCAGGCAGTAATGCTTACTCACTGGCTGCTCACATCCTGCTGTGAGGCCCGGATCTTAACAGGCCATGGGCTGGGTGTTTGGGACCCTGGCCTAAACACACCAATTTATAGACAGATATTATCAGATTGGTGAAAAAAGCAAGATCCAATGATATGCTACTTATAAGAAACACACTTGAATATAAAAGGCACAAATAGATTAAAAGTAAAAGGATGGGATAATATATACCATGGTAACACAAACAAAAAATGCCGAATGCCTCTACTAATATCAGACGAAGTGGATTTCAGAGTAAATAATACTACCAAGTATAAACAAGATCATGTCCTAATGATCTAGGAGTCAATTTAGCAGGAGGATTTAACAACAGTAAATGCTTGTGCACCTAATAACAGAGCTTCAAAATACAAGGAACAAAAACTCATAGAGCTTTTTACCAAAAATTTAAATATTCTCTTTGATGTCTGCACTTATAATACTTAACATAAACAAATCTGTTTTATAATTACCAGATAATTGAAAAATTTGATAGAATTGCAAGGAGAAATAGACAAACCAAAATTATAGTCAGAGACTTCAGTACCACACTGTTATAGACTGAATGCATGTACCCTCCCAAAATGTATATGTTGAAATCCTAACCCCCAATATGATAGTATTCCAATGTGATGGACTACCGCTACCAATACTACTACTACTGATAAAACTTAATATTTATTATACACTCATTTTGCTCCATGTACTATTCTTGGTGCTTTTTATACATATAACTTTTAACTCTGTATTATAATCTTATAAGGTAGACACCATCAATTTTCCCCTTTTACAGGGCCTTTGGGAGGTAAATAGGTCTTGAGGGTGGAGCTTTAATGAATGGAATTCAGTGCACTTATAAAAGGGTCCCCAGAGAGCTTTCTCGCTCACTTTCTGTCATGTGAGGTTAAAAGGAGAAATCAGCTGGCCAAAACCTGGAAGATGGCCTTCGCCAGAACCCAATCATGCTGGTACCCTTATTTCAGACTTCTAGCCTCCAAACCTCTGAGAAACAAATTTGTCTTGTTTATAAGCCACCTATGGTACTTTGTTGTAGCACCTGGAACTAAGACATATGCTCTCAAAAATTGATAAGAACAAACAGACAGAAAATTAGTAAGGATACAAAAGACTTGAACAACAGCACCATCAAGTAACATGACGTTTGACATTCATAAACAACATGTCCAACAAACAATAGCACAATACACATTCTTCTTAAGCTCATGTGGAACATTCACCGAGGCAGATTATATTCTGGGACTTAAAACAGGTATCAACAAATTTGAAAGTATCCAAGGCATGCAAAGTATATTCTCTGACCTCAGTGGAATTAAATTAGAATAACAAATATCTTCAGAAAAAGATACCCAAATACTTGCAAACTAAGTAAGAACCTTCTAAAGAAAACAGACCCTTAGGTCAAAATAGAAATAACAAGGGAAACTATAAAGTATCTAGAATTAAATGAAAATGAAACTATAATACATCAGAATTTCTGAACTACAACTAAAGCAGCATTTAAAAAACAATATTAGGGAAAAAATAAAAACTCTCGAATCAATGATTCAACTTTTATCCACAAAAAAAAAAAGGAGAGAAAATGAAACCAGAAGTAAATAAGAAAATAGAAATAATAAATATCAGAATAGAAAGCCATAAACTGTTCTAGTTCTAGATAAACTGTATTGTAAGTCAATGAATTCAAATGCTGGTTTGTTAGGAAGATAAAAAAATGTCGATAAACTTCTAGGAATATCATTGGGAATATTTTGCTTTATAAAAACGAAGATAAATTGTAGCATTAACATCAAAGATTAGTAAGTGTACACCTAAATTAATAAGAGATCCCCTAATCTGCATAGTGGACTGATCTGTAAAGAAATGACCATTTGTAACAGAAAAAAAATCACTAACTTTAAAAATATCTAATGTATGAGTTTAAATCTATTTTGTTTTTAATGTATATGGCAGCCATTGAGATACACTACCTAGAAGTCTTTCAAGAGGAACTGCTGTGAAGTGCCCAGTTAACTGACTGCTTTCAGATGTGTCCCTTTTTGAATGGTAAGGCCACATGTGCTCCCTGGTTCTCCTAGTCAGTGATGGAATATGGTAGGGGTACTAATGAAGATACTTTCCTATCCAACAGGCGATCCTTGTAGCACACAATCATGGCTCAGAGACCTCCCATTTCCCATTTATCTGGCCAAGGTCTTCTCAAAAGTGGGCTGCAGTCTGTACCTCTTGCTGCCCAATGTTCCTTTATGTCCTCTTTCCTTTTTCATAAGTGTCAGATCTGCGTTGCAGTCTAAAGACTCTCGCTGCCTACTCTAGCTTCCTCTACATTTACCCTTCATAGGTATTTTCTCCAATTAATTGTTTGCTTTTCTAATCCTGACTTGGCATTTGTTTCTTGTTGGACTCAAGCTGGCACAATCTAGACCTTCCTTAAGTGGGAATATTCTTTAAGGAAACACAATATGGTGTGCCATGTAAAATAAAAGTGCCACCAATGTTATTATAAATATATTTTATAAAGTTATACAAGTATGCTTATCATTATGGTTACCAATAATAATAGCAACAGTGAGGAAAGTTAACGTTTATTATGTGCTTGCTATGTTCCATGTACTATTCTTGGTGTTTTTTCATATATTCTCTCTTTAACTCTCCATTATAATCCCATGAGATAGACACCAGTAATCTCTCCTTTTTAAAAATGATGAAATGAGTTTGGAAAAATTAAGCAATTTGCCCACGTTGGTACAAGTAGTAAACTATTAAACTAGGCTACAAACCCAGGCAGCCTTCTACTAGAGCCCACACTTTCATTATTATACCACTAAAGCCTCAGTTGGCTTCTTCAACTCCATGGCACCAATAAGATTCAGATATTGGCCAGGCAGCATAGGTTATCAATTCCCACGCTGACTCTTGATCCGAGGTATGGTCTGGTCCAGATCCAGGGGTCTGCAGAGTAAATTGTGTCACTGTACTCACCAACTGCCCTCAAAGCTGAGAGAATCTCCAGATCCTACAAGACCAAAATCATTACCCTCTAATGTCAAAGGAAGACAGCACATTCGAAACATGGTTCTCAAGAACAGATGATCACACCCTCTGGAATCTTGTCTAAGGGAAAGAATAAGAATTCAGAATACCTTTGTGTACAAAAAGAAAGATGATTAAAATAACTTCTGCCTTATTACTCAAAGTACTAATGTTCACAAAGATCAATTACTTTAAAAAGTATCAATGAAATTTGATGAGTTTAAATTAACTTTTTGATAATTCTCTGAAGGTAATGACTAAAATTTTGTAGAATTCTGACACTCATGTTGATCCAAAAGGTTAGATGGTTCTTAGGAGCCGTACATTGGTCAACGTCAGTCTAACAGGGTAATATTCCTGTTGATATGTTTAGTAAGATGTGGTCATATTATATTTACTTTTATGTACACAAATGCCAATGTGTTTAGTAGACGCTAAATGAAAAGTACCAGAACAAAATTCCTCTGGTATTGGCATATTTTCCAATAATACCTAAGGTTCCCTTCTGAATTATGCAAAGTTTAAAGTAATCTCATTCTTAAGAGATAACTGAAAAAACCCTAAACATTTCAAATAATTGACTTTTAAGTTATTTGCAAATTGACGTGTAATCACAAATGGGTTAAGAAGGTGAAGGTGCTGTAAGACGTTAGTGTAAATCCATAAGAAGGATGGGCAAACCCGTTTAGATAAAATGGGAATGAGTAGTCTGAAATCTACAAATCCTTAACGAAATCAGAACCTCATTAAATGTGGAAATGTTCCATTGAATATTTTAGAAGTATGCCTCTCCACATTTCAAGTCTATTTCAAAGCAGGAATAAGAAATAAATAAACTAATTGTGAGAGGGCTAGGGTTACTTTAACAAATGCTTAAGAAGCTCAATAAATATTAAGTAATAGTAGTGGTCTAGGAAATTAGATCTCTAAGCAGTTTTTGATGAATAAAAATCAGGAAAGATGAACCAATTAAGATAAAATCAGGGCCTGGTGCAGTGGCTCATGCCTGTAATCCCAGCACTTTGGTAGGCCAAGATGGGCGGCTCACCTGAGGTCAGGAGTTCGAGACCAGCCTGGTCAACATAGTGAAACCTTGTCTCTACTAAAAATACAAAATGAACCAGGTGTGGTGGTGAATGCCTGTAATCCCAGCTACTCAGGAGGCTGTGGTGGGAGACTCACTCGAACCCAGGAGGCAGAGGTTGCAGTGAGCCCCGATCGTGCCATTGTACTCTAGCCTGGGCAACGAGAGCAAAACTCTGTCTCAAAAAAAAAAAAAAAAAAACGATAAAATCAGAAGTCATCTGAGCTTTTGTTCACTTACATATAAATAGATGTGCTGAATGCGATTCACTGTTATCATAGCTTATAATAAACTGCACAACTCTGGCACTAATAAACAGGTTGTCTTAAGTTTGATTTTTAATTGCTCTGTTCTTTCATTGAAAATAATTTCAGGATTGTTAACAAGGAAGAACCGGTTACAGAAATGAAAGGGTATAGTAGTATTAACCTATTTATTGGGTTTGCTGATTGTAAACATAATTGCATTAATTAGTTTACATAAAAATCATTTATTACATGACTTTACATGGAGTCAATAATGAAACAAATGTGTATGGATATAATATCCTCTGTATATTAATTCTGTACCATTCATAAAATCATCTTTAAATGCATGTACATTTCTTCAGGCAGCTACACTTGTTTGTTTTCTCCCACTGCTACTGATACTGAGACTCATTTGCTATGGTCTGAATGTTTTTGTCCCTCCAAAATGCATATGTTGAAACCTAGTCACGGACGTGATGATATTAGCAGGTGGGGCCTCTGGAAACTGATTCGTTCTCTTATATAAGGGGCCCCAGGGAGCTGCCTTGTGAGGATGAAGTGAGAAGATATTTTTTATTACCAAGAAAGTGGGCTCTCACCAGGCACTGGATCTGCCAGTGCTTTTATCTTGGACTTCCCAGTTCCAGAACTGTGAGAAATAAATTTCTGTTGTTTATAAGCTATCCAGTTTATGGTGGTTTGTTATAGCAGTATAAACGAATACACCATTACTGTGTTAAAATGCACAAAAGAAATTTTACATAGAAGAGTTTCATATGTTTGCCAACAATTTTCCTTGCAATACAAGTTTGTCTATTATTAAATTCTTTTGATAACCAAATGTCAATGGTACCATAAATTTATAAGATGATACACAAAGCACTTTAATGGACACTAAATAGATTTTCTCATCAACAAGTACGCAGAATTAGTAGCTTATTTTACTAATGAAGGAACTGAGACTTTTAAATCACTAGTTGACATAATATTGTCAGTTCAGATATTGTCCAAATAAATGTTTTAAAAAGCTCAGACTCAGAAAATATAAAGTAAATAAAATTTCATGAAAGCACAACTACAAACAGAATGGTAAATCTGAGAAAATACAGAAAAAGCAAGGTACAATAATGAATCCTTTCCTTATAAACACAAGTATCTTGTGGCTTGTAAAGCATTTGAGTACCTACTACAATACCATTGATATAGCAAAGGCTCAGTAGACAAAAAGATGAAGGAAGTGTTATAAAATAAATAGACCATCGACCTTACAGACAATCATGGCTTTGCATAAATCCAGCCTGTGTCATCTACTATTTGACACCTAGACACAACACCTGTCAAATCCTGTTTCTTCATTAGCAAAATTGGGGTAACGATAATATTTATCTTTTAATGGTTTTTTGTTTTGTTTTTTTTGTTTACTTTTAAGTTCAGGGAACAAGTGTGGGTTTGTTATACAGGTAAACGTGTGTCGGGGGGTTTGTTTTACAGATTATTTCATCACCCAGGCATTAAGCATACTACCCATTAGTTATTTTTTCTGATCCTCTCCCTCTTCCCACCCTCCACCCTCTGGTAGTCCCCATTGTGTGTTGTTCCCTTCTATGAGTCCATGTGTTCTCATCATTTAGCTCCCACTTGTAAGTGAGAACATGTGGTATTTGATTTTCTGTTCCCGCATTCATTTGCTAAGAATAATTGCCTCCAGCTCCATCCACGTTGCCGCAAAAGACATGATCTCATTCATTTTTACGACTGCATAGTATTCTATGGTGTGTATCTACCATATTTTCTTTATCTAGTCTATCATTGATGGACATTTAGGTTGATTCCATGTCTTTGCTTTTGTGACTAGTGCTGCAATGAATATACACATGCATGTGTCTTTATAATAGAATGATTTATATTCCTTTGTGTATATATCCAATAACGGGATTGCTGGGTTGAATGGTATTCTGTCTTTAGGTCTTTGAGAAATCACCACACTGTCTTCTACAATGGGTGAACTAACTTACACTCCCACCAGCAGTGTAGGATGGTTCCTTTTTCTCCACAACCTTGCCAGCATCTGTTGTTTTTCGACTTTTTAGTAATAGCCATTCTGACTGGTGTGAGATAATATCTCATTGTGGTTTTGATTTGCATTTCTTTAATGATCAGTGATGTTGAGCTTTTTTTCATGCGCTTGTTGGCTGCATATATGTCTTCTTTGAAAAGTGTCTGTTCATGTCCTTTGTCTAGTTTTTAATGGTTTTTTGTGCATTTGTTTAAGTTCTTTATAGATGCTGGATATTAGACCTTTGTTGGATGCATGGTTTACAAAAGTTTTCTCCCATTCTGTAGGTTGCTTTAAGGGTTTAAAATTAAATTAATTAAATTAAGTGGCTGTGATTTAGTAAGTGATCAAAAAACATTAGTTCTTCTTCTTACTTCTTGAAGCTAAAGCAAGTAATATGCACAAACAGAAGAATCATCTGCAATAGTGGATAGTTATCAACCACACAAAAAAGACCTTCATGTATCCAGAATGGATGAAAAAGTTTTCCATGCCCTTTGGAATTTTCAGGCAAATACACAAGCATTATAATATGGTCAAGAACATTTCCTTTAATACCAACAACAGTAATGTTAATATTTCAAGAAAAAAGCATTTCAGTTCAAAAATCCTCACATTTTTTCCAAGTAAGCTATTCAGTTGACTTTGTTTTAAATGGTCTATAGGTAATTTTGTGTAGCTTCATTTTACCATTCATATCATTCCTTAAAATGAAATTATTCAAGCTGCATTTTGATATGCAAACACAGCTACTTTTCTCTTTTGAGCCACCATAATCTATTATCAAGAATTATTAGAGCTTGCTTTATTTTGAAAAGTAACAGATCTCCCCATGATATTTAAATACTTATGTGTAAGTGTAGAATATAGTTTCTGGGTTACTCTTTCTCCATGGTTCTCTCATTCATACAGCAAATATATATACATGCTATGAATAGTAAACCAAGGTCAAAATGAGTAAGTATCAAAGATGATAACATAAAAATATCCCCATTGGTCCATCAATTTTTAAAATCTATTTCAATCAATATCCCAATTTCATTAACTATGTTTATTTTAAATTGAAGAGTCATTTGGCCAATCTTAGAGGTCAAAACTAAAATGGTAACCATAGTCAATAAATCTTCAAATTGTGAAGATTTGCACTCTATAAAACTTGTGATTTGTGCCAATCCTGTAGGGACTATAGGTATATTTCATACCAACATATATTTTATTAATTATACAGGGAGTGCATTTTTGAGAAATAATGAGCAGTTTGGCAAAGAGCATTATCTGATAAACAGCCTTTTTTTTTATTTTTTATTATACTTTAAGTTCTAGGGTGCATAACGTGCAGGTTTGTTACATATGTATACTTGTGCCATGTTGGTGTGCTGCACCCATCAACTCGTCAGCACCCATCAATTCATCATTTATATCATGTGTAACTCCCAATGCAATCTCTCCCCCCTTCCCCCTCCCCATGATAGGCCCCAGTGTGTGATGTTCCCCTTCCCGAGTCCAAATGATCTCATTGTTCAGTTCCCACCTATGAGTGAGAACATGCGGTGTTTGGTTTTCTGTTCTTGTGATAGTTTGCTAAGAATGATGGTTTCCAGCTGCATCCATGTCCCTACAAAGGACGAAAACTCATCCTTTTTTATGGCTGCATAGTATTCCATGGTGTATATGTGCCACATTTTCTTAATCTAGTCTGTCACTGATGGACATTGGGGTTGATTCCAAGTCTTTGCTATTGTGAATAGTGCTGCAATAAACATACGTGTGCATGTGTCTTTATAGCAGCATGATTTATAATCCTTTGGGTATATACCCAGTAGTGGGATGGCTGGGTCATATGGTACATCTAG
>NC_045445.1:55338393-55343546 GCF_002776525.5 Piliocolobus tephrosceles
TCCCCCTCACTTTCAGGCACCCCAATCAGACGTAGATTTGGTCTTTTGACATAATCCCATACTTCTTGCAGGCTTTGTTCATTTCTTTTTCTTCTTTTTTCTTTTGGTTTCTCTTCTCGCTTCATTTCATTCATTTGATCCTCAATCGCTGATACTCTTTCTTCCAGTTGATCGAGTCGGTTACTGAAGCTTGTGCATTTGTCACGTATTTCTCGTGTCATGGTTTTCATCTCTGTCATTTCGTTTATGATCTTCTCTGCATTAATTAGTCTAGCTGTCAATTCTTCCACTCTTTTTTCAAGATTTTTAGTTTCTTTGTGCTGGGTATGTAATTCTCCCTTTAGCTCTGAGAAGTTTGATGGACTGAAGCCTTCTTCTCTCATCTCGTCAAAGTCATTCTCTGACCAGCTTTGATCCGTTGCTGGCGATGGGCTGCGCTCCTTTGCAGGGAGAGATGTGCTCTTATTTTTTGAATTTCCAGCTTTTCTGCCCTGCTTTTTCCCCATCTTTGTGGGTTTATCTGTCTCTGGTCTTTGATGATGGTGACGTACTGATGGGGTTTTGATATAGGTGTCCTTCCTGTTTGATAGTTTTCAGGACCCTCAGCTGTAGGTCTGTTGGAGATTGCTTGAGGTCCACTCCAGACCCTGTTTGCCTGGGTATCAGCAGCAGAGGTTGCAGAAGATAGAATATTGCTGAACAGCGAGTGTACCTGTCTGATTCTTACTTTGGAAGCTTCCTCTCGGGGTGTACTCCACCCTGTGAGGTGTGGGGTGTCAGACTGCCGCTAGTGGGGGATGTCTCCCAGTTAGGCTACTCAGGGGTCAGGGACCCACTTGAGCAGGCAGTCTGTCCCTTCTGAGATCTCAACCTCCGTGTTGGGAGATCCACTGCTCTCTTCAAAGCTGTCCGACAGAGTCGTTTGTGTCTGCAGAGGTTCTGCTGCTTTTTTGTTGTTGTTGTTTAGCTGTGCCCTGTCTCCAGAGGTGGAGTCTACAGAGACAGGCAGGTTTCCTTGAGCTGCTGTGAGCTCCACCCAGTTCAAGCTTCCCAGTGGCTTTGTTTACCTACTTAAGCCTCAGCAATGGTGGGTGCCCCTCCCCCAGCCTCGCTGCTGCCTTGCAGTTAGATCGCAGACTGCTGTGTTAGCAATGAGGGAGGCTCCATGGGCGTGGGACCCTCCTGGCCTGGTGTGGGATATATTCTCCTGGTGTGCCCATTTGCTTAAAGCGCAGTATTGGGGTGGGAGTTACCCGATTTTCCAGGTGTTGTGTGTCTCTGTTCCCTGGCTAGGAAAAGGGTTTCCCTTCCCCCTTGTGCTTCCCAGGTGAGGCGATGCCTCGCCCTGCTTCAGCTCTCGCTGGTCAGGCTGCAGCAGCTGACCAGCACCAATTGTCCGGAACTCTCTAGTGAGATGACCCCAGTACCTCAGTTGAAAATGCAGAGATCACCAGCCTTCTGTGTTGCTCACGCTGGGAGTTGGAGACTGGAGCTCTTCCTATTCCATAAACAGCCTTAAGTTGACTTTAAAACTTTAGGTAAGTTGATGTGACAATGCGCTCTTGTTCATTATCTGGTTTTCAAAGAACCACGTGACATGAGAAACACATCAATACTCACATATGAGCTATGCAGAAAAATAAGCTTTAACCATTTAATGTCTAGATTAAAATTTTTTCAAAAACAATTCACATATGTTTTCTCCAGGCTTTGAGATCTAACATGGCTGTCAGGCTGGATAAAGAGGATTCCTCCTGAACAGTTGCTTTTGCTCGTTCTCGCAAGAAGAGGGTCCTTAACATAGTCAATCTTGACTTTCACAAGTGATCATATCTGCCTGCTAGAACTCATGGTGAGATGGTCTAGCATGGCTACACTGGTCTTGTCATGCTAATCCTAGCCTGATGACTGATTCATTTGATGGGAAAACTTTATCTCTTTATCTCTATTTTCTAAATCATCCAATCACTTTACCCAATTACCTCAGGTGAGCTGTACTTTACAGGGAGTAAAATACGATTATCTTGTTATTCACTTCTAATTCCAGATACATAACAATCAGAAACTAGGTAAAGAAAGGAGAATTAAAATGGAACTTTGAGCCGATAAGTAATAACTACTCAGTAATGAGTTGTTATTTACCTTTTTTAGGATACCAATTCTCCTCCTTATTTCCTAGACAACTGTTAACTTTGAAAGGCAAATGCTTTTATTCTATTTCCTTCTGACTTTTTGACTGCCTTCTGACTGCCTAACTTTGAGGCATACTCTCTCTATAATGAAAGGATAAAATTATGTTTTCTCAACTATTAAAGTTTCCTTGGTCTGAAAACTGAAAGAGAATCATATCTGGGAATAGAAACTCTTGAGATTTATTTCCAGTATCATTGCTGGTTGTGACACTTAAGACAACTCATTTACATTCTTTTATACTCTCATTTACAATGTGCTCATGCACTTGCAGTTTCTGTCACCAAAATACAGGCAGTAAGAGATTTCCAAGTAAAGAAGATAAAAATGGAAAACGCATTATCTCAAGAGACAAACATAGGCATGTAAACACAGAGACTAGCTCAGGTATTTGGGTCTCCACTCAACAAATCATCCATTCGATAAAAATTCTGAAAGTCTCTCAACTACCAAATTGGTCCTCCAGTCCTTGAGCTCATAGTGGAAACCAAGAACAACATAACAACAGTTAACAATAAACATGCTTATTCTTAAAACCACCAATAAATATACTGACTCAAACATTAAAAAATACTATAATCTTTCTATCTGTCATGTACTCATTTGAGTGTGGTTCAAGGGCATTGAATATTTGGCACTTTACTTTGTGTCCTTCCTCATTGTCAGAGTGCACAGACGTCTTATCCATGTATGGAAAGTGATCAACCAGCCAGATAAATACACTGAAGGTAATAGGCAAATCAACAAATGAAAAGCAACAAAAGTTATCCCTTGCTGTTTACCAAAACATTGTACTTTTTGTGGCTTAATTGTGCCTCATAACAGCATGCTCATGGACTATATTATGTTTGAGTGAAGGAATAAAATAACTCACAGTTCAAAGGGGAGGTAAGAAGGGACCCAAATTCTTCCTACCAGATGTACAATGCCATATCCACCTAATAGTTAACATTTGTAGCATTTACCGTATGCTAAATGCTTTGTTCATATTATTTCAATTGATCCTCACAAAACCCTTATTGAGCAGGTATATTATCATCCTCATTTGACAGCAAAGGTAACTGAATCTAAAATACATTAAGTAACTTGCTCAGGATAAACCAACAGAATTAGGGAAATTTGACTCCACACTCTGTCTTCTTAACCACACTATCACCTCCTCAGCCTTCTTGGCTTTCTGTCCCCATTGCTCCACCTCAGGGGTTTGCAAACTTACGCTTTTAACCACATGGGTTCTGTTGAAACTACCCAGCTCTGTGTTTGTAGAGCAAATCAGCTATAAAAATACTGAAACAAATGCCCATGGCTGTGTTTCAATTAAACTTTATTTATGGGCACTGAACTTGGGATTTTGTATAATTTTCTGTGTAACATAGCATTATTACTCTCTTGATTTTTCCAATTGTTTCAAAATATAAAAACCATTTTTAGCTCATCGGCCCTATAAAAACAGGCAATAGGTCAATGGTGCCCAAAGGCAGTAGTTTGTTGACTCCTAACTTAGCTGCTACAGAAGTGGGCTTCACAATGTACACCTATAATTATGTGTGTGCCCTTCCTGCCCTGAAACCTCCTTCCTTATACCTTATGGCCAAGGATGCCATTTAGGTTGGCTTTCAAAGACATTTATTTTCTAAAGCTCCTTTTGTGACCAGTCTCATCTCTTTGACACACAGCCTTCGGTTTCTCAAATTAACACACTTCCCCCTTCAACCATAACATCAGAAAATAGCTCAAACTTTTGATAATGACCTTTTCAAAGGATTTTTGTGTGCCTTTATGTGGTAGGATGGATAAGAATTCTATTAATGGACTGATCAAGAGGAAAAAAAATAGACCCATTATTCCAACTTTGTGCTTCAATGTTTGACATCACCATAGTGCTCCTTGAGGCTCTTCAGTGTCATTAGAATCACAACATACTGAGCTTAAAATACATGTGATTTTAAGAATGCCACCTAAATGTTCTATGGGTAATAACTGTAGTTTTATAAATAATGATTTAAATCTCAACTATTTCTGTGGTAAATGCTATGAGTAAGGGACGTAAATACTACTTGAGAAGAACTGGCTTGTACTACTGTCTCTATCCCTCACTATCATGAGTATCCACTTATTTTGCCTTTTTTATTTTATTCTTTTGAACTGTTTTCTCTTGAGTCCTTTCTTTTTCTCTTCTTCCACGTCTCTGCTTTGTAACTTTTCCTCTATTATTTCCAGGTAACTTCAGCATGGGGTCGTGGAAGGAGTCCTGAACTTGTACAGTATCGTAAAGAATACATGTGTCGGTCAGAATATTTTCAATTCTAAGAAATAGAAACCAAACACAAACTAGCTGAATAAAAGAGGGAGGTGAGGAAGGAGGAGAAGCTGGGGGGCATGTTTTTATGCACAGTGAAATCCAGTTGAAATGATAGCATTAAAACTGATTCTTTTTCAAACTTTTGGCTACTGCTCTGCTTATTTCTACTTGCCTTCTTTCCCAGAGGGTTTTCCCTATGTGACAACAAGATAGTTGCTTCAAACCCATGTTATTTTTAGAGGTCCCAATCCTAGATAAAATGATAATGTATTTCTTTTTTTTTTTTTCTTTCTTTTTTTTTTTATTATACTTTAAGTTCTAGGGTACATGTGCATAACGTGCAGGTTTGTTACATATGTATACATGTGCCATGTTGGTGTGCTGCACCCATCAACTCGTCAGCACCCATCAATTCATCCTTAATATCAGGTATAACTCCCCAATGCAATCCCTCCCCCCTCCCCCCTCCCCATGATAGGCCCCAGTGTGTGATGTTCCCCTTCCCGAGTCCAAGTGAGCTCATTGTTCAGTTCCCACCTATGAGTGAGAACATGCGGTGTTTGGTTTTCTCTTCTTGTGATAGTTTGCTAAGAATGATGGTTTCCAGCTGCATCCATGTCCCTACAAAGGATGCAAACTCATCCTTTTTTATGGCTGCATA
>NC_045445.1:55343646-55382687 GCF_002776525.5 Piliocolobus tephrosceles
GCTAAGAATGATGGTTTCCAGCTGCATCCATGTCCCTACAAAGGACGCAAACTCATCCTTTTTTATGGCTGCATAGTATTCCATGGTGTATATGTGCCACATTTTCTTAATCCAGTCTGTCACTGATGGACATTTGGGTTGATTCCAAGTCTTTGCTATTGTGAATAGTGCCGCAATAAACATACGTGTGCATGTGTCTTTGTAGTAGCATAATTTATAATCCTTTGGGTATATACCCAGTAGTGGGATGGCTGGGTCATATGGTACATCTAGTTCTAGATCCTTGAGGAATCGCCATACTGTTTTCCATAATGGTTGAACTAGTTTACAAACCCACCAACAGTGTAAAAGTGTTCCTATTTCTCCACATCCTCTCCAACACCTGTTGTTTCCTGATTTTTTAATGATTGCCATTCTAACTGGTGTGAGATGGTATCTCATTGTGGTTTTGATTTGCATTTCTCTGATGGCCAGTGATGATGAGCATTTTTTCATGTGTCTGTTGGCTGTATGAATGTCTTCTTTTGAGAAATGTCTGTTCATATCCTTTGCCCACTTTTGGATGGGCTTGTTTGTTTTTTTCTTGTATATTTGTTTGAGTTCTTTGTAGATTCTGGAAATTAGCCCTTTGTCAGATGAGTAGATTGCAAAAATGTTCTCCCATTCTGTAGGTTGCCTGTTCACTCTGATGGTAGTTTCTTTTGCTGTGCAGAAGCTCTTTAGTTTAATTAGATCCCATTTGTCAATTTTGGCTTTTGCTGCCATTGCTTTTGGTGTTTTAGACATGAAGTCCTTGCCCATGCCTATGTCCTGAATGGTACTACCTAGGTTTTCTTCTAGGGTTTTTATGGTATTAGGTCTAACATTTAAGTCTCTAATCCATCTTGAATTAATCTTCGTATAAGGAGTAAGGAAAGGATCCAGTTTCAGCTTTCTACTTATGGCTAGCCAATTTTCCCAGCACCATTTATTAAATAGGGAATCCTTTCCCCATTTCTTGTTTCTCTCAGGTTTGTCAAAGATCAGATGGCTGTAGATGTGTGGTATTATTTCTGAGGACTCTGTTCTGTTCCATTGGTCTATATCTCTGTTTTGGTAACAGTACCATGCTGTTTTAGTTACTGTAGCCTTGTAGAATAGTTTGAAGTCAGGTAGCGTGACGCCTCCAGCTTTGTCCTTTTGACTTAGGATTGTCTTGGCAATGCGGGCTCTTTTTTGGTTCCATATGAACTTTAAAGCAGTTTTTTCCAATTCTGTGAAGAAACTCATTGGTAGCTTGATGGGGATGGCATTGAATCTATAAATAACCTTGGGCAGTATGGCCATTTTCACGATATTGATTCTTCCTATCCATGAGCATGGTATGTTCTTCCATTTGTTTGTGTCCTCTTTGATTTCACTGAGCAGTGGTTTGTAGTTCTCCTTGAAGAGGTCCTTTACATCCCTTGTAAGTTGGATTCCTAGGTATTTTATTCTCTTTGAAGCAATTGTGAATGGAAGTTCATTCATGATTGGGCTCTCTGTTTGTCTGTTACAGGTGTATAAGAATGCTTGTGATTTTTGCACATTAATTTTGTATCCTGAGACTTTGCTGAAGTTGCTTATCAGCTTAAGGAGATTTTGGGCTGAGACAATAGGGTTTTCTAAATATACAATCATGTCATCTGCAAAGAGGGACAATTTGACTTCTTCTTTTCCTAACTGAATACCCTTGATTTCTTTCTCTTGCCTGATTGCCCTAGCCAGAACTTCCAACACTATGTTGAATAGGAGTGGTGAGAGAGGGCATCCCTGTCTTGTGCCAGTTTTCAAAGGGAATTTTTCCAGTTTTTGCCCATTCAGTATGATATTAGCTGTGGGTTTGTCATAAATAGCTCTTATTATTTTGAGGTACGTTCCATCAATACTGAATTTATTGAGCATTTTTAGCATGAAGCGCTGTTGAATTTTGTCAAAAGCCTTTTCTGCCTCTATTGAGATAATCATGTGGTTCTTGTCTTTGGTTCTGTTGATATGCTGGATTACGTTGATTGATTTGCGAATGTTGAACCAGCCTTGCATCCCAGGGATGAAGCCCACTTGATCATGGTGGATAAGCTTTTTGATGTGCTGCTGAATCTGGTTTGCCAGTATTTTATTGAGGATTTTTGCATCGATGTTCATCAGGGAGATTGGTCTAAAATTCTCTTTTTTTGTTGTATCTCTGCCAGGCTTTGGTATCAGGATGATGTTGGCCTCATAAAATGAGTTAGGGAGCATTCCCTCTTTTTCAATTGATTGGAATAGTTTCAGAAGGAATGGTACCAGCTCCTCCTTTTACCTCTGGTAGAATTCAGCTGTGAATCCATCTGGTCCTGGAGTTTTTTGGTGGGTAGGCTATTAATTATTGCCTCAATTTCAGAGCCTGCTATTGGTCTCTTCAGGGATTCAAGTTCTTCCTGGTTTAGTCTTGGAAGACTGTAAGTGTCCAGGAAATTATCCATTTCTTCTAGATTTTCTAGTTGATTTGCGTAGAGGTGTTTACAGTATTCTCTGATGGTAGTTTGTATTTCTGTGGGGTCGGTGGTGATATCCCCTTTATCAATTTTTATTGCGTCTATTTGATTCCTCTCTCTTTTCTTCTTTATTAGTCTTGCTAGTGGTCTGTCAATTTCGTTGATCTTTTCAAAAAACCAACTCCTGGATTCATTGAATTTTTGGAGGGTTTTTTGTGTCTCTATCTCCTTCAGTTCTGCTCTGACCTTAGTTATTTCTTGCCTTCCGCTACCTTTTGAATGTGTTTCCTCTTGCCACTCTAGTTCTTTTAATTGTGATGTTAGAGTGTCAATTTTAGATCTTTCCTGCTTTCTCTTGTGGGCATTTAGTGCTATAAATTTCCCTCTACACACTGCTTTGAATGTGTCCCAGAGATTCTGGTATGTTGTATCTTTGTTCTCATTCGTTTCAAAGAACATCTTTATTTCTGCCTTCATTTCGTTATGTACCCAGTAGTCATTCAGGAGCAGGTTGTTCAGTTTCCATGTAGTTGAGCGGTTTTCACTGAGTTTCTTAGTCCTGAGTTCTAGTTTGATTGCACTGCGGTCTGAGAGACAGTTTGTTATAATTTCTGTTCTTTTACATTTGCTGAGGAGTGCTTTACTTCCAATTATGTGGCCAATTTTGGAATAAGTGCGATGTGGTGCTGAGAAGAATGTATATTCTGTTCATTTGGGGTGGAGAGTTCTATAGATGTCTATTAGGTCCGCTTGGTGCAGAGATGAGTTCAATTCCTGGATATCCTTGTTAACTTTCTGTCTCGTTGATCTGTCTAGTGTTGACAGTGGAGTGTTTAAGTCTCCCATTATTATTGTATGGGAGTCTAAGTCTCTTTGTAAGTCTCTAAGGACTTGCTTTATGAATCTGGGTGCTCCTGTATTGGGTGCATATATATTTAGGATAGTTAGCTCTTCCTGTTGAATTGATCCCTTTACCATTATGTAATGGCCTTCTTTGTCTCTTTTGATCTTTGACGGTTTAAAGTCTGTTTTATCAGAGACTAGGATTGCAACCCCTGCTTTTTTTTTTGTTCTCCATTTGCTTGGTAGATCTTCCTCCATCCCTTTATTTTGAGCCTCTGTATGTCTCTGCATGTGAGATGGGTCTCCTGAAGACAGCAGACTGATGGGTCTTGACTCTTTATCCAGTTTGCCAGTCTGTGTCTTTTAATTGGACCATTTAGTCCATTTACATTTAAGGTTAATATCGTTATGTGTGAACTTGATCCTGCCATTATGATATTAACTGGTTATTTTGCTCATTAGTTGATGCAGTTTCTTCCTAAGCTCGATGGTCTTTACATTTTGGCATGTTTTTGCAATGGCTGGTACCGGTTGTTCCTTTCCACGTTTAGGGCTTCCTTCAGGGTCTCTTGTAAAGCAGGCCTGGTGGTGACAAAATCTCTTAAGCATTTGCTTATCTGTAAAGAATTTTATTTCTCCTTCACTTATGAAACTTAGTTTGGCTGGATATGAAATTCTGGGTTTAAAATTCTTTTCTTTAAGAACGTTGAACATTGGCCCCCACTCTCTTCTGGCTTGTAGAGGTTCTGCCGAGAGATCTGCTGTCAGTCTGATGGGCTTCCCTTTGTGGGTAACCCGACCTTTCTCTCTGGCTGCCCATAAGATTTTTTCCTTCATTTCAACTTTGGTGAATCTGGCAATTATGTGTCTTGGAGTTGCTCTTCTGGAGGAGTATCTTTGTGGCGTTCTCTGTATTTCCTGAATTTGAATGTTGGCCTGCCCTGCTAGGTTGGGGAAGTTCTCCTGGATGATATCCTGTAGAGTGTTTTCCAATTTGGTTCCATTTTCCCCCTCACTTTCAGGCACCCCAATCAGACGTAGATTTGGTCTTTTTACATAATCCCATACTTCTTGCAGGCTTTGTTCGTTTCTTTTTCTTCTTTTTTCTTTTGGTTTCTCTTCTCGCTTCATTTCATTCATTTGATCCTCCATCGCTGATACTCTTTCTTCCTGTTGATCGAGTCAGTTACTGAAGCTTGTGCATTTGTCACGTATTTCTCGTGTCATGGTTTTCATCTCTGTCATTTCGTTTATGACCTTCTCTGCATTAATTAGTCTAGCTGTCAATTCTTCCACTCTTTTTTCAAGATTTTTAGTTTCTTTGCGCTGGGTACGTAATTCCTCCTTTAGCTCTGAGAAGTTTGATGGACTGAAGCCTTCTTCTCTCATCTCATCAAAATCCTTCTCTGACCAGCTTTGATCCATTGCTGGCGATGGGCTGTGCTCCTTTGCAGGAGGAGATGTGCTCTTATTTTTTGAATTTCCAGCTTTTCTGCCTTGCTTTTTCCCCATCTTTGTGGTTTTATCTGTCTCTGGTCTTTGATGATGGTGACGTACTGATGGGGTTTTGATATAGGTGTCCTTCCTGTTTGATAGTTTTCCTTCTGACAGTCAGGACCCTCAGCTATAGGTCTGTTGGAGATTGCTTGAGGCCCACTCCAGACTCTGTTTGCCTGGGTATCAGCAGCAGAGGTTGCAGAAGATAGAATATTGCTGAACAGCGAGTGCACCTGTCTGATTCTTGCTTTGGAAGCTTCCTCTCAGGGGTGTACTCCACCCTGTGAGGTGTGGGGTGTCAGACTGCCCCTAGTGGGGGATGTCTCCCAGTTAGGCTACTCAGGGGTCAGTGACCCACTTGAGCAGGCAGACTGCCCCTTCTCAGATCTCAACCTCCGTGTTGGGAGATCCACTGCTCTCTTCAAAGCTGTCAGACAGAGTTGTTCGCGTCTGGACAGGCCTCTGCTGCTTTAGCTGAGCCCTGTCCCCAGAGGCGGAGTCTACAGAGACAGGCAGGTTTCCTTGAGCTGCTGTGAGCTCCACCCAGTTCGAGCTTCCCAGCAGCTTTATTTACCTACTTAAGCCTCAGCGATGGCGGGCGCCCCTCCCCCAGCCTGGCTGCTGCCTTGCGGTTAGATTGCCGCAGACTGCTGTGTTAGCAAGGAGGGAGGCTCCGTGGGCGTGGGACCCTCCCGGCCAGGTGTGGGATATAATCTCCGGTGTGCCGGTGTTACAGCGCAGTATTTGGGTGGGAGTTACCCGATTTTCCAGGTATTGTGTGTCTCAGTTCCCCTGGCTAGGAAAAGCAACTCCCTTCCCCCCCGCGCTTCCCAGGTGAGGCGATGCCTCGCCCTGCTTCAGCTCTCGCTGGTCGGGCTGCAGCAGCTGACCAGCACCGATTGTCCGGCACTCCCGAGTGAGATGACCCCAGTACCTCAGTTGAAAATGCAGAAATCACCGGTCTTCTGTGTCGCTCGCGCTGGGAGATGGAGACTGAAGCTGTTCCTATTCGGCCATCTTGCTCCGCCCCCCCGATAATGTATTTCTTAATAGCTCTTATAAAGTTCCAGGGTAAGTTCTGACGAGGCTGCATTGCATCACATGGCTATTACTGAGCTAATCATTCTGGCCAGAGTCATGAGAAACACTTTTTGGCCAGGTCTGGGCTGTCCTCACCCCACATCGCTGTGGAAGACCAACGTAAATGAAAGCACATAAACTTAGCAGAATTATAATGCATTGAGGCAAGAGTGGTTCTTCAAAGGAAGGTTATGTTGAGAAGATTAATACCTGTGCATGAACTATGGTTTGTGAATTACTTCTACTAAAGCAACTGTATGACACCAAATTATCCAAGGTTCACTATAAATTTGGGAAACTCTGCATATGCAATGGCTCCAAAATATTTATATCTACAACATATACAAGAGATTACTATGATTTAGACCTGTCAGTGGACTGTAGGGTTATCCTGAGAATTCTTTTGCCCTTGGTGAGTATAAGGATCTAACCTTTATTGGTTGCTTTCTTAGACTTGGAGATATGTAAAAGATGGGCTATTACCAACCACAAATCTCTATTTAGAGATTAAGTCTATTTCATGCTATCCTTTAAGACTATTATATCAGTATCTCAATTTCATAAATAAAGAAATGAGACTCATAAAGCTAACTAGGTAGTAGAGCCAGGATTCAAACTCATTGTTACTGTTGTTTTTCCTGTATCTGTTTGAATCCAAATTTATGTTCTTCCCTGCTGCTATGTTATCCTGTAATCCTTAGTGTTAAGTGGGGAATCGGCTCTTATAGATAAGTTTTTATAGCGTTTACAGACACATATGATGTGTATGCTATAGAGTAACTCTGACAAATATGTTTCTATCATTTATTTGGAGAGTAAAGTAGATGCTTCTATCATTTATTTGGAGATAAAATAAATGATAGAAATATGTTTCTATCATTTACTTGGAGAGTAATGTAGATGCTTCATGAGAACAGTTGTTTGTGATTTAAAAGCTAGAGAGGTTTCGGGGTGTGGGTTCCTGTAATCTACCCACAACGTTTCCTTTCCCCTATTATAGGAAATATTTGCTGAGAAAGTATGAATAATCAAAATCTTATACAACAACATCTTTCCAGATCTTTATTCTAATCAGATAAGAAGTATATGGTAATAGTCTATTTACACTATACAACAATTCTATCTTCATATCTAATTAACTCCAACTCAGCAATTAGAATTTTCTCTCATGGATCGCCAAAGAAAGGATTGTACATAAATAAGATTATTGAGGAAGCAGAATCTTTCCTGCTTTCTTCCTTGGCCTTAAAACTGGCAGCATTTTAAAAGCATGCTTTTTTAGTTTAGACTTATACAAATGGTATTCTTAAACCAGCAGAAAATTCCCTTTAAAAGTCTTCTTGCAGTCTGCTGTATTCTTATAATTATATTCTTAAAAATGTAATTATACTCTATTTGCAGATAATATAATCCTCTATATAAAAAATTATTTTAAAACACTTAAAAACTATTAGAACTAATAAACAAGTTCAGGAAGGTTGCAAGATACAAGATCATTATACAGAAAAAATTGTATTCCTACAAACTAGCAATAAACAATCCAAAAATGAAATAAAGCAAACAATTCTAACATCATCAAAAATAAAATAATTAGGAGTAAATCACACAATAAAGATACAAAACTTTGACACCCCAAATGACAAAACATCATTGAAAGACATAAAAGAAGAACTAAATTAATAAAAAGACATCCCCTGCTTATGGATTAGAAAAGTTAAGATTGTTAAGAAACTAATACTCCCCAAATTAATCTGCAGATTTAATACAATCTCTATCAAAATTTCAGCTGCTTTCTTTGCAGAAATTGATAAAGTTATTTTAAAATTTATATGGAACGGAAAAGGACACAGAAGACCAAAAATAATCTTGAAGAACTCACATGTCCTGATTTCAAAGCATACTACAAGGTTATAGTAATCAAGACTGTGTGGTATTGGCATGAGGATAGACATATAAATCAATGGAATAGAATTAGAAGTCCAGATATAAACCCCAATATTTAAGACTAATTGATTTTCAACAAAAGCGCCAACACAACTTAATGGAAAAAGAATAGTATTTTCAACAAATGATGCTGAACAACTGGATATCCATATGCCAAAGTATTAAGCTGGACCCCTATTTCATACTTTATAATGAATTAACTCAAAGTGGATCAAAGACATTAGTGTGAGAGCTAAATCCATAAAATTCTTAGAAGAAAACATACCTATGAATATTTATGACCTTGGATAAGGCAATAATTTCTTATGACACCAAAAGCACAAGCATCAAAGGAGAAAAATAGACAAATTGAACTTCATCAAACATTTCTTAAAAACTTTTCTGCATCAAATAAGTGAGAGGACAGCTCCTCAAAAATGGGAGAAAATATTCACACATCAAATACGTTATAAGGTAATTGTATCCAGAATATAAAAACTTGCAACTCAATAACATAAAGCCAACTATGGCAGTTTTAAAATGGGAAAGGAGCTGAATAGACATTTCTCTAAATAAGATACACAAATGATCAGTAAACACATGAAAAGATGTTCAACATCATTAGTCATCAGAGAAGTGTAAATCAAAATTACAATAAGAGACAACATTATATCAACTAGAATGGCTGTAATAAAAATGACAGACAATAACAAATGTTGGTGAGAATGTAGAGAAATTAGAATCATCCTGCAATGCTGATTGGAATGTAAACTGGCACAGAGGCTTTGGAAAATAGTTTAGCAATTCCTCTAAGCTAAAACATATAGTTACCATATGACTCAGAAATTCCCCTTCTAGGTATATACTCAAAAGAAATAAAAATATACATCCTGGCCAGGCACGGTGGCTCATGCCTGTAATTCCAGCACTTTGGGAGGCCAAGGCAGGAGTGTCACTTGAGACCAGGAGTTAGAGACTAGCCTGGGCAATATAGTAAAACTCCATCTCTATCAAAAAAAATAAAATAAAATAAAACTTTTTAAATAATTAAAATAATTCATCCACATGAAAACATGTACGCAAATGTTTATAACAGTATTATTTATAATAGTCAAAAAGTAGAAAGAACCCAAACGTTCATCAATGTGTACATGGATCAATAAAAAGTGGCATATTCATACAAAAGAATATTATTTTGTAATAAAAAGGAATGAAGTACTGATACATGCTAGAACATGGATGAGCCTTCAAAACACTGTGTTAATTGAAAGAAATCAGTCACAAAAGGCCATATATTATATGATTAAATTTATATGAAATGAATAGAATAGGAAAATCCATAAAACATAAAGTAGAATAGTAGTTGTCTAGGATAAAAGGAGAGCAAGGTTACAGGAAAATGCAGAGTAACTGCTAATACGTAAGGGATTTCTTTAGGGAGTATTGAAAGTGTTCCGAAATTGATTTGGTGATGGTTGTACATTCTGTGTGCATACACTAAAAACTATATACTTTAAATGTGTGAAATATATGGTAAGTGAAACATTTTCATAAAGTTGTTATTTTTAAAAATGTAATCATAATTAACTTGCATAAGTCATATTTGAGTTATTTTGAACTAAATATTTTTAGCACTCTGAAATCTCACTTAATTCAACGTATACTTATTGAGTACCTCTGTCACAGGGGATATAAAGATGAATAAGGCCTAGTATTTACCCTTAGGGTAATTTCAATCTAAGAGTGAGACAAGACAATCAAATAAATAATATAAGACAAGCTAATGTAAGACAATATATGGTATACTAGTCAGGGTCATACTAGCTGCTTTAGCAAACTCCAAAATTTCAAAAACTTCACACATTAATTTCTGCTCATAAAATAATCCAATGCAAGCATCAATCTTCAGTACAATTATTTCGGCACTCTAGTACCTTTCTCTTTGTAGCTCCAATATTCTCTAGATCCCCAGAGTCATCTGTATTCAGCTGATTATAGGTAAAAGAGAACAAGCAGAGAAGGCCTACCTGTTGTATTCCTTCTATTTGCAATAACTGGTCCCAAGGCCCTACCTAGATATGAAAGTAGTTAGAAAATACAGTTTCCAGCTAGACAGCCACTCCCAAGTGATAATTGTCTGCAAACGACAAGTTTAATCCTACTGAAACTAAAAAGGGAAATTACTGGTTCATATAACTGAAATTTATGAGTTTGAAGTCATCCCATTAGTCTATTTTTGCTTTCACTGTTTCCACTTTCAGGGTCATAGCCAAAAAATCATTACCCAAACCAATGGTGCATAGCTTTTTCCCAATGTTTTCTTCTAGTAGTTTTATACTTTTAGGTCTTATATTTAAGCTTTAACCCATTTTGAGTTGATTGTGGTATACAGTGCAAGACTAGGTTCCAACTTTATTCTTCTGCATCTGGATATTCAGTTTTCCCAACACTATTTATTAAAGAAACTATTGTTTCCCCATTGTGTATTCTTGACACACAAAATATTTGCAAACTATACATCTGATAAGGGATTAACATCCAAATTATATAAGGAACTCAAATAACTCAATAGCAAGAAAATAAATAGTTATATTTTAAAAAAATGGGCAGAGGACCTGAACAGACATTTCCTGAAAGAATACACATAAATGGCAATAGATTAGTGATAAATGCTCAGCATCAATAATCAAAATGCAAATTAAAACCACAGTGAAATGTCCCTTCACACCTGTTAGAATGACTTTTAACAAAGAGATGAAAGATAACCTTTGGTAAGGATGTGGAGAAAAGTGAACTCTTGTACATTGTTGATGGGAATGTAAATTAGTACAGCCATTATGGAAAACATTATATAGATTCCTCAAAAAAACTCAAAATAGAACTACCATGTGATCCAGTAATCCCACTTTTGGGTGTATATCCAAAGGAGTAAAAGTAGTATGTTAAAGGAATATCTTTACACTCATGTTCATTGCAGCATTATTCACAATAGCCAAGATATAGAATCAACCTAAGTGTTCATTAACAGATGAACAGATTTTTAAAAATAGTATATATACACAATGGAATACTCTTCAGCCTTAAAAGGAGATAAAATCTTGTCATTTGCTACAACATAGGTGAATCTGGAAGACATTATGCTAAGTGAAATAAGCCATATACAGAAAGACAAATACCACCTGATCTCGTTTATACTTGTTGATAAAAGGGTACAAAGTTTCAGATAGGAGGAATAAGTTCTGAGATTTATTGTACATCAGGGCAACTATAGTCAATAATAGCATATTATATATTTCAAAATAAGAATACATTTCAAATGTCTCACCATAAAAAATGATAAGCATGCGAGATGGATATATTCACCTGATTTAATTATTCCACATAGTATACATATATCAAAACATCACACTATACCTGATGCATGTATATAATTATGATTTGTCAGTTAAAAATAATAATAAGTAAAATAAATAGAATTTATAAGGATAGTCTTCCTTCAGGTGTGGCTGGATCTCAGATGCTCCAGCAACAAAATCAAGATTCAATTTCTCTTTTTAATCTCTAATTAGCTGTCCATTAGATTCATTTTGAGATAAGCTATCTTCACAATATGGTAAAGATGTCCCCTTGCAGTTCATGATTCACATACTGTTTAGTACTTACTATCTTAGAAGACTAGAGACCTACTTTCTATCAAAATCCATACCTACAAATAACTTTCATTGGTCTAATTTGTGTTACATAGCCAATCTTGACTTGATCGCTTTTTCTATGGTGATGAAGTGCTCTCATTGGCCAAGTCCGGCTCCTGTGCCTACTTGATTGCAAGTAAAGGAGGATCCCTTGATTGACAGTTTCACCAGGTAGTGGGAGGGATCATTCGTAAAAACCAAAATGGGATTCTTAGCCAGGAAAAACAGAGAAGGAATGTAGATTAAAAAATAAAAATTTGTATTCACTTTAGGTTGATGGCTTAAAACAGTGTATGAGACCTCTGGCAAGATTAACTGGAAATTATATTTTAGACCTGATTAAAATCTAAAGTTGTAACTCTCAAGATCTAGAGACTTACTAAGTAGAACATGAAAGGTTTTGAGGTTTAGAAGAGACAAAACCATCTAGTCTAGTGTCAGGGACATTACTGTGGTTCTTTGCCTTAGACAGAATAGGCACTGGCTATTCTACTTAATAGTGATCTCCAAAGTGGAGCACATAACATGATCCTTGGGGATGCAAGAAGAAAAAGATTTTGCTTATAATTTACAGGACGTCATTTATGCACTTTAAAAAAAAAAAAAACAGACCAATACACGGTGACATATCTTCAATACATATATGGTGAGTGACACAGAAACTATTTTGTATTATGCAGAGGTTCTTTGATTACCTTGAGACAAAGTACTTAAAGAAGTTTTAGAACTTAAAGATGCATTAGGCACTTTTCTTTTACTAAAAGATAAGTGTTTCAAGTGTGCTGACCTTTACTCTGATGACACAAGGCTCTCAGTAATGTGTTACTTAGAATGTAGTTTAAAAATGAATAAACAACCCATCTACCTTCAAAGGAGAAGTGATATTGTAACAATAATAAAGAAGACATCTCATTTTCTAAAGAAACTCACACTATGGAAAGACAATCTTTAAAAGGAGTGTTTGAAAATATTCCTAACATTATGTGATTTTATTGCAGAAACTATGTGTGCCACCTATAAAAACAAGTAAAAGATTTCTATCTGCACCTTTAAAAAATTGAAAACGCAATAGAAAAAATAAAAAAACATAAACAATTCACAGAAAAAAAAACAAAGAGTTTTTGTATGTGAGAAAACACTCACTCTCACACCTAAGGTATTAAAATTAAAACCATACTGAGGTAGCATTTTTCACATACACTGACGATAAAGTTTGTTAGCTTAGTGTAAAGAAATAGTCATTCTCTTAAATTGCTGGTAAGTGTGCAAAATGTTTAAACTCCCATGGAGAGGCATTTGGCAATATCTACAAAAATTCTGTGGTTTTAGTTTTTGATCCAGCTATTCAACTTCTAGGAATCTACCTCATAGATACAACTCCAAAGGAATGAAACATATGCCCTAGGTATTCATTGCAGCATTATTTGTAATAACAAAAATTTAAAACAGCTTAGATATTCACTCATAAGGCACTGGTCCAATAAACTATGATACAGCAACAAAGTGAGGTACATGAAACATTTTTAAAAACTGAGGATGATTTTATTTATTTTGCCAAAAATGTATGGAAGGATGGAAGAACTAACTAGAACCATCATAAACTAATGAAAATGGAGGATAGGTGGAGGGAGCACGCTGTCTCTGAGTATTCTGAGTGTATTTTTTTATATGGTATTAACTTGATTAATTTATTTTTTGAGACAAGGTCTCACTCTGTCGCCCAGGCTGGAGTGCAGTAGCATGATCTCGGCTCACTGCAATCTCCACCTCCCAGGTTCAAGTGATTCTCAGCCCTCAGTCTCCCGAGTAGCTGGGACTACAGGTGCATGCCACTGTGATGCCCAGTTCATTTTTTGTATTTTTCATAGAGAGGTCGTTTCCCCATATTGGCCAGACTAGTCTTGAACTGCTGGCCTCAAGTTATCTGCCAGCTTTGGCCTCCAAAAGTGCTGGGATTACAGGCATGAGCCACCATGCTTGACCTCTTGTTAACTTTTGAACTATGCAAATGCTGTAATTTTATTTGAAAAATAAAATTAAATTGGTCTGGGCGTGGTGGATCATGCCTGTAATCCCAGCACTTTGGGAGACCAAGGCCGGTGGATCAAGAGATGGAGACCATTCTGGCCAAGATGGTGAAACCCCATCTCTACTAAAACTACGAAAATTAGCCAGGAGTGGTGGTGGGCACCTATAGTCCCAGCTACTTGGGAGGCTGAGGCAGGAGAATCACTTGAACCCAGGAGGTGGAGGTTGCAGTGAGCCGAGATTGCACCACTACACTCCAGCTTGGGTGACAGTGTGAGACTTCATCTCAAAAACAAATAAATAAATTAAATTAAATTAAAAATTATAAAACATAAATTTTTCAACACAAATGGAAACATATGAGCATAAATGTATATGAAAAATAATCATGTAGAGAAAATAATTATTTAAAATAATTTTTAACAAAATACTCTGCCTGTACATTCTTAATTAAATATAGTAAAAAGACAAAAATAGCTGCAACGAAAATTCAGTAGGTTTGTTTTTATTTTTAATATTGATTGTAATTTTGAAACTAATTTATATGTATTGTAGGATAATGTAAATAAGTGTATGTGTGTGTATACATGTGGTTAGGCACCGATATTTTCAGAGTAATGAGAAGAAATATAATTTTTTAAAGGAGGAAATTCTGTCATTCGTGGCACCATGGATGAATTTGGAGGATGTTATGTGAAGTGAAATAAGCCAAACACAGAAAGACAAATACCACATGTTCTCACTCATTCGTGGAAGTTAGAAAAATTGATCTCATAGACGAAGAGAGTAGAATAGTGGTTACTAGAAGTGGAGAAGGGTAGGGGAAAGGTGGAGATAGCTAAAGGCCAGTTAACAGATACAAAAGTACAGCTAAAGAGGAGGGATCAGTTCTAGTGTTCTATAGCACTCTAGGGCAACTGACTAGAATGAACAACAATTTTTGGTATATTTTCAAATAATTATAAGAAAGGATTTTGAATGTTCTCAACACAAAGAAATGATAAATGTTTGATGGGATGTATATACTAATTACTCTGATTTGATTATTATACTTTGTATATACGTATTGAGATATCACACTGTACCCCATAAATAAGTAAAATTGTTATGTGTCAATTAAAAATAATAATAAAAGCAAAAAAAAAACCAAAATAGAACCCAATTATAACAAGTACATGCAAGTAGACCAACTTTATATTCAGCAAACAAATGATATGTTGTTTACTTGAAATAAAATATTGAGAAAGACAAATGGTAGAAAGCACTCCACGAATCATAATATCGTGTTAAATGTATATATTTGGTGATTGGATAATGCCACTGGCTCCAATGTCACTGTGTTGGAGGGTAACAATGATCTCCTGAAATTTATATCTGTTGTATATTTTCTAAAGTTTCAAGTACTATTTCAACATGAAAACAAACATTTGGATTTAAAAATGGTAAAAAAAAGTTAAAAGATTTTAAAAATGAGATAGAAGTAATGAATAAATTACAAAAAAGCTCTGCAACTTAAAAAAAAAATGAACTGAAAGCCACTATGCAAAACAGTACAAATCTTCCTTAAAAAATTAAAAATAGAATTACCATATGATCCAGCAATCCTACTTCTGGGTGTGTGTCCAAAGGAATTGAAAGCAGGATTTTGAAGAGGTATTTGCACACCCAAGTTCATTGCAACATTATTCACAAATAGCCAAGAGGCAGAAGCAATCTAAAAGTCCGTTAATGAATGAATAAACAAAACGTGGTATATACATACAATGGAATATTATTCATCCTTAAAAAAGAAAAAAATATTGTCACATGCTGCAACATGGATAAACCTTGAGGACATTATGCTGAGTGAAATAAGCCAGTCACAAAAGGGCAAACACTGTAAAATTCTACTTATTTGAGATATCAAACATAGTCAAAATCTTGGAAACTGAGGGTAAAATGGTGGTTTCCAGGGACTGCGGGGAGGACAAAGGGGGACTTTTATGGGTATAGACGTTCAGTTTTGCAAGATGAAAGTACTAGAGATCTGTTTCTGTTTCACAACATTATGAAAATATATGTTTAAAAATGATTGGGATGGTACATTTTATTATGTGTATTTTTACCATAATTAAAAATAAAAAGATGACAGTATCAAGATGAACTCATAATTTTAAAAAGTGTTTTTCCTAGTTCTGGCTGTTGATAGTCCTAGAAGTAAGTAATGACACTCAAGAAGCCTGAGGTCCCACTGGCCACATTTGAAAGAATTTGAGTGGGAGCTTCTTCAAGCTGGATCCTGTACCCTTGTGAGGTGATATGTCTCTATTTGTCTTCAAGCACCACCTTGTGATCTCTGAAACAAGATGTTTTAGTCTCATCTTGCACTTTCCCTGCCCCAGACATGGAGAAAGGTAGATAAAAGGAGATCACTTACTTCCAGAACACCAGTTAATAAATTAAATGTAAAATAAATGAGAAATTTAGAAAACCACGATTTTGTAACCTCTAAAGTAATCATTGATCAAGGCAATGATTATTAATGAATGCTAAAGCAGTTTAGTGAAAAGTTGTTGTGGAAAGAATATTGGCCCTGTGGAACTATGCCTAGGGGGAAGTGCATTTAAGTGGAGAAGTCTGGAGGTCACCACCTTAAGCAAAAGATCAAGTGTACTGTTACTAGTATAGGGGCAGCCAGATCTGGCGTGCCCATCAATATAATGCAAATTGAAATAAATGATATTGCCTTCAAAATATTCCTGCTGAAACCTTTCTTAATTTAATCAAGCTTCTAGAGGCCTTACTTTTAGTTCATAGGAAATATATGTGACTTGTAAAAAGTTAATACCTGGAGGAAACAATAAGACAAACCCAGAATCCAGGACATTCTACAGGAAAGCAATCTTAGACTAAAAAGTAGTCAATGTCACGAAAAATAAAAGGAATGAAAGACAGATATTCTTTTCTGAGAGGCTAATAAAACAAAAACAAAAATGTAATATGTGAACCTACATTGCCCATTGGTTCAAAAAAAGCTATAAAAGATATTCTTGGGACAATTGTCATATTTTTCATATGGACTATATTTTAGGTAACATTGGAGAATTACTGTCTTTTTTCTTAGGTGCCATAATATAGTAGTTATATAAAAGAATGTCTTTATTATTAGTAGATACAAGCTGAATGTGAAAAGAGAAAGTACTATAATGTTTGCAATTTACTTCTAAATTATTTAAAATAAAAAGAAATGTATCAACGTAATTTAACCAAAACCTTTACAAAATTGGTGGTTGGAACAAAGAATTGAACATCAGCATTTAATAAATGCAGCCAACAGTGCAGTAGGTTTTTTGACTATAATAACCATTAAAACCAGGTATCAAGATATACTAAATTTAGAACCAGACCATTAAATCTTTGCATCATAAACTATTAAACCAAGAATTTAAAAGTAATTAACTACATCCAGTAGCATAGCTCTCACTAAAATATAATCTATATGTAACATTTATAATAACATATTAGTGAGAACAAAAAAGTTTTTCTACTATTAAAAATAAAATATAGAATATTTTCAGGCATTTTTATTCCCACTTTATCTCTTTTCTCATTTCTATTTGGATAGAGTGCCCTAGGATATGTGTTGACTATTATTCCACTAGTACATGTACATTCCTGAGAATCATCTTAATAAAAACTCATCTCATTTATTCATAATTTTTAGTATCATTAAAGGTTTTGACTGACTTGAGTGGTGAAATATAAGTTAACGTAGAAGGAAAGCTTAGCCCTTTGTATTAACAAATCTTAAAACATACGAAGTTTTGAGAAAGAAACTACATCAGTTTCCTAGGGTTGCTGTAACATAGCACCACAAACTGGGTGGCTTAACACAACAAAAACATATTCTCTCACAGTTCCGGAGGCTAGAAGTCTGAAATGGTGTCAGTAGGAATGGTTTGCTGTGAGGGAAGATCTGTTCCGTGCCTCTCTCCTAGCTTCTGGTGATGGCTGGCAATCCTTGGCATTCCTTGGCTTGTAGGTGCACCACTCAAATTTCCGTCTCTATTGTTACATAGCACTCTTCTTATGCGTCTGTGTCTCTTCTCCTCTTCTTATAAGCGCACCAGTCATACTTCTAAGGGCCACCTATCCCAGCATGACCTCATCTTAATTAGTTACCTTTGCAACAAACCTATTTTCAAATAAGGTCACAATCTGAGGTATGGGGGATCAGGAGTTCAACAATCTTTTTGTGGGACACAGTTCGACCCATAATAGAACCATAATTGATGCTTTCTTCAAATTGTTCTGTGTGGTAATTCTCTTAGTCTTTTCTTCCATTATTTATGCATTCACACATTTGGCAGAGAGGAATCAGAGGAGAAAGAGAAAGAAAAAAACCCAGCCTCGATATGTCTGAAGGCATATTTATTTTGTGTTGTGATTCATTATATAGTTTTGAACTAGAAATAATTATTTTGAGACTGCTAGAATTGTGATTATGTCTTATCATGAAAAAATTTTTTTCTTTTTTCCAAATAACAGAAATTAGGACTGTGAATTCTATCCTTGCAGTTTCCTAATCCATGTCATAAAGCATGACTCTTTTTTATTAAATTTTCCCTGGTCTTTAAATTCTCAGCTTCACCCTTTAGCACTATTATAATTCTCATTCTCCTCAAGTGATCAAATCCAACATGTACAGTGTCTCTTTAAAATGACTTTTCTGAAGATTATTACCTTCAAAGTCTGATTTATCTTCCATTAAACTATGGATCCTATTTCCTTTGACATGATATGTTCCTACATTTCACTTCTAAACAATAAATCTTAAGGTTCATCAGTGTGTGACCTGTTTAATTGATTGGATGTATTTGCAACTGCATTCCTAATATATACATTAGGATCAAGCTAAAAGAAGGAAATGTTTAGTTTGTTGTTGTTGGCTTTAAAAAATTCAGAAAAGTGGGCATTGATTCCTGTACCCCTGTCTGCTTCAAGTTATTCTGTGTTGTTTAATATAGTTTCAATTTGACAGGCAGCAGGAAATTCCTATTTAGCACAGAAATATAAAGAAGAAAAACCTCTTCTGTAAGAATAAAGCCACTATGGTGGCTATTCAATAAATATTAAGTAATAACACCAGTATTCATGGGGAAAATAGCACAAAATAGTCTCTTATTGTTGGACAAAAAAAGCAATCACACAGTTTAAAGGCCAAATAACTTGGAAAAAGCATGCTATATTTATAAACTCTTAAATAAGCATTTATCACATTTATTGAAATACCCCTTTTAAGGTGTAAAGAATATTGTATTTAGAAAGTCATATTTTCTATTCCCAAGGTGACTGCACTGTGCCAATTCCACAACTACACATTACACTTCAAAGATTTCTACTATTTCAGGCCGTCAAAAAATTTGTAAAGTGTAACTTGTCTTGGAGCTATTTTTATTTTCCGTTTTTCCTTCTTTCTTCCTCCTTTCATACTCTCCCGCACTGTCTATAGCCATCAAAATCTACCCTCTGGTAATGATCTGACAGTTCCTTTACAGTAAGCCAGTGGTTCTTAAAATGGGTTCCCCGGGCCATCACCATCAATGTCACCTGAGAATGTGTTAGAAATGCACATTCTTAGGCCCTATCCTAGACCTGCTAAATCAGAAACTCTGGGGGTGAAGCCCAGCAATCTGTGTTTTAACAATACCTCCAGGTGATTCTGATGCACCCTGATGTTTGAGAACCACTGAACTTATCCAAAAATCACCTATAGGTTTTTATGTTAGCCACACCAGGAGTACTTGGATTTTTTTAGAAAATAAAAAGAACTGAATTTCTAATTAAGTGATTTCTGTCGCCAGCTAATCAGTGGGGAAAGTAAAGGTTAAGTAAGTGTTCTTCTTGATTTTCTGACACCATTTCTATTCTTAAGACATCTGTGCCTAACATATGCAATTTAAGTCAGTCATCCAATATTTATTTAAAGATTCATTGTAGTTGCTTGAGACTTCATGACTCAGTCCCTGTCCTCAAGACACATCTCATTTAGTGACAGAGATTGGCAATCTGATAATTAGAATACAATATTGTAAGTACATTTAAAGACATAAACACGAAGTGCTAGGCACACACAAAGGAGGTATCAGAGGTGAAAGGCATTGAAGGCCAATGACAGCAGGACTTTGGAGACAGTCCTGTCACCTCCCTGGCTACATGAAAGTTGAACAATCCTAGGATTCCTGACTAGGTTTATCAAGGTCCCCGAGTTCGAGGAGACAGGAGATATTGTTGTCTAGTGATCCTAAAATTAGCAAACTTCACATAAAATATCATGCTTTTTATAGTCAATTTTGACAGGGTAGTGAGGATTATCCCAGATAACCAAGAAGAACAATTCTTAAAGTGATCACAATTGCTTGGGCTTAAAGGAAGGAGTTTTCCTAAAAATACTATTCTCCTGCATTAGCTGCTTATATGTTATTGTTGACTTTATAATTTGCACATATCAAACTAGAGTTCCACTAATTTCTCTGAGAGAAATTGATTTGCCTTTCACACCATTAGAATTAATGTTTTAATGGCAAGAATAAACTATCTGGGCCCACAGACCATTTTACTGTAATAGTAAAATGAATTAGGAGCATTTTCTATGCTGAGTATGGCTGATTTAATCTTGAGACCCTGATTCCATACCATGTAAATTCTGCCCAGAATGCATAATTATTCCCCCATTCACGGGCTTTTAAATAATAGGCTTAAAAATTAAAACAATATTTAAAATGTTCTAAGGTGTCTATTATTATCAACTTACATTGAATTTATGGTGTCTCTTATAAACTTTCCTGTGGATTTTAAATATTAAAGGAATCCTATAGACCTTTGTATACACCCTGAGGTACTTTTAAATATAAACCTATTATTTCTTTATACTTAAAGGCTTATTTATTACAATAAAGACCAGTCCTGTGGTCTGAAAGTTGGTGTTTCTCCAAAATTCATATGTTGAAGCTTACTCCCCATTGTGGTGGTATTAACGATAATGTTCCCCTTTCTACAGCCTAAGGAGAAACTACTACAGGCCTTTTGGAGGTGATTAGGTCATGAGGGCAGAGTCTAATCCCTAAACTATTAGGGATTAGTGCCCTTATAAAAGGATATTGAAGGAGGCTGCTTTTCCCCTCTGTCTCTTCAACTATGTGAGGGCACAGAGGTGACATCTATGAGAAACAGACCTTCACCAGACACCACATTTGCTGGCGTCTTCATCTTAGACTTCTCAGTCTCCAAAACTGTGAGCAATAAATTTCTATTGTTTATAAATTACTGTCTAAGGTATCTTGTTATAGCAGCCTGCATAGTCTAATACAATCAGTAAACACATCAACTATGATCAACTCTCATTCAATAAATATTTGAATGCTTTCTGTGTGTACTTACCCTATTCTATACTGGCTTCATGAATGTAAGCAATGCCTATCTTTTGTTTGTTATTGTTAAATAAGTAAATGACTGGATAAATGAACAAAGGTTATGAGCTGTGGGAATATAAATGCCTAGTGGTGTCTGCCCTTAAGAAGTGTATAGTCGGCCGGGCGCGGTGGCTCAAGCCTGTAATCCCAGCACTTTGGGAGGCCAAGACGGGCGGATCACGAGGTCAGGAGATTGAGACCATTCTGGCTAACACGGTGAAACCCCGTCTCTACTAAAAAACACAAAAAACTAGCCGGGCAAGGTGGCAGGCGCCTCTAGTCCTAGCTACTTGGGAGGCTGAGGCAGGAGAATGGTGTAAACCCGGGAGGCGGAGCTTGCAGTGAGCTGAGATCTGGCCACTGCACTCCAGCCTGGGTGACAGAGCGAGACCCTGTCTCAAAAAAAAATAAAAATAAAAAGTAAAAATAAATAAAAATAATAATAATAAAAAGAAATGTATAGTCTGGCCAGGCATGGTGGCTCATGCCTGTAATCCCAGCACTTTGGGAGGCCAAGGCGGGTGGATCACCTGAGGTCAGGAGTTTGAGACCAGCCTGGCCAACATGGTGAAACTCCATTTCTACTAAAAATACAAAAATTAGCTGGGTGTGGTGGTGCACGCCTGTAATCCCAGCTATTCGGGAGGCTGAGGCAGGAGAATCGCTGGAACCCAGAAGGCAGAGGCTGCAGTGAGCCAAAATCGCACCACTGCACTCCAGCCTGGGCGACAGAGCAAGACTCTGTCTCAAAAATAAATAAATAAATAAATAAATAAATAAATAAATAAATAAATAAAGTGTATAGTCTTATGGTGTAGATAAAACACAACTCATTTACTGCAAAGTAATAATTCATATCTAGCATAAGAGAAAAACAGATCATTTCTCTTGGCTTTCTGAAGAGTGAGAGACTACAACAGGCTAAAGAATCAGAAAAATCTTGGAGAAGACAAGTTTGCATTTGGACTTGAAAAATTTGAATATGTGGAAGTGCGATTGGGAGGCATTTTAGGCATAGGAAACAGTTTTGGGCAAAGAAACTGAAGCTGGAAATGCAGGACCTGGGTGGGATGCAGGGCGTTCAAAAGGGAAAAATGAGAAATAAAACAGAAAGGGGCCGGGGTGCAATCAAGAGAAATACATTTGAATGCTTTTAATCATCAGTAGGAAGCAGGTGAAATTATCTGACCAAAAAATGGGAGCTACTACAATAACCTGATGATAGAGATGGCCCAGACTAGCACAAATATGGGAAAAGAAAAAAAAAGACAGACTATATTAATCTTTCTCTGATGAAGATTCCGTGGGGTCCTCATGCCCCTAAATCCTCACTAGCTTTTACTTGTCCCAGTTTCCTGAAGTTAAAACTTACAGAGAACACTCCAGCCAAATGCACGTACTTCTTTTAGTTGGGGTTTTGAAAACAAAATTATTTCCCTGGTGTCAACAACGGGCCATATGTGAATCTTAAGAGGCTTGGTTTTGCCTGCATACCCTGACCCTAGCCTTCTAGATGTTACCACCTTGACTACAAGCAGCACAAAATAGCAAAGCCGAAGAAAAGTTCTCCCTTTCTACAGCCTAATGAGAACCACATACTTTCTTCCTCCCTGTCCCTAAGCCTCACATAAACAGGAATCAGTCAATTTTACCTTGAAATATAAGGGGGCAAGTTTAGCGAGGAGATCAGATCCCAGGAAAGACAGAGCTTTTAACCCCCTCATTTCTCATAAGAAAAGCACCATTCCCTACTAATCCTAACAAAAGGAGTTTGGAGTAATGGTGAAAAGTAAGGAACATTGATGCCAGACTGACTGGATTCAAATCGTGTTTTTGACACTCACCATATGTGTGTCTTTGGACAAAATACTTAAATTTCCTCTGTCTTAGTTTCTCTATGTTTAAATGGTGACTAAAACAGTACACTAAGGTTAACGTCATTATCATTAAACAATACAATGTCAATAAACTTAGAATGGTACTTAGCCCTTTCCATGCTTACTTGAAGTGAATTGCTGCTTTTTTAATTGTGAGTCCTCTTATTCATATTTGTCTTTTTTAAAAAATCTATTTCGATAGTTTTGGGAAAACAGGAGGATTTTGGTCACATGGATAAGTTCTTCAGTGGTAACTTCTGAGATTTCTGGGCACTCGTCATCCGAGCAGTGTACACTGTACCCAATGTGTAGTCTTTTATCCCTCAACCCCCTCCCAACCTTCCCCCCAGGTCACCAGAGTCCATTATATTATTCTTATGCCTTTGCATCCTCATAGCTTAGTTCCCACTTATAAGTGAGAACATACGGTATTTTGTTTTCCATTCCTGAGTTACCTCACTTAGAATAATGATCTCCAACTCCAATGAGGTTGCCGCAAATGCCGTTTTTTTGTTCCTTTTAATGGCTGAGTAGTATTCATATATATATATACACCACATTTCCTTTATCCACTCATTAGTTGATGGGCATCTGGGCTGGTTCCATATTTTTGCAATTGCAAATTGTGCTCCTTTAAACATGCATGTTTTTCATATGATGACTTTTTCTCTGGATAGATACCCAGTAGTGGGATTGCTGGTAGTTCTACTTTTAGTTCTTTAAGGAATCTCCATATTGTTTACCATAGTGATAGTACTAGCTTACATTCCTACCAGAAGTGGAAAACTGTTACCTTTTCACAACATCCATGCCAACATCTGTTATTTTTTTTTTATTTTTAAATTATGGTCATTCTTAAGGTGGTATCTAATTGTGATTTTGATTTGCAATTCCATGATAATTAGTGATATTGAGAATTGTTTCATGTTTGTTGGCCATTTGTACATATTCTTTTGAGAACTGTCTATTCATGTCCTTTACCCACTTTTTGATGGAATTATTTGTTTTTATTCTTCCTGATTTGTTTGAGTTCCTTGTAGATTCTGGATATTTGTCCTTTGTCAGATGCATTGTTTGTGAATATTTTCTCCCACTCTGTGGGTTGTCTGATTACTGCTCTGATTATTTATTTTGCCATGCAGAAGCTTTTTAGTCTAATTAGGTGTCATCTATTTATCTTTGTTTTTGTCGCATTTGCTTTTGGGTTCTTGGTCATGAACTCTGTCTAAGTCAATGTCTAGAAGAGTTTTTGCCAATGTTATCTTCTAGAATTTTTATGGTTTCAGGTCTCATGTTTAAGTCTTTGATCCATCTTGAGTTGATTTTTGTATAAGGTGAAAGATGAGGACCTAGTTTTATTCTTCTACATGTGGGTTGCCAATTATTCTAGCACCATTTGTTAAATAGAGTATCCTTTTCCTACTTTATATTTTTTATTGCTTTGTCAAAAATCAGTTTGTTGTAAGTATTTGACTTCATTTCTGGGTTCTCTATTCAGTTCCATTTGTCTACATGCCTTTATATACCAGTACCATGCCGTTTTGGTGACTATGGCCTTATAGTATAGTTTGAAGTAAGGAATGTGATGTCTCCAGATTTGCTCTTTTTGCTTAGTCTTGCTTTGGCTATGTGGGCTCTTTTTGATTCTGTATGAATTTTAGGATTGTTTTTATCTAGTTCTGTGAAGAATTATGGTGGTATTTTGATGGAAATTGCATTGAATTTGTAGATTGCTTTTGGCAGTATAGTCATTTTCACAATATTGATTCTAACCATCTATGAGCATGGGATGCATTTCCATTTATGTCTTCCATTTGTGTCTTCAGTGATTTCTTTCAGCAGTGGTTTGCAATTTTCATTGTAGAGATCTTTCACCTCCTTGGTTAGGTATATTCTCAAGATTTTTTTTTTTTTTTTTTTGGCAGCAGCAGCAGTTGTAAAAGGGATTGAGCTCTCGATTTGAGTTGTTGTTGGTGTATAGCAGTGCTACTGATTTGTGTACATTGATTGTGTAGCCTGAGACTTTACTGGATTCATTTATCAGATCTAGGAGCTTTTTAGATAAATCTTTAGTTTTCTCTAGGTATATGATCATATCTTTGGCAAACAGTGAGAGTCTGACTTCCTCCTTACTGATTCAGATGCCCTTGATTTCTTTCTCTTGTCTGATTGCTCTGGCTAGGACTTCCAGTACTACGTTGATTAAAAGTGGTAAAACTGGGCATCCTCGTCTCGTTCCAGTTATTAGGGACAGTGCTTTCACATTTTCTCTGTTTAGTATAATGTTGGTTGTGTGTTTTTCATAGACGGCTTTTATTACCTTGAGGAAATTTTATTACCTTGAGGAAATTTATTACCCCTGTACGGAAATTTTGCTGAAGGTTTTAATCGTAAAGAGATTCTGAATTTTGTCAAATGCTTCGTCTGCATCTATTGAGATGACCATATAATTTTTGTTTTTAATTCTGTTTATGTGATGTATTATACTTATTGACTTGCATGTGTTAAACCATCCCTGCATCCCCAGAGTGAAACCTACTTGATCATGGCATACTATCTTTTTAGATATGCTGTTGCATTCAGTTAGCTAGTATTTTGTTGAGGATTTTTGCATCTATGTTCATAAGGGATATTGGTCTGTAGTTTTCATATTTTGCTATCTCCATTCCTGGATTTGGTATTAGTGTGATACTGGCTTCATAGAATGATTTAGAAATAGCAAAAAGTAAAAACAAGAGAGAGGGGGATGAAGCTAAGGTGAAGAGTTTTGTGTTAAATCTAAGACCTTGAAATATGAAACTGCTACCAAAACCAAAAACAACAACAACAAAAAAAAAAAAAAAAAAAAAAAAAAAAAACACCTGAGAAACTCTCCAGGACGTTGGTATGGGCAAAAATTTCACATATATATTCTTACATTTGGAAACACCTAAATAATTCCACAAAAATAACAATAGCCTACAAACACAAGTAACCAAAGCAAAAACAGACCAATGGGATCACTTCAAGTTAAAAGGCTTCTACACAGCAAAGGAAACAATCAACAAAGATGCAATGCACAAAATGGGAAAAAATATTTGCAAACTACCCATCTGATGAGGGTTTCATCACCAAAATATATAAGGAACTCAAACAACTCCTTGGGAAAATGTCAAATCATCTAATTAAAAAATGGACAAAAGATTTCAATAGACATTTCACAAAATAAGACATACAAATGGCAAACAGGCGTAGGAAAATGTGCTTAACATCATTCATTATCATAGAAAAGCAAATCAAAACTACAATGAGAAAGGAAAACTACAAAACTACAAAGGAAACCAGTATATCAAAGCGATATCTGCACCCCTATGTTTGTTGCAGCACTATTTACAATAGCTAAGATTTGGAAGCAACCTAATTGTCCATCAACAGATGAATGGATAAAGAAAATGTGGTACATATACACAATGGAGTACTATTCACCCATAAAAATAATGAGTTCCAGTCATTTGCAACAACGTAGATGTAACTTGAGATCATTATGCTAAGTGAAATAGGTCAAGCGCAGAGGGACAAAGATCGCATGTTCTCACTTATTTGTGGAACGTAAAAATCAAAACTCATGGACAAAGAGAGTAGAACGATGGTTACCAGAGGCTGGGAAGAGTAGTAAGAAGTTGTGGGGGAGGTGAGGATGTTTAATGGATACAAAAAAATTAGTTACTTAGAAAGAATGAATAAGACCTACTATTTTATACCACAACGGGGTGACTATAGTCAATAATAACTTAATTGTACATTTAAAAATTACTTTTAAAAAGTGTAATTGGATTGCTTGTAATGAAAAGGATAAGTGCTTGAGGTGTTGGATACCCCATCCTCCATGATGTAATTATTTAGCATTGCGTGCCTGTATCAAAACATCTAATGTACTTTATAAATACATACATCTACCATGTGCCTACAAAATTAATTTTTTAATTTAAGAAATAAATAAAATGCACTTATCGAAATAAAAATACAAACAAACAAAAAAGAATTAAGAAGGTATGACAGTCAAATGAGATGCTCAAAAAGTCAGCACATTGCTCTGTAGGGGGAGAGAAAGAAAAACACGGGTTGCGTGTGTGTCAGAGAGAGAAAGAGAGAATAGTGCATTTGGCAGTTCAATTAGTAAGGGAAACAAAAAAACAACAGTCAAAAATCATAGGGAATGTCTAAGATTGGAGATATAATAAATCAGTATTATAGCCAATACCTTTGGAAATCTTGAATACCTTTATTATATGGAGGAGATGGAAAGGTTTCCCAGTTAAGATTTCTTGAGATGCAACTTCATAACAGACCTGTGGAACAGAGCTGAGGTTGTAATCCCAGCACTTTGGGAGGCCGAGGCGGGCGGATTCCTTGTGGTCAGGAATTCGAGACCAGCCTGGCCAGCATGATGAAGCCCTGTCTCTACTAAAAATACAAAAAGTTAGCCGGGCATGGTGGCACACGCCTGTAATCCCAGCTACTCAGGAGGCTGAGGCAGGAGAATTGCTTGAACCCAACAGGCAGAGGTTGCAGTGAGCCGAGATGGTGCCACTGGACTCCAGCCCAGGTGACAGAGCGAGGCTCCATCTCAAAAAAAAACAAAACAAAATAAAATAAAATTCTCATTGACTTAGTGCCTGCCCCTTCCATTTACATTTAATCATCTTCTCCCTCAAAACGTTAATGTATTATTATTTATAAATGAATTTAATTCAATTTTACTGTATGCTTCTGGAAATGGCAATTTTACACAGGTATAGAAACATATTTATTTATGACACCCTAAGAAACTTTAAGATAATCATTATCAAAGCTTTATGAAGTAAGACTGTGTTCTGCTTTCTTGCACCATTCATGATTATCATAGTGCTTCTCTTATAGTAAGGAAGCCAACTGATAATTCTTGAGTGAATGAAAGAGTCATGGTTGTATTGCTGTTGCTTACTATTGTATAGTCATTTGAACGCCCAGTAAATCCAGCAATTGTATCTCTTTGGGCCTTAACCTCCTCATGTGATAAATGTCAGGTGGATTATTCAGGATCCTCTGCAAGACTGCTGAGAAACAGAAACACAGGTGTCAGATAGTTTGTAGTCATAACATTTGATGGCTTATGTAGAAGTAAATTGGTGCAGTGATATTTTAAGTTAAACTTCTATTAATATGTTTTTCAAATCTTAGTACTTATTATTTAAACAAACATCTGCAATTGAATTTTTGTATTATAGAATCATCCTAGATTTATATGATACTAAACACTCCAATGTAAACTGAAAATACTGGGAAACTATCTAGATATTGTCATGTACTCAGGAAATTGCTACCATATATATAAATTAGCTGTATGTTTTAACTGTGGAAAATCTGACCTCTAATTATGTGTCCTAAAACTGACAGGTGGAATATAAAAGAAGTTTTAGAACTTGGCAAAGCTTTTCAGTTTTCATGTATGGCTTTGGCATAATAAAAGTTTAACTACAGAGAGCAAAAATGCCCGCTATAGATTCTTTAGAAGTTTATTTCTTCATGACTTAGCAAATATCATCTCCTGCATCCAAATAATGTATTTATTTCTTCATACTAGGCAAAATCAAAAAGACCAGAACAATTCCATATTTTTAAGCTACAATTTCACACATGTATAGTAAAGCATAACTATTTCTGACAGTTTTAGAAGTTTTGAAAGTATCATTATCAAACAAAGCTTTAAGAAACGAGAAAATGTTTTTAGCTTGTCCTTTGTTTCTGTATTTGTTGTCGTTTATCCAAATCACTGCAGTTAACTGAGGACAACATTTAACAAGGTCCCTAGCACATTTAAATATATGCTGTTGGAATATCAAACAACTCATCTATACTCACAGAAAGTAGCAACCAAAGGACAACAGGGGTGGTGGTGAAGGGTTGCAGTTAAAATTAGACTCTCCACTTACATTAAGATTGTTAATTTTACCACAACATAATTTCCTGGCTATCAAAAGATTAATTGACTTTCTTTTTACAAGATTACTTAAATTATGTATGCATCCACTAAAAATAGGAGTATTATATTTGGGAAATAATCATCTACTATGAATAAATCTGATAAAATGTTAAATGTATATGAAGATGCCATTGCCTACTGAGCTGTCAAATCAGAGACAGTCAAATGGAATTCTTTCTTGGACCTTTGAAATCATTTAAATTCAACCTTTTTTGTCATTTGTTTCAATAGCTAGAATTTAATATGCACAGCTTATGATAGGTACTAATATACTTTAAATGTTTCAGGTATTGAGTATACTGTATCACAAAGCCATTTTCTTCAAATTAATAATACAAAGCTTTCAACTTTGTTTAATTTGGCATGTAGACAAAAATACTGAGGGAGAGCACAAGGCACTCTAACTATAATCCTTTCTCCACCCTTCAGACCAGGCAAACGTACAAACCATTTTGAGGCTCTTAGAGCAAATTGCTAAGCAGCATAGATGCCACTTAATTAGAGAAAACTAGGAGGAAACAGTAATCTAGAAACCACAATTTGATTGGAAGTAGGAACCTCATTAATGGACACAATTCCCTTTCTGCACACTAAGTCACGGTAAAGCAAAGGGAAGGAAAGTGCTTCCGGAAAAGTAATCTCTGTGATTCCTAAGAGAAAGAAAGCCAATGCAACATGAGTTTTATAAAGTTTAGCAGCATTTTACTGCCCTCCATTTAGAGTAGTACGTTAGTTGCAGAATCATGATTTTCTCCTGACTATCCTTTATGTTGCATGTGAAGAAGTCTCTGGTGTGTCTGCTTCGGCTGTTTAGTGTGTGTGTGTGTGTGTTTAAATGCTGTTTAGTGGTAAAAAAAACAAGCAATTTTGTTTGCCCAGAGGACTGACTTCGTACCCCCATATCAGCTCTGGTTCTTCACTTTTTCCCTGCAGTATCTTCTGACAATGTACTTGAAAGAAACACCCAAATACTCTAAGTACAAGACTGCCTGTCTTTTCTATCCAGAAGTATGTGGTTTTTCAAGACAAACTATAACATAATAGCGTTGTCACATTTAAATTTTAGGTTGTGGGGCCTCGTGGTAAAAGCGTATCAAATCTGGGCATTATACACGATGCTGTTAGTATGTAAGATGCTGTCTTGCATCTATCAGGGAAGCAGTGCACAGGCTGATGAGACTTGGAGTGAATAAACAAATAATAGTTGGTCATGGAGGGTGAAGGTGTGTGCAGAATCAGCACAATCCATGAATAGAGCTTGGCTCTAGTCGACTGATGTCTGTACCAATGTTTCAACGTGTGTTGGTTAAAAACACTGTCAAGACTGAGCCTCTAGGGACACATCCTTTCAAGCTGGTGTTTGCCAATAAATGTGCAGCTGTCAGGTTCTACAATTTATTATGAGTTTTGATAGCACACAAAAAAATGTTTACAGATTAAAAGAAAAAACTCGTGTGAGCAGGGGTACAGGCAGGGAAACGGGTAAAGTGAACACCTTTATCCCTGTTGCTACCTTATTTAATTATAAATACAACCTCAGAAAAATAGAAAAGCTCATTTCCACATCTTCAAAATGGCACCCACTCATACAGTAACCATATTAGAGATCAGACAGCAGGACAAGAACCAGGGCAAAGGCTAAAGATGAGGGACAGAAAATTGATACCATGAAAAGAGGAAAGAAGTAAAATAGGAAAGGCTAAATAGAAACCTTGTTTGTTTGCCTTGGAAAACCATGTGAGGTGGTAATGAGGATGCAATTCCCTATAGGCAGGTACAAGGCTGGGACCAACTAGGAAGTATATCTGGAATGAACTCTGGTATTCTCTAGCTGAGTAAAGTAAGGCAAGATGAGAGTTGCTATTGTTCAGCTATTTCTTCAGAGAAGCCCAATCAGGTATGTCTCAGACGGATCCACACAATAGCTACCTGCAAGCTAGCTAGGAGTTGCAAACCTACGCTGGTCTTTTTGATCCTTGCTCTTAAAAAGGAAAAGGAATATTCCTGGTGGTAAGTTTAACCTCTGATTCCCCAGCTTGGGGGATTCTAATGGGGGGCTGAGTTACAGTGATAGTAATTTCTAACTCTGATCTCAATAAAAAAAAAAACCCAGAATCCAATCCCCTCAATTCCTTCCCTTACCACCCTAGCAAGGTAGCTGGGTAGCTTGGTGTCTTATGCCTTTTCCAGGATTGGCACTATAATTGTCCTGAGCAGCTGCTAGCATTCATTTATCTCCTCCATCCCAATGCAGTCTCTGCTCCAATGATGTCAGCTGACCTTGATATAATCTCATCATTTGTCACTGCTTCATTGTCATGACTCCGCCTATCATCAGATGGCCCTTGTTATTACTAATTAGGGTCACCATACATTCTGTTTAGCCCAAGACAAGCTCAGATTAATTCTGTTGGCCCAGCATAATTATTTATAGTGCTCCTTTTCACTCTCAAAAGCGCTACCTCTTACTGGAAAAGGACTCTCTTCCATCAGTTTATAATTCTTGTTTAATGAAGCTCCCAAATAGAATATTCTAACTCAGTTTCCTACAATCCTCATACTTTTAGAATTCCTTTGTTTTTCTCATTCTCAGATTCTTCCAACCTATGATGTAGCACAGAAAGCATGCATTTGGGAATCCAATATATTTGTGTTCAAATCTCAGCTCTGGTATTCTCTAGCTGAGTAAAGTAAGGCAAAATCTCAGTTTTCTCATCCTAAAACTAGAATAATAATATGACCTAGCTTATATGATTGTTTTGAGGATGAGTCAAACATAACATAAAAAAAATCTAGGATGGTATCTAATGTATTATAGGAAATGAATTAATATTAGTTCCCCTTTTCATGCCCTGCCTCTATAGCAGGTAATATAAGATAGATTCTCCAAGGCTTCACGTAGAAAACATTTCACCTGATGACATTTAACGACTTACTCAGATTCTCTGTTCTTACTGACAATTTCTCCTACCTGATAGTGAATAAATTCTTTACCTACTTAATTATTCCCTGAGTGATTAGAAGTGATCCCTACCTCTCTGTCGCTGATCGTACTGCAACTCTTTAATATTAGATAGAATCATACATTTCAGTGTGCCCCATTGCTATCTACCTAGGAGATCAACAGAAACCTTCAACAACAACAACAAAAAAAACTCTTGGGAGTCAGCTGCTTCAGTTAGACCAGGGGGCAGCAAGCTTTTTCTGTAAAGGGCCAAATTATAAATATTTTAGGCATTGTTGTCCATAAAGTCTCTGTCACAGCTACTCAACACTGCTACTGTAGCACAAAAGCAGACACACATGATGCATAAATGAATGAGTAGCTGTGTTTTTATAAAACGGCACTTATGGACACTGAAATTTAAATTTCACATAATTTTCCTGTGTCATAAAATAGTATTTGTCTTTTGTTTTTCTTGTTTATTTCAATCATTTAAAAATGAATACGACTATTCTTAGCTCATCGGCCATACAAACACAGTCAGTGAGCTGGATTTTGCCCATGGGTTGCAATTTGGTTATAAATGCTCAATGTAGTTTGGTTATAAAAAGTTCAAATAAACTTAATTAAAAGGAATGTATTGATCCTCCTAATCAATATATTTCAGGTACAGCTTGATCCAGGGGTTCCAAACAATGTCACCAGACCCTGTCTCACAGTTTCTCAATCCTTTATGTTGACTTCATTCTCATGTTTCGATTGTATGGTGTGTGGGTGTCCATATTTCCAGGACTTTTGCTTCCATGTTCTAACTCAGCAGGAAAGAGAGTGAATATTCCTCTTTCTAAAAGGGCTAACATAAAGAACTGGGTCTGATTATCAGACCTTTGTAGTAAGTCATATGCCCATCCTTAATGTAATCACTGTGGCCAGAGGCATGGGATGTTTTCATTGCCTTAGGCCAATAAGATAACCCTATCCTGGAGGACTAGGTGAGATCAGTTCCAGCTAAATGATGTAGATCAATGATTCCCCAAGGGTATTTGAAGGTATTGCTACCATAAAATAAATGGGTGGGAGGTGTGCCAAAATGTAACAAATGTGTGCTGTACCATGTGCCATGGAACATGCCTGACTTTTAAGGGTATTCAAATTTGGCCCTCTCTGATTCCCTAAATAAAATTAATATAAATATTTGGAAAATAATATTTGCTCAGTGGCGTTAGGTTGAATGCTCAGAGGTCATTTTATATATGTATATAGGTAGGTATATGTTGAATAAATAAACCTTAGCTTTTACCTATAATATGAAAAGGTTAAAATTAGTCTATGGTAATTTTCCTTTAAAAGAGCAGATGAAAACTAAGTGGGCTTTGCAGACCACATATATAGTTGTATATCCACACCCCTTCCCCAACACACACACTTACAACCCTCTTAAAATGTAAAAATCACTCTTAGGGCTGTATAAGAAATAGCCAGATTTGACCTGCAGGTTATAATTTGTATACCCTTGGACTAGATGGTCACTAGGACCCCTTAAAGCTATGTTAGGGTTCTGTTTTCGCAGGCATAGCTCCTACTGCCTCTGTTCAAGAAGGACTCATTCTTTCACAGAAGTGCTCCAATGCCACTGTCACTATTATCTCCTGTCCCAAGAAGCGTGACAAAAATATATAAATGGTACCATGCTCGCCTGTATCCTTTTTGGCCCTTGAATATCTGGGTATCTGTAATTTAACTGTTCCCACAAAATACACCTAACCCTTTAACAACATGGGGGTTAGATATGCTGACCTCCCACGCAGTTGAAAATTTGTGTATAACTTTTGACATGGCAAAAACATAACTACTAATAGCTTAGTCTACCAGAAGCCTTGTCTGGTATAATAAACGTAAACAGTTTATTGATACATAGTTTGTATGTTATATGTATCATCAACTGTATGCTTACAAAAATAGTGTTTTGTAGTAAATACAGTTTTTTACAAAATATAGTACTTATTTTTTATAAAATACAGTAAAAACTGTATTTTTTACAAAAATATAGTTTTTATATGTATCATAAACTGTTTTCTCCCAAAAATAAAGTAAACCAGAAAAGAAAATGTTATTAAGAAAATCATAAGGAAGGTATATTAGTCCATTCTCATACTGTTAAAAATAAATACCTGAAACTGGGTAATTTATTATAAAAAAGAGGTTTAATTGACTCACAGTTCTGCAGGCTGTAGAGGAAGCATGGCTGGGGAGGCCTCAGAAAACTTTCAATCATGGTGGAAGGTGAAAGGGAAACAGGCATGTTTTACATGGCCCCAGAAGGAGGAAGAGAGAGAGGGGAGAGGTGCCACACTCTTTTAAACAACCAAATCTCATGATAACTCCCTCACTATCAAGAGAACAGCACCAAAGGGGAAATCTACCCCCATGATTCAATCATCTCCCACCAGGTCCCTCCCTCGACACGTGGGGATTACAATTCAAGATGATTTGAGTGGGGACACAGAGCCAAACCATTTCATCATATGTAACGAATTTGTGCTGTATATTAACAAGAACATATTTTAAACTTCCATGCCAATATACAGCCCCTATACTGTATCAGGCAAGGTCAGTGGCTATTGAAAATACCACCAGGACAGGACTATCTAAAGACACATTTGGTAGTGTGTTAACTGTACACATAAGAGACACGGTACATTTTATAAACAAATCCTAGACAGCCTGAAATTTCCATTTTTTCTTTACAAGGAGTAAATTATGTGCAGGGGTGTTAAATGCTTTATAGAGAAGAAAAAAACTATTTGAACCAACTTATTCATTATCATCTTCATCTTCTTTATCATCCTCCTCTTCCTTCTTTTTCTTGTTTTTTTTTTCAGCCTTGATGACTCCCTTTTTTGCTGAATCAGGTTTTTCTTTAGCATTTTTCCTTTAGTATTTTTTCTTCAGCTTCATGGCCTTCTTTTCATAAGGGCGCTTGTCATCTGCAGCAGTGTCATTCCACACCTCTTCCAGTTTTGTTGCAACATCACCAACAGCTAGGCTGGGGTGTTCTCTTTTGATTTTGTGGCAATATTCAGAAGAGAACAAGAAAAAGGCTGAAGGATGCTTCGTGAGTACATTGGGATCCTTGTGTTTCTTTTTGGTTCCTTTTTAGGATGAATATATGTTTTTACTTCTCCTTCACAATGGGCCTTGTCTGTCTTTCTGTCATCAAATTTTCCTTTCTCTTTCACAGACATGGTCTTCCACCTCTCAGAGCACTTTTTTGAAAACTCTAAGAAGTTGCAGTGGGCCAAGAGCACGCCATTGCACTCCAGCCTTGGTGAAGAGCGATATCTGTCTCTCAAAAAACAAAAGGCAAAAAAAAAAAAAAAAAAAATGAAAACTGAAAAGTTGACTGAAGTATCTAGGTACTTCTTCTTGTGCTCCTCCCAACAAGTTTGCAAAAAGAATGCATATGATGGCAGTGTGCCTCTCGGCTTCTTAGGACCTCCTTTGCCCACATTTAGTTATTTTTGCTCAGCAATGCACGGAGTCACCCATTGCCCATCTGGCTCTCTCTTGCTTGCCTCACTGCTATCTCTATGGAGCTCAATGTACTGCAACAGCTGTCTATACTCTCTTCTTGTGGTTTTCTGGAAAACAAAAAGAAACTTCTGCCAGGTCAGAGGCATGAGGTAGCAGCTAAGAATTACCCTTCTAAAACACAAGTATGATATCACTTCACTAACAACCTTCACTGACTGTGACCACCTACAGGGCAAAGGCTGTACTTCTTAGAACTACCACTATCTAACTTTACCTAGCTTTTTAGCCTTACCTCTCATGACTGCCCTCAAATGCCTCATTCACTACCTACTCCAGTCTACTTACATTGTCCATACTTGTCACACATTGGATGCTTTTATACCTTTGCATAGTGGTTGACTACTCACTTTGCCTATAATAGAATTTTTTTAAAATCTCTCTCTTGAAATCTTACTCTTCATAGGCCATATCCTTTTTGAAACCTTCACTTTCCCACCCTTGGGAAGAATTTAATCCCTCTTGTACTCCATTATGATCATATTCCTAGTTAGTTAAACAGAGGAATCAAACCTCACTTGGGAGTGGGGTTCTAAAGATATAAGAAGAAAATAAAAAACTCATATAGTTTCAAATTGATCTTGAAAAGAAATGTCTCAGGAAGTTTATCCCTTAGGTTGAACAGTAGATAAAGTAATTAACTTGCATGTAGGAACCAGATTGTACAAAAAATATAGACCTTAAACCCAAGAATCACACTCAGCACAGAGAGTTGTTCACCCTGTGACAGTTAAGTGGGGACTGTGACTATAGAATTTCAATTTCCTATCCTCCATTATCATGCTAATCGTAGAGCATTACACACCAAATAGTGGAAAGGCTACATTTTCTCTCTCTCTCTCTCCTCCCTCGCCCACTGCTTATCTAGTTAAATATGAGTATTTTAATTATTGTGTACTCTGTAGTTCTCCTTTCTCCTTTCAGTTTGAGATTATAAGATTTTTGTGAGCAGGAATGATGTCTTCTTTACTTTGGATTCTCAATACATTGCCACCATAACAGCTCATAGGTGCTTATAGATGCAGCATCATAGGTGCTCATTAAACGGGAAATTGGATTGAATTTCATATTCCTTGAGTGGTTTCAATGTCTTCTTATTTTCTTCCATACTGAACAAATTAATTTAAAATAATTTGCTGATGGGGTGGTGGACCATCTTGTGTGAAAAAAGGAAACTTTAGGCAGTTGTCCCTTCCAAAGTAACCTAGGGACAGTTCAATTTTGCAAAAGGTGAATGACATAAAGCTGCTTTCCTCTACAACTATATGTTATATTAAATCATTAGATAAGAAATGACATGAGACCAAAGTCAATCCATTTTAATTTGACAATAATTACTTCTTACCCTCTTCATCGTGCAATCAAGCACTAAACCTGCTGAATATCCTTACATTTGCTGGCAGTTCAATAACAACATTTTCTAAAAGTTTTGAGTTTCAAATCATTTTAATTCTTCTAGTTCTTCATTTTACTCTTCATATAGAATTAACCTCAAATACCAAAAACTTTTGATACCTTCTCTGTACCTTTCCAAATAACAGGAGCACTTTTGCTATTTTTTCTTACAATTCTAAAATAAAGACCTTTCTTGTGTAGAATCACCTCCTAACTTTCTCAGGGAATGGATTGCATGCTGATATTTTTAAATAGGGAAAAGTAGTCTATCCTTTTACCTGTTTTAAGTACTTTGACTTCAAAAACACCATAAGGGACTCAGGAGATGGAGGCTCTATCTTGTTTCTATGATGCTCTGATTCTTACTCAGCTGTTTATACTTGAAAATATATTTTGGCTGCCAAAAATATTCTCCCATAAACAATGTTCAAAAACAGTTTAATAATTAAAGCACTAAATATTAAATAAATAGATGAATATGTATGAAAGGTATAAATATATAAACATGACTTAATAATTAATTGCTAGTATTTTCAGTTGACTTTTCCCTTGTGCAACTCAATCAGAGGGAAGCGATATATCTGAGGCAAAACTCATATAACAAACTAAAGGACTCCTTTCATGCATAGACTAGAAATTACCCTAGATCTGTCTATGTCCCCACTCTTTTGCCTCTGTTCGTGTTGTAGTAGTAAACTGTGACAAAAGATGAGTTGGTAATGTTCGTTGTGTGATCAAGCCTCAGAAAACTGCAGATGTTATGGCTTACACACGCTAAACTTGTTCAGTTAGAAGATGGAAGAGAAAGGAGGCAAACCCAGGTTCCTGTAATTATAAAGCCTTAGTACTCAATGCTTTATAATGTCTTTCCATGTAACCTGTCTTCTTTTGTTTCCTGGCTGTATAAGGGAGACTCAAACCTATATAGAACACATGATCATTCTAACCTGCCACGAGATACGAAGATAAACATACAAGTTAATGTTTTGGTTTCTGCCTGTTCTGGAACTGGGTCAATGAGACACAGCAAAATAGACTGTGAATGGTTTTTCACATTTGACAAAGCTGCATGTGATATCTGATGGTTTAAAAGTATGTAGCACTTTCCCGCTCACTCACTCTCTCTCCTGCTCCACCATGGTAAGATGTGCTTGCTTCCCCTTTGCCTTCAGCCATGATTGTAAATTTCCTGAGGTCTCCCCGTCATGCTTCTTGTTAAGCCTGAGAAACTGTGAGTCAATTAAACCTCTTTTCTTCATAAATTACCCAGTCTCAGGTGGCTCTTTATAGCAGTATGAGAATGGACTAACACACCCATCATTAAGGGATACATGACTGTATTGTATTCCTTTTCTACAAAAAAACCATGTTGTAGAATTCTATTAATTGTCAGAGGAAACAAAAGACTGTGCTGACTGTGTGATAATTTTCAGGTATAAAAATAGCATTAAAATCTGCAGATCCTGATGATTTTTATTCCAAAATTCTATAAAAATAAGGTCAAAGTTTTTGTAGGGCTATGGTTAGGGTATATTTATATATTTATATTTATCTATTTTCCCTAAGAGGAAAATGATTCTAGAAATAATAGACGTCTAAGCTTACCTTCTTTTCCTGTATAAAACAAGTTTGGAAAAATTGCCCCAAATGTATATTCAGGCCATTTGAATGGAAAAAGAAATTAAGTAATAGGTTTGTGAAAACCAAATCCTATCACAATAAATTTATCTCTTTATACAGTAGACCACATAGACTGAAAAAGGAACTTTTTTGAGGCTGTCAACTCTCTCCTGCTGACACAACCAGCAATGAAATGGAAAAGTGTGATATGAACCACATAGCTATTAAACCTGACCACAGTTTGTTGGAACATTATATTTAGAAAGTGGCATCTTGGCAGGCATGGTGGCTCATGTCCGTAATTCCAGAGCTTTGGGAGGCTGAGGCAGGGGCATCACTTGAGCCCAGGAGTTAAAGAGTAACCTGGGTAACACAGGGAATCTCTGCCTCCTAAAAAAATAAATAAATAACTGGGCTTTGTGGCACATACCTGTGATCCCAGCTATTTGGGAGACTGAGGTGGGAGGATCGCTTGATCCCAGGAAGTCAAGACTGCAATGAGCTATGATCACACCACTGAATTTCAGCCTGGGTAAAAGAGCAAGACCCTTATCTTAAAGGCAAAAAAGAAATAAAAAGAGAGAGAGAAGGAAGGAAGGAAGGA
>NC_045445.1:55382787-55514295 GCF_002776525.5 Piliocolobus tephrosceles
GGAAGGAGGGAAGGAAGGAAGGAAGGAAGGAAGGAAGGAAGGAAGGAAGGAAGGAAGGAAGGAAGGAAGGAAGGAAGGAAGGAAAAGAAAAAGAAAAAAGTGGTATCAATCTAGGTAATATAATAATTAGGGATCCAAAGTGTCCAGTCCCAGAATTTTAGAAAACAAGACTTCTGAGACTCTTAACAACGTTTCTATCAGTTGAGCTAGAAATTAAACTATTATTATCCCTGCACTTCTTAATAGGTCAGAACTTTGACATGGATAAACAAAATACTCAAACAGTAACAGAGAGAAATGGATAAGCAAAACAAATGAACTTTCAGATTTGTGCTTTGTGCTTAGCAGAAATTCAATAAACATTTGCTGATAGATTTAATGCATGTGTTTTGATGCCATAGCTGCTAATCATTCATTCATTCCACATACATTAGGGGACAGTTTACTACACACCAAGCATTATTCTAGGTGCTGCGGATCCAGTGGTATCTATTAGTAGTCAAGTTTGTCTTCGTTATTCTCTTTGTCTGTAGTGTTAGATGTTGTATTACTCTGCTAATATCTGTATGCAGCATTACTTCTGGTTTATTAAGCACTAAAAGCTCAGAACACAAACAAAAATAAGTATTTTTATTTGCCACCTCTAAGATAGCAACTAGGCTTCTTTTTAATTGACATTGATATCTCTGAAAATGTTGAAAAATTATTTTGAACTGAATAGTTGTCAGTACTTTTAACCAAGCAAGTACTTCAGCCCTGTGATAAACCCATATCGAATAAGGTGCATACGAAGATGGCAAGGATTCCTTACAACTCCATTGCCATTTTTACATGATATAATCATTTCCCATATGTACTATATCATGTGACTCCAAATCATGGCCTTTTCTTGCTCCTTTTCATTTATCTCCCAGGAAAGTCAGAGGTTGAGAGAGAAGGAAGGATCATTAAGACCTCAAAGAAAGACAGTATGTTATATGGAGTAGGGCCTGGTCTTCGACATATGGCCTGGTCTTCAACATATCTGGGCGTCTGTAGGCTCATTGAGATGTGCTCCTGCTCAGAAACAAAGTAATGTCATCAGACCTAGAGTGACTGACAGTGCGAGAATGCCCAGGACTGTCCCAGTTTTAGCAGTGCAAGTACTACCATCTGGGAACCCTTCCAACCCCAGGCTAAACAGATCACTCAGTCACACTAGACTTCACTTAATCTTATTTTGCCAAAAACTTCCATCAGGATATGAGATAGGGTTCCACAGGTTAGGACCACTTTGTCTTATAATTGTGTTTGCTAGATTTAGTGGGATGGCAGGAGGCAGAGAGGTCATCTAACTCTGACAATTTGTTTTCTTAACAGCTCTATTCACCTTTATCAATTTGTTTAGCTGTCATATATATATATATATATATATATATATATATATAGTCAACTTCCTTACATTTACATGGGGTAAAATAAAATGTAGGAAGCTGTCCACTAGATAAAGTGGAAGACTTAGTCAAAATCAGAAATTTGGTACATACCTGGACTACACTAAGGCATTTCCAGATCAAATGTGCCTGCTTCTAAGTGAACAAATTCTTAGGTGTTGTCCCAGCATTGTTTAACGAAAGGAGCTAGAAACGGAATGGATTTTTGTCTACAATGTAACTGTAACAGCAAAAAGTTTTTGAGTGTTTTTGTGGCAGAAGGCCATGCTTGAAAATTAGGGTGTCCTAAAGGCTCTATTAACTGATAATTGATTTTTCAAAGTTATGAACCACTCTGAATGTCCTTCAATCTGCCATTTCCCAGCAACTGGTAGAGTCAGAGATACACTAGGCACAGAAGCTTTCTGTGTTAAATATTACAGCATAGTTGCAGAGGCAGATTAACTCTGCTGGTACTTATAACCTTGACCTTGGCAGTGATAACAGGACATCAAGGAAAACTAGGTTTTAGTTTAGAAAAATGTCTTAATAATTTGTCATGTTTTCAGTTTGCTCTAACTTTCAGGACACAGCAAAGGAGAAAAATAACCAATAGTCAAGAGTCGAAATATACCCTCCTAATCCTCAGAAGAAAAAGCTTGGTAAAAGCATAAAGTAGGGAATCGCAGAGAATTCATTTTGTCCCAATTAGAAATTCTTTCTATTCACTTTAGATGATTTTCATAATCCTAGAATTAAAAGTTGACATCAGTATTAAAGAATACTGAAAAAGAAAATTGACTCAAATTTTGAAGCAGGTTGGGAACCAAGAGAACTGAAGTCAAGTTTATTTCACTCCAGGAAGTTGAAAGATAAAAGGTGATTCATTGATTTGAGATGCATTCATACAATTCCACTGTTCCCTTGAATTATAAATGAAGAGAAATGCTGAGGGCTGGGGTGGGGGTGATAAAGAAATTATACCGTGGATCAACTATAAATACTCTTAAGCTTGGTACAAAAGTAATTGCAGTTTTTGCCATTGAACATAAACAGTTAAACCGCAATTCATTTTGCACCAACCTAATAGTAATCTCAACATGCATTACTGAACTGCTTGAAATTAATAGAAAATTCTTCTACATCTTGTCCAAAATTTAAGTGGAAGCCATACTGATTGCTTAAGTGTGCTTAGAAAACTGCTAATTTAAATAGCATCTACCCTCGAGTTTTATACAGATGACCCAGGGCACCTTATCAGCACATTTGCCAATCACCATAAATTAACCAGAATACCAGGTACCAGAACAAATTAAAAGAGACAACTTTAATAACTTAAGGATCCATTAGTATGTCTAATTTTGATGACACATCATTATATGAGAAGTAAAAATGAGCTGCTTTGTTTAAGATTACATTTGTACCTCTGAAATCTGTAAGCACTAGCTCCAGTTTCCACACTGAAATCATTTTAAAAGTTCTAAAAATCAGTGAGACTATTTGATTTGTGTAGCAACCTACTCTGTAGTGGAAGAAAGAAAATAATATTCAGTAATCTCAAAATTCTTTAAATCCATTGATGTAAAAGCAAACTACATCTTAGCCGCCTGTGGTTGGGTCTTCAAGAATTTGTATCAGATGGAAAAACTGGCATTTGCACTTCCATTGTTTCCCATTTTTGCTTTAAAACTGGTCATCTCAAAGGTTTCTTATCTTCCATAAAAATCCATTATGGACTTATCCTCCACAACTGATTAAAATGCTTCTTGAACCTATTTATGTTTTGGGGTTGGTCATTTATCACTCTAATTACTTTCATAGATTTACTATCTGCTTCATGAAAAGATCTTAATTTGCCCTTAAATTAACCATCTTCAACTGCAATATTGTCCCTTGGCTCTAGTTTTTCTGTGATTTGTTTAAACAAGCCCAAATTAACCAACCTGTAGGTTTCATAATGTTAAAAGTTGCAATCACGTTCCTATATTGTCCCTACAAAATGAAAGCTAATTTCATTTTGTATAAGCACAGCCTATGTGTAGTATAATTTTAAGATCCTGTTTGATGTTTGAGGCCCAGAGTAATGATTTGTTTATTTGTATTTAGCAATATCTCCTCACATCTAGGATGGTGCAACAGGTTTGGAGAAGCAAAATAGTGTTGTGAGCATGGACACCGAACCAGTTTTGCTGCCAAGAGTAGGATCTGAGCTTAGCTGTTCAATCTAATACAGAGAGGTTTCAAGCATAGTTTCTTCCTGGCTGTGTCAAAATCATTAGTGATTGGTGTGCTGGAGAAAATACAGATTCTGACTCAGTAAGTCTGAGGTTAAAGCCCAGAAATTCTTGTTTTTAATGAGCTCCTATATTAATTCTGATTAGCATCCAAGTTTGGGAAACCATGTATGTAGAATATCATTGGTATCAACTAAAATACAATGAGGAGGGATGGTGCTGTGCTATTTTCCTACTCAGTCCCGACTATGTTGTCTCCAGTATCTCAAACTCATAGCATGTAGTACCAATCTCTGAAAGACCAGAAATAATTGAACAGCACTATTGTGTTTTTCTTAATCCTCCACATAATTATTTTAAGACATATAATGTACAGCATGAGTTATATGTAGCCTTTGGAAGAGTGGATCCTATTTTTTAACAAAGATTAATCTTTTGCATTGGAAGCTGCCTTGTAATACTAATCCCAGTGTTTTATTTTCAGGAAATGTCCATGGCCACTGAAGACATGTAAATCAGCACGTACCGTGCTTTAGCACAGCTGAATTATAAACCCATTAAGGGCCAAAATTGTGAAACTGATGACCTAGTCTTTCGTGTGTGTCCACCATTCCATACCTCTGACTGTTACATATCCAGGCTACAACAGGAATATTTAAGCACGATCCTGGGAGAGCTTCAAAAGGCTTAAGAAAACTCTGACCCAAATCATTTAGTTTGGTTTTAACTAATTGTGTAGGGTGTGTGTGCATGTGTACTGAGGAGGGGTGGGCAGAAAAAGAGAGCAAGGAGCGATTGAGAATGGAACACTGTAAAATTTTCTTCAAACCAACATCCTGAATAAGGATGAATGAAGAACAGCATAATTGATTGGTGAAATGGTTTTTTTTTAATTCAGTTAGGCACACATAACCCATGCTTTTGAATTTTTGTTTTAAAAAGGTTGTGATTCTCAATTCATTGATTTTTAATTTACAATATCAGAAAGAAAGAATCATGTTATAGAATTGAATTGAAGATCTCGTTGGGAAAATCCTGTCTTGGCAACCTAAGCAAAGAAAGAGGGTGTGATGCTGGGGCAGTGCATTTTGTTGTTGTTGTTGTTACAAAAGAGAAAATTGTCCTTCCAGCTATAGCAATAGTGCCTAACAGCAACTGCTTCCTGTGAAATTGTTCCAAGCACATTTCCATAAAGAAGGGTTCTATTCTACTCGAACCCTTCTTATATTCCAGCTCTATCTACATTCCACTCCAGGCTTTCATGTGTTTCTCCCCCCAACAATTTGGCTATTTAATGCTCACACAGGCCTATAATTGTGCTGATGTCATCTACCCAATCAATCATAGAACTATTCATTAGGATATCTGCAATCAGGGTAGTGTCAAAGTGAACTACATTCATTTTGCTACTAAATATCAGATGATGGTAAATTAAACTCTTATTGTAATGATGATATTAAAATGAATGGTGTGCAATTATAATTTTTCTCACCATTGTGCTATTTTTACTAGAGAATAGTAAACATGAATTTTACTGGCTTTAAGACTGGAGCACAGCTCAAAGAAAGAGGGCAGGGGAATTATATTTCCACATGAAAAAATACCTTATATTGAGTTGATGGAAAACAAGGCACTAAACACTGTATTTTAGAAAATAAGAGTGTATGAGCGTGTTTTCCATATATAGTTCAGTCTATGACCATGTGCCAGTGCTAAAAATAGATGAACGTAGGTGCACTGAATACTCCACCAGCAACACAAATTCCACAGAAACAAATTGCTAGTTATAACCAAAGAAAAATAATTCACAGGCTTATATATTTCCCTTCCGAAAAAAAAATGTGCTCCTTTCAAAGTTAAGGTTAATATAATATTTTATCATTGAAAAACTACACCATATTCTTTCATAAATTTACCTTCTATAAAAGGTCATTAGTAAAAAGTGGAAAATTGAATAGCATTGGTAAGAATAAGTATTTGGTATTTTCTCCTGATTTTCCAAGCATGTAAGAGTCAAATGTTAATTAAAATAGTTTAATAAATAAAAAGAAAATTTTAAAGTAAGTTAAATGTATCCTTTGCAGCCATCCTTTCCTTGAATTGCTTCAAGATATATTAGAAGCTCTCATATTAGAATCATTAAGGACAGTTTAAAACAGATTTTCACAGCAGGAGGTATGTACATTTTAGTAAAATTTTAATAGGAGATTTTCACATGAGGCAAAATGGAAAACAAAGAATATTTTAAAATGAAACTATTAATTAACCAACAATTTTCTGTTGTTCCGATGTTTCTTTGTTAGCAACGTTCCCTTTCTTCTAGATTCTACAATAAGGTCAAAATAACTCTCCACTTATCTCATTATAGTCACTTTCTTTCAGTGTCTCAGTTTCTGGACGTGATTTCACTATAGAATGGAATAGAGGAAGACCAGTTTTACCATGGAGAATATTTTCTTTATCGAAACAAAATTGGACAAAAGCCAAATTCACAAGCACCACTATGAAAATCTTGGCATAAAAAATAATTTTCTCTTAAATACATTCTGAAACATCTTCTGGTACATCACACTATGGCAGTGTGTCTCTAGTTCTAAAAATAATTTTATACAATATATACATTTTAGGAATGTAGCTAAGAATATCACAAACTTACTTATTGGGCACATGTTTAGCCAGTAATCAATCAAATCCAAATTTTCTCAAACATGAGAAAAAAAACTTCATAATTTAATAAAGAAAAATATCTTTTTAAACAATGTCTTTTTCAATCAGGTTTACTAAAAAGCAAAATACATTATTGATTCTAAAATATCATTCATTAAGTTGAACAAAACTGTGCTATCTCTGCGAAAGTTATCAACCGAAAGTTCTTTTCCTTGCTTTATGTAGTTCTAAAACCATGGTGTCTCAGTAATGGCCATTGTTCCCCATTTTACAACATAAAATTATTCTTTCTCAATATTCTAACTGATAAGTTTAATGATAATAAATATCCCATAATTTTAATGATTAACAATACACTTGTTTAATGCTTAGGAAGGTAGGATAAAATTTGTTAAAATAAGCAAATGCATACAGCAGCAAGGAGAATGACATAGATGGAGGCTACAGTCCTCTTTTCTGTATGTGGTCACAAGGCCACAATTGGTGTTAATGACTTTCTTCCGCTGCTTCCCATTTCACTTTTTCTTTTCTCTCAGCCAGCATCTTTACTTGCTAGGGTTCTTTACCTGTGAGTGACCAAATGTTTATTCCTGAAGGATCTAAGCCCTCAGTGGTTCTGCCTTGTAGGGGAGATAAAAACAAATATTGTCCTCACTTATTATAAGATTAATGGTGGAGGTCCCAATAAGAAAAGACAGATGAACAAGAGAAAAGCATACAAATGTATTTAATGTAAGTTTCACCTGATAAGGGAGCCTTTAGAAATGAAGACCCAAAGAAACAGAGAGATGTATATATTTTTATGGACAGTCTTGCAGAAGTATGATTGAAGGACAAAAAGGTATGATGTCATGGTAGTAAACTAATGGGTGGGGGATACTGAGCAAGGCCTGTTCAGATTTTTCTTGGTGTCTTTGTCTGACATTCCTTCCCTCTGGGTATAGGGCAGGAGACCTATCACATGAGAGTCTTCTGGAAAGAAGGGAGGCAGAAGGTCAGAGGATGACCTTCGTAGCTTTTACAGCCTGCTCCAGGGAATAAGCAGTGAGAGGAATTCTAGTTTCTATGGCCTGTTTCAGAAGAAAGGGGGCAGGAGAAGGTCAGAAAGACTTTCCTGCTTCTGCTCTTTTTTTTGATTTCCAAGGTATCATATTTGTGGGTAGTGTTTTCTACTTGATTAGAGTTTTAATATTATTTCCTTTTATCACTGACCATTGGATGTAGCTATACTAAGAGCACCCTCATGGATGCTACTTCTCTCTACTTAAATTGTGTAACAGCAATCTTATCCAAGTTACTAATGCAATTCCATGTTTTGCTTGTTTAACCCATGTAAATAAGGCACCTGAAGTGAATGGTTGATATTTCAGTTTTCAATTCAGTGTAACCATTATTGTTTCTCCAGGTGGAACTATTACCCCTTTGATACTAAGATCTTTCAATCAACAAACCTTAGAATTGAAGAAATGGGAAGTGAAAATCATGAGTGTTTTATTAGGTGTAATAATGAGAAAGAGATGCCATTCCCACTTTCTCCCATTGGTTCCCAGACCTATGGGACCTATAATTATGGAAGAAGCTGGACCATACATTGATCACTGGTTTAGATGAAATATTACATCTCATAGAAGGGTACCCCAACCTCACATATCTGTCTCCTAATTGGCATAAACATTGTGTCTTTAGTACAGTGTATCATTCCAAAAACCAATTTGCTTCTAGGTGGCAGTTTTTCATAAGAGCAGTGAATCACATGGAAATCAGCCAACTCATTGCCTTACTTCTTTTCTTTTGCTAAAAGATAAATCTTTTGTTAAAGGTAATATTGTGTGGGATATTATGACTGTGTTGATGGCATTCAATACATGAATGATGGTGCTAACAGAAGCAAGAAAGAAAATCAAAATATTTTATCCCAGCAAAAATAATAATAATAATAATGTAGCCACTTTGGGAGGCCGAGGCAGGTTGATCACCTGAGGTCAGGAGTTCGAGATCAGCCTGGCCAACATGGTGAAACCCCGTCTCTACTAAAAATACAAAAATTAGCAGGGTGTGGTGGTGCACACTTGTAGTCCCAGCTACTTGGAAGGCTGAGGCAGGAGAATTGCTTGAACACCAGAGGCAGAGGTTGCAGTGAGCGGAGATCATGCCAATGCACTCCAACCTGGGTGACAGAATGAGACTCCATCTCTAAAAAATAAATAAATAAAAGTTAAAAAAATAATAATGCAGCCCTCTTCATGACAAACTTCACTGTTGTCACCTGTTACTAAGAGGTTGACTGGTCCCCGGGTGTATAAGGCTCAGAATCAGGTGTTACTGTAGGCAAACTGGGCACTTAGTAAGGCCAACCTTGGTGAGAGAGATTTCCTGTTATTGATGCCAGGAAGAAAGTTCATTCCTGCCATCATGGCCATATTTTTCATTAACCCACTGAATGAGCACTGGAAGACTGAGGAAAGGACTCCCACTGTTATTATAAGAAAATGACATTTTTTGTATGATTATTGAAAGCCTGTTCTGCCAAGGATGACTTTGGGTGAATGTTTACATGAGATACAAACATTCTCCCAGTTGGTGCCAATTCTAAGTGATCCATGCAGAAGCCTTTTACTTAAACTTTCTTATCACCAATCCTCCAATTTTATTCTTTCAAACTTTCTGATCACCCAGCCAAACCATTAGCCACTACCCATGAATAACTAATGATCCACACCTGAGGCCATATATCCTCCCAGGCAAAGTGAACAATGAGATATACAGCTTGAATTTTAGCCAATTGGAAGGATTTCTCTTCATCAATGTCTTTCAGGGTAACCTCTAAGTGAGCTTGTAATACTGCAGTAGTCCACTTTTTACTAGTGTCAGCACATTATTCAGAGCCATCTATAAACCAGGCTAAATTTTTTTCTCCTTTGTTAGCTGGTCATCAAAAAATCTCCAGGAAGTCAAAGGTGTCATTTGCAAGAAGAATGCCAGTGCAGCTGAAATAGGCATATTGGGAGTATGAGTCATCTACCTATACAAATTACTTAGGCCTTCAGGATCTCTTCAAGTCTAATCTTGTGTATACCACTTCTGAATTATGAAATGCTGCTGTATGTCCAAGTTTATGACTTAGTGAATCAAATTACACCTGTCTCATGACTAACTCAGGTCATGTTAGTACTCGATGTGGAGCCAAGATCAGCAAGTTAGGAGCTGTTTCTCAAAGAGCAAATGATGACTTGCCAAAATAAACATAACTGTGTTCCAGAACCCTTTGGGTCTGCATTGAGTTTCTTCTTGCTACAGGAGGTTTATCCCAGGATCCATCCTGACCTCAAGTGATCCACTCGCTTCAGCCTCCTAAAGTGCTGGGATTACAGGCATGAGCCACTGTGCCTGACCAATAGTGGTTTTAAATTAAGGCAAAGATATATGAAAGTACTTGATCATATGGGGCCTTGTAGGCCGTTGCAATCACTTTGGGTTTTATTTTGAGTGACGTAAGAAGCCACTTAAGGGTCTAGACCAGAAAAGTGACATAATTTGACATGTTCTTTTGTCTTAGCTCAGGTTATTATAACAAAATGCCATAAACAGATGGCATATAAGTAACAGAAACTTATTTCTCACAGTTCTGGAGGCTGGCAAGTCCTAGACTGAGTGCTGGCTTATTCAGTGTCTGGTGAGGGCTCCCTTCCTAGATGGTCATTTCAACTTTATATGGCAGAATCATGGAAGGTTGTTCTCTTTTGAGTCTCTTCAATAAGAGCACTAATCCCATTAATCCCATTTATAAGAGTGGAGCCTAATCACCTCCCAAAGGTCTCGCCTTCAAATACCATCACCTTGAGCTTTGGATTTGTTTTTTTTGTTTTTTTTTTGTTTTTGTTTTTTTTTTTTGAGATGAAGTCTGGCTCTGTCGCCTAGGCTGGAGTGCAGTGGTGCGATCTCAGCTCACTGCAGGCTACGCCTCCCAGGTTCACACCATTCTCCTGCCTCAGCCTCCAAAGTAGCTGGGACTATAGGTGCCTGCCACCACGCCTGGCTAGTTTTTTTGTATTTTTAGTAGAGACAGGGTTTCACCGTGTTAGCCAGAATGGTCTCTATCTCGAGGTTAGGATTTCAGTATAGAAATATGGAGGTGATAAACATATTCTGACCATAGCACTGTTAAAGTCATCTTTTAGCAGCTATGTGGAGAACAAACTCATGGAGATTGTGGTCAGGTGTTCTGTCTCTACCACAAGCCCATTCCTCACCTGAGGGCATATTTTGGAAGTTGTATATGCATCTAAAACTGCTCATCAGGATCTGGATTCTCTCAGATCAAACAAGTCTTAATGTCAGGCAGAACCAAGATCAGTCCATCATTAGCTGGAGGCAGTATATCCAAGATCAAGCACTAGTAGGGTCAAAAGTCAATTGTAAGTTGCATGAGCAAGTGTTCTTTACCCCCAAATCATCTGCTATGTTACCTTAGTTTCTCTTCTAAGTTCACACCTATAGTCAGATGGAGACAGTCCCTTATGATCAGCTAATGGAAAAAGAAAAATGCTAAGCTTAGTTCATAACTGGATCAGCTTAATATATGGGTGGAAGCTGAACATGAACTCTGGCTGCTCTAGAGCCCTACTCAGGGGTCGCTTTAAAAGATAGTCATGAAGGAAAATCCTTCCAGTGGCCAGAATTCCTTGTGATGCAACAGATTATCCAATTCGTGAGAAAAAAAATTGGCCAGAAGTTAGAATGTATGTGAACTTACAGGCAGCGGAAAATGGCTTGGCTGTTTGGTCAGGAACCTAGAAGAAAAAAGATTGAAAAATCAAAGATAAAGAGGTCGGTGTAAGAAACATAGTGGACTGACCTATGGGAATTGGCATGCAATGTGAAGATATTTGTTTTGCATTTTAACACTTACCAGAGAGCATGAAAGAGGCACTAAATAACAAGAGAAAATATAATTAGGCCAATTAGGCTACTCCAGTCTGGTACAATGGACACATGAATGAAAAAGCCCTGGTCACAAGTATGGAGGCTAAGCAGGGGCTAAACATCATTGAGTCTTACTAACCAAGACTGATCTAGCTACTGCTGCTGCCAAATGTAGAACCCCAGCTATAAACGAGACTACATCTGAGTCACTATCATGGCACTTTCCCTCAAGGAGACCAATCAACCCCTTGGTGGCAAGAGAATTACATCAGATGCCTTCCATCCCAGATTGTGGAGGCAATTCTCTTCATTATTGGAAATGGTATATATTCTAGCTATGAGCTTTCCTTTCTTCCCTTGGCCAGCATGACTACCTGGGAACTTACAGAGTGCTTGCTGCCTCAATAGGATACCACAGGATTTTGTTGGAGATCAAGGACCAGCTTGACAGAAAAGGGATTTTAGTAGTGGGCTTATATCCATGAAATTCTCTGAGCCTATGACATACTGCATAATTTAGATGCTGCTCACCTATAAATTGATGTAATAATAAAGAATCAGTTGAGTAGCCAGCTTGAGACCATATCTTAAAAGGATGGGGTACAACCCACAAAGATATGGTGTGTAAACTAATTAAATGACCTTTATATAATGCCATGTCCCTAGTATGTATCATACATGTCTCTGAGAGCCAAAAGGGAAAAGTAGGAATGGCCCTGCTTATAATCACCCTCAGTGACCCACTTGGCAATGTGTGCTTCTTATCTCTGCAACTTCAGACTCTGTGGATGCATTCATTTCCTATTGCTGCTATAACAAATTTCCACAAACTTAGCAGCTAAAAATGACATAAATGTTAACCCATAGTTCTGTAGCTAAGAAGTTATGGTTGGCTCTTTCTATCAAGGGTCTCGTAAAGCTGATATCAAGGTATTGATTGATGTGGCATCTTATCTCAAGGTTCTGGAATAGAATCTACTATCAAGATTTTGAGGTTGTTGGACGAATTTAGTTCTTTATGGATGTAGGCCGGGGGTCCTCATTTCTTTGCTGGCTCTCAGCTGGAAACCTGTTTCAACTCATTAAGGTCACCTGCATTCCTCATGATGTTGCCTCCTCCATCTTAAAATCAGCAACAGCATATCAGGTCCTTCTCATTCTTTAAATCTCTGACTTTTTCTTCTAATGCCTCTCTTCTAATGCACCTTTCTCTATTTAGAGAACACTTTACTGCTTTTAAGAATCCATGTGATTAGTTTGGGCCCACCTGGATATCCAGAATAATTTCTCTCTCTTAAGGTCAGCTGATTAATAACCTTAATGACATCTGTAAAGTTCCATTTGCCATGTAATGTAACATAGTCACAGTGACTAGGGATTAGGACTTAGAAATTTTCAGGGGTCTAGAAAACCTGGTTCCAAGGGAGAGTATGCTTAAACCAGGGATATAGTAAAATCCTTATTAACTTTAAGTTAGAGCTGTCATCTGGTAACTTTAGGCTCCTAGAACCAAGAGACCAACAAGCAACAAAATTAGTTACCATATTGGCAGGGGTATTTGACTTTGATAACCTGGAGGAGATAGGATAGCTATTACATAATGGGAACAGGGAGGAATACATTTGGGATTCTATTTATCCATTGTCTATTTGTACTCTCCTGCCCAATATTGTAGTAAATGGGCAAGGGCAGAAGCCATGACCTGAGAAAGGCATAGTGACTACTATGGTTTAAATGTGTCTCCTCCAAAATTCACGTTGAAATTTAATCCCCATTGCCATGGTATTGAGATGGGGCCTTTGGAGAAGTGATTAAGTTATGAGAGCTTTGCTCTCACAAATGGATCATAAAAGGGTTGGAGGGAACTAGCCTAGGCCCAGTTTGGCTCTTCTCCTATTCTAGTATGTGAGGACATAGAATTCATCCCCTTTTTTGCCCTTCCACCTCCCACCATGGGAGGATCAGCAAGCAGGCCCTCAGCAGACACTGTATGCCACCACCTTGATCTTTGGACTTCCTAGCCTCCAAAACTGTAAAAAAAATAAATTTCTGTTTATTATAAATTACCCAGTCTCTTGTATTTTGCTATACTAGCACAAATGGACTAAGACAGTAACATGGGACCCAGAACCCTTGGGGATGAGAGTGTTTTAGTCTTCTAGAGCTGTATTAACAAAATATCACAGTCTAGATGGCTTAAACAACAAAAATTTATTTCCTATAATTCTTGAGGCTAGAACTCCCAGATCAAGATTTGGAAAATTTTAGTCTCTGGTAGGGGCTTCCTTCCTGGCTTGCAGACAGCCTCTTTGTTCTCACATATCTTTTCATTGGTGTAAGTGCATGAAAAGTGAAAGAAATCTCCTCTCTTCCTCTTCTTATAGGGCTAGCAATCTTATCAGATTAGGGCCCTGTATTAGTCTGTTCTCACATTGCTGCTATAAGGAACTACCCGGGACTGGGTAATTTATGAAGAAAAGAGGTTTGACTCACAGGAAGTATGACCAGGAGGCCTCTGAAACTTACAATCATGGCAGAAGGCAAAAAGGAAGTGAGCATGTCTTCACATGTCCAAGCAGGAGAGAGTGTGTGAAGGGGGAAGTGCTACACACTTTCAATTAAACAGATCTCGTGAGAACTCTATCACAAGAACAGCAAGAAGGACGTCTGCCCCATGATTCAATCACCTCCCACCAGGCCCCTCCCCTGACATGTGGGGATTACAATTAGACATGAGATTTGGGTAGGGACACATAGCCAAACCGTATCAGTCCTTATGCTTATGACCTCATTTAATTTTAATTATCTCCTGAAGGCCCTATGTTCAAATACAGTCACACAAGTGACTGGGGTTGGGACTTCAACTTATTAATTTTGGAGGAACACAATTCAGTCCATTGAAGAGATCATGGGTCATCTCACCAGGTAAGCCCCCTGGATCAATAGGGGTACTAACTGATGGTAAAGGGAATCTAGCAAATATGAAAAAAGACGGATTATGAGTATCAGTTTTGGCCTCAAGACAGCTATAGCAACAAGAACTCATACCACTAACCTTCTTTTTTTATGTTTTCTAAGAAAAAAGGACAAGATCTTGGTGGTGTTTTCTCTGACACCACTTCTGAAACCAATTGTGTACATGTTTTATTCTGACACCAATAACCAATTCTCTGACACCAACTGGGTGTCCAGTAATTCAGGTTAATTCTGAAACTAACTCCCAGAGTTAGCACATAAACAACAGGTTAAGGGCTTAGTCCCACAAGACTTCCCCAACTTCAGATACCAGTTACAAGTCCTAAGAACCACCTATACTCCTGACCAATTGGCTATAAATTCAGGCGTTTCCACAATCCCAAATACCTCCTCAGGTTTGATAATTGAGTACAGCAACCCACAGAACTCAAGAGAATAGTTTAGTTAGGTGTACTGGTTTATTATGAAGGCTACAAAATGGAAATAGCCAACTGGAAGAAATACATAGGGCAAGTTATGGTGGGGGGGATATGGAGCTTCCATTCCCATTATGAATGCACCATTCTCCTAGCATTTCATTGTGTTCAACAACTCCAAAGCTCTCTGAATCCCATTGCCCAAGAGTTTTCAGAGAACTCAAACAGCCTCCATTCCCTCGCCAGATGTTAGGAGATGGGACTGAAAGTTCTAACCCTCTAATCATGAGTTTTGTCTTTCTAGTGACTAACCCCCTACCTAAAGCTATCTAGGGGCTCAATGCTTAGTCACTTCATTAGCATAAACTCAGATGATGTTAAAAGAGACTCATTAAGAACAACAAAAGGCACTACTATCACTCAGGAATTGCCAATGATCTGTGCCAAAAACTGAGTACAAAGATCAAATATATTAAATGATGTATTATATAAAAATATATAGTATGATAGATATTTTTTCATAAATTCATGTATATGATATTTATTTAAAATATATTTCATAAATATATATTTATATAAATTAATATGTATATTTATTTATCTAAAACTACTTATTTATTTATTTTAACAACGCAAAGAGACTCTTTAATGAGTTTCAATGGCCTTTTCTTGGCATTTTATAACCTTGACATCCAGCTCCATCCAGCTTTAAGCCCAGTAGAATCTGAGATCCTGACTGGTCATCATTGAAAAACTTCAGCACCTTGGAATAGCCCAGATTAAAATGGAGGCTACAAAAATGATTGGTGAATGAATAGAAGAATGTTATTTAAAACATAAAAATAAAAATATACCCTTTGACCAAAGTGAAATCTTCCCAATTTTAATTTTAACTGCCTTCTGTTTTTTGTCCAATTGGTTAACAACTTCATTATCAAAAATCTGAAAGCAGTAATGTACAAGTTCCTTACGCATCTCTTCTCTATGCTAATCCATCTCCAATTCCTTTATCTTGTTCTTGTCTTTGAATCAGTTTATATATATATATATATATATATATATATATATATATATATGTGTGTATGTGTGTATATATTTATACTTTATGTTCTGGGATACACGTGCAGAACGTGCAGATTTGTTACATAGGTATATATGTGCCATGGTGGTTTGCTGCACCCATCAACCCGTCATCTACCTTAGGTATTTCTCTTAATGCTTTTCCTCCCATTGCCCCCCACCCACTGACAGGCCACGGTGTGTGATATTCCCCTCCCTGTGCCCATGTGTTCTCACTGTTCAACTCCCAGTTATGAGTGAGAACATGAGGTGTTTGGTTTTCTGTTCCTCTGCTATTTTGCTGAGAATGATGGTTTCCAGCTTCATCCATGTTCCTGCAAAGGAAATGAACTCATTCTTTTTTATGGCTGCATAGTATTCCATGGTGTATATGTGCCACATTTTTTTTATCCAGCCTACCATTGATGGGCATTTGGGTTGGTTCCAAGTCTTTGCTATTGTGAATAGTGCTGCAATAAACATGCGCGTGCATGTGTCTTTATAGTAGAATGACTTATAATCCTTTGGGTGTATACCCAGTAATGGGATTGTTGGGTCAAATGGTATTTCTGATTCTAGATCCCTGAGGAATCGCCACACTGTCTTCCACAATGGTTGAACTAATTTACACTCCCACCAACATTGTAAAAGCATTACTATTTCTCCACATCCTCTCCAGCATCTGTTGTTTCCTTACTTTTTAATGATTGCCATTTGAACTGGCGTGAGATGGTATCTCATTGTGGTTTTGATTTGCATTGCTCTAATGACCAGTGATGATGAGCTTTATTTCATATGCTTGTTGGCCACATAAATATCTTCTTTTGAGAAGTGTCTGTTCAAATCCTTTGCCCACTTTTTGATGAGGTTGTTTTTTTCTTGTAAATTTGTTTAAGTTCCTTGTAGATTCTGGATATTAGCCCTTTGTCAGATGGATAGATTGCAAACATTTTCTCCCATTCTGTAGGTTGCCTGTTCACTCTGATGATAGTTTCTTTTGCTGTGAAGAAGCTCTTTAGTTTAATTAGATCCCATTTGTCTATTTTGGCTTTCGTTGCTGTTGCTTTTGGTGTTTTAGTCACGAAGTCTTTGCTCAGGCCTGTGTCCTGAATGGTATTGCCTAGGTTTTCTTCTAGGGTTAATATGGTTTATAGGTCTTACATTTAATTCTTTAATCTGTCTTCAGTTAATTTTTGTATAAGGTGTAAGGAAGGGGTCCAGTTTCAGTTTTCTGCTTGTGGCTAGCCAGTTTTCCCTATACAATTTATTAAATAGGGAATCCTTTCACCATTGCTTGTTTTCATCAGGTTTGTCAAAGATCAGATGGTTGTAGATGTGTGTTGTTATCTCTGAGGCCTCTGTTCTGTACCATCGGTCTATATATCTGTTTTGGTACCAGTACCATGCTGTTTTGGTTACTGTAGCCTTGTAGTATAGTTTGAAGTCAGGTAGTGTGATTCCTCCAGCTTTGTTCTTTTGGCTTCGGATTGTCCTGGCTATACAGGCTCTTTTTTGTTTCCATATGAAATTTAAAGTAGTTTTTTCTAATTTTATGAAGAAAGCCAATGGTAGCTTGATGGGAATAGCATTGAATTTATGAATCACTTTGGGTAGTATGGCCATTTTCACGATATTGATTCTTTCTATCCATGTGCATGGAACATTTTTGCATTTGTTTGTGTCCTCTCTGATTTCCTTGAGCAGTGGTTTCTAGTTCTTTTTGAAGAGGTCCTTCGCCTCCCTTGTAAGTTGGATTCCTAGGTATTTTATTCTCTTTGTAGCAGTTGTGAATGGGAGTTCACTCATGATTTGGCTCTCTGTTGGTCTATTATTGGTATATAGGAATGATTGTGATTTTTGCACATTGATTTTGTATCCTGAGACTTTGCTGAAGTTGCTTATCAGCTTAAGGAGTTTTTGGGCTGAGATGATGGGGTTTTCTAAATATACAATCATGTCGTCTGCAAACAGAAATTTGACTTCCTCTCTTCCTATTTGAATACCTTTATTTTTCTCTCTTGCCTGATTGTGCTGGACAGAACGTCCAATAATATGTTGAATCAGAGTGGAGAGAGGGGGGATGGAGAGAAAGGGCATCCTTTTCTTGTGGCAGTTTTCAAAGGGAATGCTTCCAGCTTTTGCCCATTCAGTATGACATTGGCTGTAGGTTTGTTATAAATAGCTCTTAGTATTTTGAGATATGTTCCATCAATATCTAGTTTATTGAGTGTTTTTAGTATGAAGGGGCATTGAATTATACCAAAGGCCTTTTCTGCATCTATTGAGATAATCATGTGCTTTTTGTCATTGGTTCTGTTTATGTGATCAATTACGTTTATTGATTTGTGTATATTAAACCAGCCTTGCATCCCAGGGATGAAGCCGACTTGATCATGGTGGATAAGTTTTTTAATGTGCTGCTAGATTCAGTTTGCCAGTATTTTATTGAGGATTTTTGCATTGATGTTCATCAGGGATACTGGCCTGAAATTTTCTATTTTTGTTGTATCTCTGCCAGGTTTTAGTATCAGGATAATGCTGGCCTCATAAAATGAGTCAGGGAGGAGTCTCTTTTTCTGTTGTTTGGAATAGTTTCAGAAGGAATGGTACCAGCTCTTCTTTGTACCTCTGGTACAAGTTGGCTGTGAATCTGTCTGGTCCTGGGCTTTTTTTTGGTTTGTAGGCTATTAATTACTCCTCAATTTCAGAGTTTGTTATTGGTCTATTTAGGGATTTGACTTCTTCCTGGTTTAGTCTTGGGAGGGTCTATGTGTCCAGGAATTTATCCATTTCTTCCAGATTTTCCAATTTATTTGCATAGAGGTGTTTATGGTATTCTCTGATGGCAGTTTGTATTTCTGTGGGATCAGTGGTGATATCCCCTTTTTTATTTTTATTGTGTCTATTTGATTCTTTTCTCTTTTCTTTATTATTAGTCTGGCTAGCGGTCTATCTACTTTGTTAATCTTTATGTATATAATATAAAATTAGTATGTATATTTATTATCTAAAACTTTTATATATTTATATAAAATTAATGTTTATTATAAAAAATGTATCTATATATAAAATAAATACAAGTATATAAAATAAAATATATTTATATAAACTAAATATATATTTATATAAACTAAAAATATTTGAAATAAATATATTTTTAGAAATATATTTATCTCAAATATATATTATATAATATAAATATATTTAGCTAATATAAATAGATATTCATATTTACATATTACATATAAATATGTATTTTTTTCTCATTGAAGTTTGTTTTATGGGTCTCAAAATTCTATAACATATTTTTTTTTTTGGTCAAGTTGTTTCCATTAAAAGTACTGATTTTACATAAATAGAACTAAAAACAAAAGCACATAATCATCTCAATAGATGCCATAAAGGCTTTCAATACTAATAAATTCAACAACCCTTCATGTTAGAAACCCTCAACAAGCTAGACATCAAAGTGATATACCTCAGAATAAGAGCCATCTATAACAAACCCACAGCCAACATCATACTGAATGGGCAAAAGCTGAAAGCATTTCCCTTGAGAAACAGAACAAGACAAGGATGCCCACTCTCACCACGCCTATTCAAGATAGTGCTGAAAGTCCTAGTCAGAGCCATCAGGCAAGAAAAAGAAATAAAAGGCAACCAAATAGGAAGAAAGAAAGGAAGTCATACTATCTCTCTTCCCAGATCATATGATTCTATACCTGGAAACCCCATAGTCTCTGCCCAAAGACACCTCGATCTGATAAACAACTTCAGCAAAGTTTCAGGATACAAAATCAATGCACCAAGCTGAGAGAAAAATCAAGAAAGTAATCCCATTCACAATAGCCACAAAAAGAATAAAATACCTATGAATACAGCTAACCAGGAAGGTGAAATAGTTCTACAACAAGAATTATAAAACAATGCTGAAATAAATCAGACATGACATAAACAAATGGAAAAACATTTCATGCTCATGGATAGGAAAAATCAATATTGTTAAAATGGCCATAGTGCCCAAAACAATTCACAGATTCAATGCTATTCCTATCAAACTACCTGTGACATTTTTCACAGAATCAGAAAAAAAAAAAAAAAAAAAGTATAAGGAATGAAAAAAGAGCCTGACTAGCCAAAGCGATTCTAAGCAAAAGGAACAAAGCTGGAGTCATCACCCGACCAGACTTCAAACTATACTACAAGGATACAGCAAACAAAATAGCATGGTATTGGCACAAAAATAGACACATAGACCAATGGAACAGATTAGAGAACCTTGAAATAAAGCCACACACCTACAATCATCTGATCTTCAACAAAGCTGACAAAAACAAGCAATGGGGAAAGGATTCCCTATTCAATAAATGGTACTGGGATAACTGGCTAGCCTCATGCAGAAGATTGAACCTGGATTCCTTCCTTTCAACATATATAAAAATCAACTTGAGATGGATTAAACACTTAAATGTAACACCTAAAACCACGAAAAACCTAGAAGAAAATCTAAGAAGTACCATTTTGGACATAGGCCCTGGCAAAGATTTCATGATGCAGACAACAAAAGCAATATAAAAAAAAAAAAAATTGACAAGTGGGACCTAATTAAACTAAAGAGCTTCTGAACAACAAAAGAAATTATCAACAGAATAAACACACAACCTACAGAATGGGATAAAATATTTGCAAACTATGCATCTGACGAAGTTCTAATATTCAGAATCTATAAGGAACTTAACAGCAAAAAATAAAAATAAAAAATAAAAAAACGGGCAAAGGACATGAACAGATACTTCTCAAAAGACAAAATAGATGCAGCCAACAAGCATATGAAAACATACTCAACATTGCTAATCATTAGAGCAATGCAAATCAAAACCACAATGTGACACCATTTCACACCAGTCAGAATGGCTATTACTAAAAACAAAAAATAACAGATGCTGGCAAGGTTGCAGAGAAAAGGGAACATTTATACACCACTGGTGGGAATGTAAATTAATTTAGCCACTGTGGAAAGCAGTTGGAAATTTCTCAAATAATTTAATACAGAAATACCATTTGATCCAGCAATCCTATTGCTGAGTATAAACCCAAAAGAATATTAAATTGTTCTACCACAAAGACACATGCATGCATATATTCATCCCAGCACTATTCACAATAGCAAAGACATGAAAGCAACCTATATAACCATCAGTGGTGGAGTGGATAAAGAAAATGTGGTACATGTACACCACAGAATTCTACATTGCCATAAAGAAGAATGAAATCATGTCCTTTGCATTGATATCAATAGAGCTGGAGGCCATTATTCTAAATGAACTAACAAAAGAACAGAAAACCAAATACTGCATGTTCTGACTTACAAGTGGAAGCTAAACATTGAGTACACATGGACACAAAGAAGGGGACAATAGACAATAGACACTTGGGCCTACTTAAGGTGGAGGGTGGGAGGAGGATGAGCATCAAAAACTACCTATCTGGTACTATGCTCATTGCCTGGGGGACAAAATAATCTGTACATCAAATCCCCATGGCACACAATTCACCCATGTAACAAATCCACACATACACTTTCTGAACTTAAGAAATAAAAGTCAGAAAAAAGAAAATAAAAAGTACTGATTTTAAAAACTAATAACTTAAAACTGCCACATGCAAAAAAATAAAAATAAAAATAAGCAAACCCAAAATGGTCCATAAAACATTCTCCTTTTATTTTGAAGGTTTTATGATGCATTGTTATCATTAACTAGTCTTTTACTATTAAATGATCAATTGAAACAAACAGTTCTGGGACCATTCTTCTACTACTGATTAAGACTGGGGTGGTAGGTATTAGAGATAATATGCGTTTAGCCTTCTGAGCTTTCTGGGAATATTTGGTGACCTTGCCAGCTTCAACAGCAATCTGGTCCACTGCTTTGATGACATCCACAGCAACTGTCTGCCTCATACCACAAATAGCAAAACAATCCAGAGGAGGATAGTCTCTCAACACACATGGGCTTGCCAGGAATCATATCCATGATAGCAGCATTGCCAGACTTCTAGAATATAGGGCCATCTTCCAGCTTCTTATCAGAACACCAATCAATCAGTTCCTTCAGCTCGGCAAACTTGCAAGCAATGTGAGCTGTGTGACAATCTAGTACAGGGTCATAGCCAGCACTGACTTAACCTGGATGGTTCAGGATAATCACGGGAGCACTGAAGCCAATTGATTGATTATGTTTGCTGTCACCAGCAATGTTGCCATGATGAACATCTTAACAGACAAATTCTAGATATTGAAGCCCAAATTGTCACCAGAAAGAACTTCACTCAAAGCTTCATGATGCATTTCAACAGACTTCACTTCAGTTGTAACACTGACTGGAGCAAAGGTGACCACCATGCCAGGTTTGAGAATACTAGCCTCCATTTGGCCACCAGGGACAGTAACAATACCATCAATTTTATAGACATTCTGGAGAGGCAGACAAAAGGGCTTGTCAGTTGGATGAGTTGGTGATAGGATGCAGTCCAGAGCTTCAAGCAGCATGATTCTATTAGCATTGCCATCTTTACAGGTGACTTTTCATCCCTAGATTCAAGGCATGCTAAGCACTTGGTTCCAGCATATTGTCACCATTCCAACCAGAACTTGGCACACATGCTTCTGTGTTGGGGTTCTAGCCAATTTTGTTTTCTTTTTTCTTTTTTTGTACCTATGCCACTTCTTCCAAGAATGCAGCCAATTTTCTTAATGTAAGTGCAGACTTCCTTAATAATTTCTTCACATTTCTTCTGACTGCAGAGTAGCTTAGTGGAATCCATTTTGTTAACACAAATCATTAATTGTTTCACACCCAGTGTATAAGCCAGAAGGGCATGCTTACAGGTTTGCCTATTCTTGGAGATACTAGCTTCAAATTCACCAACACCAGCAGCAAGCATCAGGACAGCATAGTCAGCCTAAGATGTGCCTGTAATTATGTTTTTGATAAAGTTTCTGTGTCTTGGGGTGTCAGTAAGTCATGTAGTACTTGCTCATTTCAAATTTCCACGGGGAGATATCAATGGTGACACCACATTTACACTCAGATTTCAGTTTATCTAAGATCCAGGCATACTTGAAAAAGCACTTTCCCATCTCAGCAGCCTCCTCAAAGTTTTCAATGGTTCTTTTGTCCACCAGATGGCCAGTGGTGGTGGGCTTGCCCGAATCTTGATGTCCAATGATGATGATGCTGATATGAGCCTTTTCCTTTCCCATTTTGGCTTTTAGGTGTGCTTTTCATGACACCTGTGTTCTGGTGGCAAACCCATTGCTAAAAAGCCAAATACATTTTTTATAATACCACATAGAGCAACCTGAATCCTGAAGGAGCTTTCCCGAGATGAGCAAACTTACCATACGAAACAATAAAATTCAAGCATCACAGGGATAAAATGTAGTGAATTTTGCCGATCCATTAGCATCCCTTCTTGTTCATTTTCCCAGTTGTCAGGAGTATTGCTGCTGATGGCTCACAGGTGAGTCCTTCTCTGAAAATTGCCCTTAGCCAATAAGAGCTATCTTGTCTAGGTTATAGCCCCTTCCCAGAGACAAGTTGCATACAATGACTGGTCTATGCAAGATACAAGCCCCTGACCCTTTTGCCTCAACTCTGAAGGACATCCTAGTTATAAAGCTTCGCACAGAGTCAGCTAATACCTGTGTTTCTTTTGCATTGTAGTTCGGCTTCTCACTGTGACCAATCCTGTTTCTCTCACAACCTTACTAATGTCATTCCTGAGATCACTCCCCAATAAACCTCTTGAACACACATCTCTGTCTCAGATTGGGAATCTATTTAATGCCCAAGTTTAAATGCCCAATTTTAAACAAGAGGCGACCCCAGGAAGCACCAATTGGAAAACAGAGAAGTGAGACAGAAAAGGAAAGAAAGCCAATACAGCGTGCATTAATAAACACAAAAATTACTTCTGTGTGCAACTGAAGCTCAATCAAGCTGAAGGAGAATTTCAAGAAACTATAGAACATGTTCTAATGTCATCTCTCCCAAGGAGTAAAGAAGTCAGGATATTTATCCACTAATTTCTGTCAATTATTGATTAAGGGCTGCTCTAACGGTACTAAATTTCAGTGACAGCCCACCCAAGTTACAGGTGGAGCACACTCCTGTGGCCAGAGAAAGTCCTCAAGCAGAAAGTCGCATGTCTTAAAATTCTAGAACTAAGTCACCGAGCGTTCCAACACTCAAGATATCTGGATGATAAGGATGATCAAGCAAAGCATGCCAAGAAAAAGCAGCCAAAAGGGAAGGCAACAGAAACCAAGGAGCAAATGATCAAATTATGTCAAATGCAGCTTATAGGAAAATAATATGAGGACTGAGAATTGAGTGTGGGATTTAGGAACATGGAAATCATTGGTAAACTTGTCAAGAGTTACTTCAATGGAGTGACGGCGATAAAAACCTGACTAGTGTGAGTTCAAGAGATAACAGAAGGTGATGAAGTAAAGACAGTGAGTACTGAGAGTTTTAAGGCAGTTTTGCTAAATGGGGAACAAAGGAAATTAAAAGTATCTCAAAGAGATATAACATTGAAGGAGAATTGTGTCAAAGTGGGATATTGCCACATGTGTGCATAATGATGGAAATGATCTAGTAATGACGGAAAGAAACAGATTTAAAAAAGGGAGAAAAATGACACCTTAATTGTCCATGAGTCAGTAAGTAGCAATGCAATTGAGAGTGCAGGTGAAAAGGCTGCCCTCTACCTATGTTCAAAGCATTCACATCTTTTTCATGAAATACCAGTTAATGAATTCCAACAAATTAAAGGCATCCTTTGCTCGACTTTACTCTGAATTCTTGAAGTTTGTTTCCTGGCTCTGAATGTCACTGACCTTGTCTCACTTTTTTTGTCCTTAATCACACCACAACTACACTGATTAACCTCAGTCTACAGTGGAGGACCAATCCTGTCCTTAATCCTGTCCTTAATCAGAAGGTAATGAAGACTTTCTAGCCCATCTCTCAGCTGTGAGTGACATTTCTGCTAGACCAGTGTAAACCAGATGCCTCTATTCTGAAAACAGGCTTCTGCTATTTCCTTGAGTCTTGTTAATAAACCTTGAAGAGTAGCAGAATATACCACCCCAAAATGTGCCACTTTGACTTTGAAAGAACACATTATCATAGCCTTGAGCCCGACACATCACATCCCCTCATATGCCTCCACTTCCTGGGCCCGACACAAACACGTTCATAGCCTTGAGATACAACCGATTGTAAAAGCGCAGGAACCGATAAGAAAACTGCTAAAAGTATAACTTAAAATGTAAACCAATTGTAATGCTGTAACCAGAAGAATTCCCTTGTTTCTCTGTAACTTTACATATCCTGTTTACATCGGGGTATAAGAAGCGAGCACACGCATTGTTCAGGGCCCTCTTGTATGTTGTGGAACGGAGGGACCAAGTTTGAACTTGCAATAAAGATCCTTGCCGCTTGGCTTTGACTCTGGACTCTGGTGGTCTTCTTCGGGGAATAAACGGTCTGGGCATAACATTTGGGGGCTCGTCCGGGATTCCCCAAGCCCACCAGACCCCTGGTCAACGGATCTACCAGGATCGATCTGCTGACAGGTGAGCCGGCTAGTCTCTGTTTGTCTGTCTGTGTCCGTTCTGAATCTGAGGCTTTCTGAATCCGTTCTGAATCTGAGGCTGTTAGCCTGTCTGAATCCATTCTGAATCTGAGGCTCGCGAGGTCTGAAACTGAAGCTGAAAGCTGGCATAAGTCCTGGCGGACGCGCTATGGGACAGCCAGTGGAGACCGGTGGGAGACGTCCCCTGGCTCTCATCTGATTCTTGTCTGAATTTATTCTGACCCAGATTTCTGGTGCGCGCCTGTGACTGACGTTGTTGTCTGATTCTGACCCGGGCTTCCGGAGCACGCTGCAGCTCTAGTCTGAGCTAATTCTGAATCTGACCCAGATTTCTGGTGCGCGCCTGCGACTGACATAACTTGTTGTTGATATTCCGTAACTCACTTTCCCTTGCAGGACCTGTTGCCTTGTGGGACCTGTTCCACTCTGGGCGCTACCGTTTCCAAAGGAAAAAAAAAAAACCCTCCATACCCCTCCGGGCCCCAGGCCCCAGCCCCCATCCCGGGCTGGGCCGTGGGAGGGAGCAGGCGGATGGGAGGCGGCCGGCATGGGTCCTCTGTAAGCTGAGCGCTGGTCCCTTGGGCGCCGCTTTTCTTTCTCTAGACTTTGTCTTTGTGTCTTATTTCTTTTCTCAAGTCTCTTGTTCCACCTAATGAGAAATACCCACAGGTGTGGAGGGGCAGGCCACCCCTTCATCTGGTGCCCAATGTGGGAGCTTTTCTCTAAGGTGAAGGTATGCTGGAGCGTGGTCATTGAGGACAAGTCGACGAGAGACTCCCGAGTGCGTCTACAGTCAGCCTTGCGGTAAGCCTATGCGCTCGGAAGAACCTAGGGTAACGATGGGGCAAACTAAAAGTAAATATGCCTCTTATTGCAGCTTTATAAAAATTCTCTTAAAAAGAGGAGGAGTTAAAGTGTCTACCAAAAATCTGATTATGCTCTTTCAAAGAATAGAACAGTTTTGTCCGTGGTTTCCAGAACAGGGAAATTTAGATCTAAAAGATTGGGGAAAAATTGGCAAAGAATTAAAACAAGCAAGTAGGAAAGGTAAAATCATCCCACTTACAGTATGGAATGATTGGGTCATTGTTAAAGTAGCTTTAGAACCGTTGCAAACAGAAGAAGATAACATTTCAATTTCTGATGTTCCTAAAAGCTGTGCAGTAGATTGTGAAAAAGAGGCAGGGATAGAATCCCGGAAAAGAAAGTTCACACTGTAAATGTGTAGCAGAGCTGGTAATGGCTCGGTCAATGCAAAATGTTGACAATAATCAATTACAGGAGGGTTCGGCAGCACTGATCTGGCAGGAAAGGCTGCATATTGGGCAAGTCTGGTCTCTGAGAGCAGACCTGTGTGTAAGGCCATTATTCAAGGAAAACAGTTTGAAGGGTTGGTAGACACAGGAGCAGATATCTCTGTCATTGCTTTAAATCAGTGGCAAAAAAAAAAAAAAAAAAAAAAAAAATTGGCCTAAACAAAAGGCTGTTACAAGACTTGTCGGCGTAGGCAAGGCTTCAGAAGTGTATGAAAGTACAATGATTTTACGTTGTTTAGGACCAGATAATCAAGAAAGTACTGTTCAGCCAATGATTACTTCAATTCCTGTTAATCTATGGGGTCGAGATTTGTTACAACAATGGGGTGCAGAAATCATTATGCCTGCTCCATTGTACAGCCCCATGAGTCAAAAAAGTCATGACTAAAATGGGATATATACCAGGAAAGGGATTAGGAAAAAATGAAAATGGCATTAAAGTCCCAATTAAGACTAAGAAAAATCAGAAAGGAAAAGGAATAAGGTATCCTTTTTAGGGACGGCCACTATAGAGCCTCCTAAACCCATTCCATTAACTTGGAAAACAGAACAACCAGTATAGGTAAATCAGTGGTCGCTACCAAAGCAAAAACTGGAGGCTTTACACTTATCAGCAAAGGAACAATTAGAAAAGGGACACATTGAGCCTTCATTCTCACCCTGGAATTCTCCTGTATTTGTAATTCAGAAAAAAAAATCAGGCAAATGGCGTATGTTAATGGACTTAAGAGCCATAAATGCTGTAATTCAACCCATGGGGCCTCTCCAACCTGGATTGCCCTCTCTGGCCATGATCCCAAAAGACTGGCTCTTAATTATAATCGATCTAAAAGATTGTTTTTTTACCATTCCTCTGGCAGAACAAAATTGTGAAAAATTTGCCTTTACTATACCAGCCACCAGGTTTCAGTGGAAAAGTTTTACCTCAGGGAATGCTTAATAGTCCAACTATTTGTCAAACTTTCGTAGGTTAAGTCCTTCAACCAGTTAGAGACAAATTTTCAGATTGTTATATCATTCACTATATTAATGGTATTTTATGTGCTGCAGAAACAAGAGACGAATTAATTGACTGTTACACATTTCTGCAAGCAGAGGTTGCCAACGCAGAACTAACAATAGCATTTAATAAGATCCAAACCTATGCTCCTTTTCATTATTTAAGGATGCAAATAGAAAATAGAAAAATTAGGCCACAAAAGAATAGAAATAAGAAAAGATACATTAAAAACATTAAATGACTTTCAAGAAAATTGTTAGGCGATATTAATTGGATTCAGCCAACTCTAGGCACAGTTAAAGAAGCTGACACTGTTAGCTAGAAAAAGCCTAGCTAGCACAAAGGTGACACAAACCTCAGAAAAGAAACAAAAACCAAAAAAAAAATGCTGCTTGCAGCTTTAATGGTTGTATCAACGGTGGTAAGTCTCCCCATGCCTGTAGGAGCAGCTACAGCTAATTATACCTATTGGGCCTATGTGCCTTTCCCACCCTTAATTCGGGCAGTCACATGGATGGATAATCCTATTGAAATATATATTAATAATAGTGTGTGGGTACCTGGTCCCACAGATGATCGTTGCCCGGCTTAACCGGAGGAAGAAAGAATGATGATAAATATTTCCATTGAGTATCGTTATCCTCCTGTTTGCCTGGGGAGAGCACCAGGATGTCTAATGCCTGCTATCCAAAATTGGTTGGTAGAAGTACCTACTCTCAATCCCATCAGTAGATTTAGTTATCACTTGGTAAGCAGAATGTCACTCAAACCACAGGTAAACTATTTACAAGACTTTGCAGTCACAGCTACAGCCCTGTGGCAGGAGTTGCATTGCACTCGTGTGTTCAGCCAGTAAGCTTGGTTGACAATTGGCAAAAGAGATTGGGACTTTCGAGCTGATAATATTTGGACAGGACTTTGTACTTAGAATGGATGATATAATGAGTCAAGACTTTGGAGGATATGAGTGGTATGAGTGTATTTTTTATGTAGGACAAGTGTGAATTTGGGGGAGCCAGAAGGTGGACTGTAGAAGTTTGAATGATGCCATTCTCAGAAGATATGTCTATATCCTTACCCCTAGAACCTGAGAATGTGACCTTATTTGGAGAAAGGGTCTTTGCTGATGCAGTTTTAGTGTGCTGGACCAGTCAAAGAATCCTATGCCAAAATCGAGAGAACGAACAACCCTTCATCGCCATGGCACATTTATATAGAGGAAAAGGGAGAGAGAATGTTGCGGGAAGTCAGAGACCTTGGACGGAGGGACTGGCTGGAGCCACAGCAGAAAAACATAAAATATAAAGATTTCAGGGACTTTTTATTAGTTCTCCAAAATTTATACTTTTGTAATTTCTTATGTCTGACATTAATCTCTTAATCCCATCATCTTCTTTGTAAAATGAGGAAGATATATGTCACCTCAGGACCCTGTGATGATTGCCTTAACTGCACAAATTGTTTGTTTGTAGAGCATGTATGTTTGAACAATATGAAATCTGGGCATCTTAAAAAAGAACGAGATAACAACGGTGTTCAGGAAACAAGGGAGGTAACCTTGAACTGGCCGCCGGTGAGCCGGACGGAACAGAGCCATATCTCTTCTCCTTTTGCACATGAATAGGAGAAATATCACTGAATTCTTTTTCTCAGCAAGGAATATCCCTGAGAAAGAGAATGCGCTCTGAGGAAAGGCCTATAAACGACCCCCTTGGAGGCGTGCTGCCTTTTACAGTTGAAGCCGAAGGGATGAAATAAGCCCCGGCCTCCTGTAGTGCTCTCAGTCTTATTAGGATGAGAAAATTCCCACCTAATAAATTTTGGTCAGTCAGGTTGTCTGCTCTCAAACCCTATTTCCTGATAAAATGTTATCAATGACTATGCGTGCCCAAAATTTCATTAGCAATTTTAATTTTAATGTTAACACCATCCTGTGATCTCATCCTGCCCCCACTTACTTTGTAATATTCTATTACTTTGTGAAGTATGTAATCTCAGTGTCATGATGACAATGGTGGAATTCCTCTATGTTTTCTCTGTTAGCCCCCTTTCTTGGACCCCTGTTAAGTCTGCTGTTTCTGCTTACAGTAGGACCTTGTGTTATAAACAGAATTTTGCGGTTTGTCAGGGAAAGGTTTGACACCATACAGCGTGGTCCTCAGAGCTCAATACCAAACTGTGGACACTGAAACGGAGTCAGACCTATAGGACCCAAGATTGGCTCCAGAGGTACCTGAGAGAGGGGGAAATGAAAGAACACATTATCATAGCCTTGAGCCCAACACATCACATCCCCCCATATGCCTCCACTTCCTGGGCCCGACACAAACACGTTCATAGCCTTGAGATACAACCGATTGTAAAAGCGCAGGAACCGATAAGAAAACTGCTAAAAGTGTAACTTAAAATGTAAACCAATTGTAATGCTGTAACCAGAAGAATTCCCTTGTTTCTCTGTAACTTTACATATCCTGTTTACATCGGGGTATAAGAAGCGAGCACACGCATTGTTCAGGGCCCTCTTGTATGTTGTGGAACGGAGGGACCAAGTTTGAACTTGCAATAAAGATCCTTGCCACTTGGCTTTGACTCTGGACTCTGGTGGTCTTCTTCGGGGAATAAACGGTCTGGGCATAACAACTTAAGGATTTTCTTGAGGCAAAAGCCATTGGGAAGAAGCAGATAACAAGATACAAAAGCTCTCTGCCCTGCCCCTATTTGCCTAAAAGCAGGGTATAAATTTGTAAAGGTGTCTCCCCTCACCACTCAACCAAGAAAAATTGAAATTAATCATCACAGACAACTCTAGACCCTCAGCAGCCTAGGGACACCCCAAGATGAATCTTCATAACAAATGTTACTAACTAGCCCTTATCTTCCATTAGTTTCCCCCATGTATTTACCTTCCCCAAATTTACTTTCCTAGAAACTCGAAGTCCTTTATCTTTGTTTTGCCACTTCTCTAAATATTTATTTTTATTTTGTTAAGATGTTATATAAGCCTACATTTTAACCATCCCTTTGAGTTTCACATCATTAGTGTCTGTTGCTCGATGTGTATATATGGGGCACATGTTAATCAAATTGTTGTTTGCTTTTCTCCTGCTAATTTATCTTTTGTCAGTCTAATTCACAGGTCCCAGCCAATGAACCTAAAATAGGTAGGGGGAAAAAGGTTTTTCCTCTTCTATAGCCCATTACTCAGATCTCTATAGGACTGGGGACTTCTTTGTCTTATCAGTAATGTTCATCCCTGGGATTTGCCTATAGCCCGTGAACCTTCTAATGTTATGGTAGACTTCCTGGAATGCTGCACACCTCCTAGCTTTGATCATACAATATCACTCGAATCAATGTGCTTTGACCATCTGCAGGGATATCCCGTTATTCTCTCTCTTTCTCTGTTACTGATTCCTTCTCTGGGCGTACAATAATGTATTCTGTAACTATGTCTCTGCCTGGTGGTCTAGCAGAACCTGAATCCATCTCAGTCACCAGAGGGTCTATGCATTTTGCAGTCTGTCCTAAGCTGCTATAGATACTTGAGCCATGCTTGGCTATGTCATGAAAAATTATACTGGAATCATTGTAATGTACTAATAAAATACATTAATAGCCATATTTTTGTAGGAAAACTAAGTCTCAAACTACCACTCAAATCTTGCTGTCATTTTCTTTGTTTTCTGCCAAATCAAATAAACCTAGTCAAAACTATTTCTCATGAGCCTGTTGGCTTTATTTTGGATATAGAATATTTTCAATAATCTACATCATCTTGCTCACATAGAAATACAGTGGTTGACTAACTGGATTAGAAGTTAGGTAAACATTGCCAGCTGTGATTATAAACACAGTGTAGGCCTTCTTGTGACACTCCCCTCCTTCTGCCCTTGTATTGTGCTGTATTTATATTTGCCATGTTAACTAGAAATTTGTTTTAAAAAGTGAACACTGCTTCTTGAGCTTGACCTTCATATTGAATAATTCTAGTTGCTATCCTTTGTAAAGCTTAAATCACAAAGCAGCTCCATTCCATTTGCTTATAAATCTTTTACATTATTTCAGATTTGGCTACTTTCAAAATACAAGTGTCTTTCTTTTTCTTCAAATTGAGGTATGTCTTTTCTGTTCAGCAATACTGCTTTCATTTAACAATTAAAGTGCGAAGGAACTAAGACTATGAACAATTGAGCACAGTTGCTGCTATGCTCAAGATATTTTCAAAGTTTATAGACAGCAATAAAAGTCTTCACGATGAAAAAAGTATGCAAATGTGATTAGCACTCTTAAAAAGAGAGCTGAAAGCCAGCATATCAACACACAAAGATCTCGCCTGTAGCAACTAATCTACATTGTTAATTATCAATCTCACTCTGGAAACTGAGCCATGATATCAGTGAGATCAATGATTTTAGTGGGCTGCTAAATATTCAGCAAATAGGTCTTTACCTTAAATATAATCGTTGGGATTAATTTGAACAGTTTACCAAAGTGTACAGTTAAGTGTGTAGTCTATTCCAGTGGGAAACAATGGAAAATAAAACATAAATTTTACCTTTTTAACTTACTTTTAAAATATAGGAACAAATGAAAAATATCTTCAGGTTGATCAAAAGAAGTAACAACAAACTAGATCTCAAAACAAAAATCCTCAAATTCTTTCTTTTATAAATGGCCAAGGATCGTGAAGAAGATCAGAATATTCCACTTTAAAATAAGCCACTTTGGCATAGAGATGATTTTGAGCTGAAGGAAACTGAGAAACAGTAGATGCAGGAAGAGCTTTCTGTTCTCCCCTATCTGCCTAAAAGCAAGGAATAAATTTTCCATTAAAAAGGTGCCCTCCCTGAACGAGAAAGGGGAGAGCAACACTTATCACATAATAGTTAATGCTAAGTCTGCATAAACCAATCTTACTAAGACAAGCTTTATCTTCCATTAGTTACTCTATCTATTTCCTAACCACTTTCCCACAATTTATCACTCTTAGAAAACGAAACTCACTTTTCTTTGTCTAGTCAGTTGTCTACAATGTATTTCCTTTTGTTAAAATGGCATAAGCCCCCAAGTCTAATTGCTTCTTTGAGTTTTTACTTGTTTTCTGTGAGGCCTTCACCCACATAAAAATATTAGCTTTAATAAAAACTGCGAAAGGAAAATAAATCTTGGAGCCCCCAAATCATTAAGCTAAAGGAAAAAAGTCAAGCTGGGAACTGCTCAGGGCAAACCTGCCTCCCATTCTATTTAAAGTCACCCCTCCGCTCACTGAGATAAATGCATATCTGATTGTCTCCTTTGGAGACAGAGGCTAATCAGAAACTCAAAGGAATGCATCTATTTGTCTCTTATCTACCTGTGACCTGGAAGGCCCCTCCCCGATTCCAGTTGTCCTGCCTTTCCAGACCTAACCAATGTTCATCTTACATACATTGATTGATGTCTCATGTTTCTCTAAAATGTACGAAGCCAAACTGTGCTCTGACCACCTTGGGCACATGTCGTCAGGATCGCCTGAGGCTGTGTCACAGGCATGTGTCCTCAACCTTGGCAAAATAAACTTTCTAAATTAACCTGAGACCTATCTCAGACACTCGGGCTTCACAACCGCATGCCTTTTCTTTTGCTCATATGGCTTTTGTCAGCTTAATTTATAGGTCCCAGGGCCTGAACGTAGGAGGATAACAGAAAAGTTTTTTCTTCTCTACAATTTATAAAGGGAAGGTTCATATTTCTACAAAAAAAAAAAGAAAGGTAATACTATCAGTCTCTGTTCTTCTTCAGTGACTGAAGGAGGTAAACTTTAGCAAAGGAAATTACTAGCACCATTATTTTCCCCCTTCCCCTTAAAAACCTTCATATTTGATAATGAGGTCAATATACAGAGGAGAAAGACATAACTCTGTATATAGCATTATAATTATAAATACATTCTCAATACAGAATCTTTTCATAAGTGCTTCAGTCAATAAATATTTATTGAACACCTATTTGATACTACATGCTACACTAAACACTGGGTAACAGATATGGTCCCTGTTCTTACGGAGTTTACAGTAAGACAGACATGAAACAAGTAGTTACAATACAAGATGATAATTATTGAGTGCTATGATGTCAAATAAAAAATAAACCCAGGCTTTATTCCAAAGGATTATTGCAAGATGGTGGACAAGAACTATGACAGAAGAAGTGGATGGCTATTACAATGGGGATTATGTTGACCTCTGCAAGCATCTCAAAAGCCAGGCAGAGAAGGGCTTTACTTTTGTAGGGAGAAGTGAACAAGTCTAGAAAAAAAACAGTACTGGGGAGTAGGATGAGTGTGTGGATGTGGTATGATCTGACAGTACATCATAACAAAGACTATCTTCTTGACCAAAATTTACTCAGGCTACTCTGACCATTCTTAACTGGGCCTCAACTTTGTTCTATGAAAGCTGTATACTCTCAGCACAAACGATTTTATCTATCTCTCCCCCTCCATACCAAGAGACTTGAACAAACACTAGTCTAGTGTCTAACAGCTCAAGGCCATGTCTTTAGGATGATGACCCTAGCACCCATAAGTTCCCTCATGAGAAAGTTCAATGCTGCCAAAAAATTTTCCTGAATGTTCCAACCCAAAACTAACTACAGGCCCCTGACCTCCCTTTTCTTAGAAGGACTTACTTTAAAAATAACGTACACTGCAAACCCTTTTTCTGTCCTTTTGAGACATATATGTATCTTCTACAACCCAGGAACATCTTTCTCATGATCTGAGAGCCATTCCTTTGAAATATAATCATTGGGAAGGAGAGAGCCCCTGTCTCCTAGTGTCTGTGGGAAGACAGGCCTAATTTAGGTATGTGTCAATTAGTAAACACAGATGGCCTAACTGCATTGACATTGACCAACACCCTTACCTGCTTTTTGTAATTTTTCACGTCTCTAACTTTGTTCAAGCCCCTTCAACTCCATCCCTATCCCATCCCCTGCCCAAGTCATTTCCCCTTACTACTCCTTTGTTGTCCCTTTGAAATGCCCTCAACTTTGGTCCACCCTCAGCCAGAGCCAGCACACAACCCCCTCTTAGTGGCCCTTCCTAAGAGAGACTGACCTCCGGGTAAAGCAGTCTCTCATAGTTAAAGAAAACATGAAGCTGGATACTAATTAAAGGTGGCAAAGATAGAATTTAATTAATAGTACTCTTACCGGTAGCAGGTCCATCTGGGTCTGCAGCAACCTCAAATCTTGCCTTCTTAGAAGAAAGAATTTGACTGAGGGGCATAAGACTGAAGGAAAGACTGAGGCAAGTTTCAGAGTAGGAGTGAAAGTTTATTAAAAAGCTTTAGAGTAACAATAAAAGGAAGAGGCCCAAGCAGGCAACTTGAAGGACAAGTGCGTGGTTTGACCTTTTGATTTAGGGTTTTATATGCTGGCCTACTTCCAGTGTCTTGCATCCCTTTTCCCTTTATTCTTCCCTTGGGGTGGGCCGCCTGCATGTGCAATGTGTTTACTGGAGTTGTAGGCATACTGACTTGAGGCGTTGTCTCTTTACCTGTGGAATGTCCTTGGAAGGCCATACTCTGCCATTTTGCTTCATAATGTGCATGCTTGAGCCCATTCACCCAGCTCCTGAGATCTTATCAGGAAGCTGCTGATCCCCAGTTTTAAGTGTTTCCTATCAATATAGGAAGACTGCCTGTCCCTGGTCCCGGCTGTGACAAATTATTATTTTAGAGAAATAGTTAACAACTGCCTGACCATCATCTGATGGTCACCTGACTTTCCTAGTGGTGTGTGGGGGGGAGCCCTCTCCTGCCCTGTTTATGCCTGACTAGCTACCTACTGTAACCAGTACTACTCCAGTATAACATGAGCTCAAAGTTGAGGGGCCTGTGGAAAGGAGAGAAGCTCAACTAAAGTTTTCTCAAGTCAGATTGATGGGCATTTTGTTCCTATTGACCAATGGGGACAAACAGTTCCACTATTCATGAAACAAAGAATGGGAATCTGGAGGCTATGATAGTTAATTTTAGATGTCGACTTGACTGGGTTAAGGGATGTTCAGGCAGCTGGTAAAGCATTATTTCTGGATATGTTCATGAGAGTATATTCAGAAGAGACTGGCATTTGAATCAATAATCTGAGTAAGTACTGAGGTACAAGTACAAATATATTTTAAAAATAGGCTAAGGAAGATCTACCCTCACCAATGTGGGCAGGCATCCGTCAATCCATTGAGAGCCCAGAGAGAAAAACAGGCAGAGGAAAGGCCAATTCTCTCTCTCTCTTGAAGGTGCGACATTCATCTTTTTCTGTCTTCTGACATTAGGATTCCAGGTTCTCAGGTCTTTGGACTCTGGGACTTACACTAGCAGCCCTCTTAGTTTCCCAGGCCTTTTGGAATCAGACTGAATTATGTCACAGGCTTCCCTGGTTCTCTAGCCTGTGGATGGCATATTTTAGGACTTCTCAGTCTCCATAATCATGTGAGACAACTCACATAATAAATCTCCTCATATCTCTATCTATCTATCATCTGTCTATCTATCTACCCTTCCTATTGGTTCTGTTTCTCTGGAGAACCCTGATTAACACAGATAGCTTTTGTCTTGCCATAAGAAAACAACGGGAGCATCTATGAGTCATTTCTAATTTCTGATGGGAAGGGTGGTTCCTTGCAATAAGCAAATTCCAGGAACACAAATGTGAGGGAGGATTTCTTAATTGTTACTATTTTCCAGAAGTACAGGGCTCCGGTAAAATTCAACATTGTCAATGGAAATACATGGCAAATCACCTATCTGTGTTCAGGGATTAGGAAACAGCACCCAGTTCAGAGATGTAAGTTGCTTGCTGAATGATGGGTTGGAACAAGCAGGATAAATAGTTGGGTAGAAAATATTAGCCTGTGGCAATACAGATTAACACCTGTGTGTTAAGGAATTTCAAGTTCAGTCTTCTTGCAACAAAAAACTGAGAGAACCGAGTAATGCAGTGACAATGGTAAATTTTTCTTGTTCTCCTGGAAAACAGAGAAGGTTAAAGTATTCCTCCACCCTTTGTGTTCCAAGAAAGTGCTTACTTACTACAAAGAACCACCCTTCTCCTTGTAACTTAGTTAAGACTCACTTACGCCCCCTTGTTTATCTATGACAAAGCCAGACACAGAACCTTCAAGAAATTTCTGTTTTTTGCCCAATAATTGGTTATCTATTTTGTTCCTACTGATCAATGGGAACAAAATGCCTGTTAACCAAAGTTTGGTTAAGATTCTCTCCCTTCCCCAGGTCCCTGAACTTTGGCCTACCCTCAGCCTGTGTGAGTGATAGAGACAGGAGGCAGCCAAGGGTCCCCGGAGAAACCCCGCCGTCAAGCCTAAAACAGCTTGAAGACTGAAAAACCAAACTGCCGGTCCCAGATGAAGCCCACCCTTTTCCCGACTGATTCTTTCTGAATAATGCCCACCTGCGCACTGGCGGGGACAGGCTGGAGCCTCTTGAAGTTTGCGCCCTTTGCAGGGGGGAGGAGCCTGGCCTCTCCAGTTCCTGTGTGGTAACCTGAGATTCAATCTGTCAGGCAGCAAACCTGCTGGCAGGGCTCTGTCTCGCTTTGCTGTGGGTTCCTGTTTACCTTTTTCTTATATTTTCTCCTTTTCATCCAATAAATTCCATTCCTCCTCACCCGTCAAAGTGTCTGTGTGCCTAACTTTTACTGGTTGTATGACAAGAACCCAGTTTTATCTACAACATTTTTGGCGTCCGGACGTGGAGCTTAAAGAAGGGTGAGTACTATGCAAACCATTTTTTTTTTTTTCCTTTGGTTTCTATATCATTTTCTCCTGGGACCTCTTCTGAGGTTAGAGGATACTGCACACCACCCCACCCCAACGGCTGCAGGCAGGAGCGGGATGAATTGGGAAATGTCGGCTCCTCAGCTCCCCTCCCGGCCAGAACTGGAATGCATGGCCCCAGGGTTCCCAGCAGCAGGCTGACCTGTGCTCCCGGCCCCACGTCCACAGAGCCACCCCTTCCCCTCGCCAAGAGGAACCATTTGCATAAGAATAAGAGGGTCTTCCCCAGGCGTCTTTTCTTTTCTCTACCCTGTCAGTAGTTGACTTTTAAGAGAGGCTTTTTTTTTTTTTTTTCCTTTTGGAAGACGTTTTGCTGGGCCGGGAATGATGGGGATTACTGTTTATATTTTCTGTAGAGTTTTAATTGTAAGAAAGGATTTGTGAGGTTGGCCTTAAGCTGTAGCCAATCTGGTGTGCTTTGCCTGATTTTCTGTATGGTCAGACTTTGCTGCAGGCCTCCATTTTTAAGTCCTTGAAACCAAGACCTGTAACCACAAGGCAATTCTTTGTTCTAGGCTCTGTCATTTTACAATGGTGGCCTTGGGTTCAATCCCAGCTAAGGGAATGAGTCCTTTCTGGTTTGATATCTGTGCGATCTCTGCTATTTGTTAATTCTCTTCCCCTCCACGAACCATCTTGGATTTTCCCTTCTCTGAGCCTTTAACAAAATTTGAAAGCCATAAATATTGGCCACTCGGCACAGCTAGAGTCAGATAGTAAGGAAGTTAAAAGGATTTTTTTAAGGAGTGCTCAGCTTAATTAAAAATGGATATGCAAATTATAGGTAGATTTAAAAGAACTTTATGTTTTTCTTTTCTTGGACTTTGTTTTGCTAGAAAAAAATTGTTTTTCAGTTGACTAAATTATTTTTCTCCATTTTGACTTGCCACTTTTAATGCACACATGAGGGGAGAGACCTCTGTTTTCCTTATGGAACCCCAGGAATTAAAAGTGGATTGATCCCCCGTCAAAATCTGTTTTTGCCCCACCTGTGCCTGTTTATTAGGCCTTAGGAACTGCATATTTTCCTCGTGCTATCTCTTAAAGGGCTCCACCTGGAGGCCAATAATCCAATTAGGAGATTGGGAAATGAAAGATCTTATGGAGACTGGGTTTTCTTCTGCCTGTGTAGTTAACATATGTGTTGTGAGTGTGATGTCTATAAAAAGAGCTCTGGTTAATTGGCCTAAAGGAAGATAAGTGCACAGATCAGATATTTTTTAAAGGGAAGATAAAAGCTGTGGTACCTTTCAGTTCACAAGACTTTAATCTTTGAGAAAAATAGCCTTAAAGATTATTGGCAAAAAGCAGATGTTGTCAAAATATAAATAGGTGGACTAAATTATGCAGGTCAGGTGCTAGGTTTGCTAAATGTTTTAAGGTTACAAACCACTTTTTGGGTTTTGAGAACTATTTCACTTGCCTACTTCACAACTGGAAAGGCCCGGGGACATTTAGAACTAACCGTGCCCTTAGTTATGCTGGAAGGCATCAAACCTTGGCTGCACCTAGCACATAATCAAAAAAAACTTACCAGGTTTTACACGAAAGTTAAAAATTGCTAGTAGTTACCATTATAGCATGTAATTGAAACTACTGGGAATAAATTTACATGTGAGATGTATGGGAACAATAAAATATGTTTTTAATAAAAGATTATAAGAAGGCATGGAAATGTAAATTCTTGCCTAGGGTTAAAGTATTGTTTTGGATTAGATAAAATAAAGCTAACAGTTCAAACAAGTGATGGAAGGACTGTAAAAATTAATCTTGCAAAAATTCCGTGTGTGAACATATTGACTACATTCAAAAAGTTATATGGTTTTTCTGTAAATTAAACATTGAAATAAAAGCACAGCAAGGTACTCTTAAGGCATGAATCTGCTCTTTAGCAAAATTTGTAAAGGATTTTAAAAGGTTTTTGCTTTTTTAAAATTTCTGAGTCATTTTGGCAAAATAATTTATGGTAATCTGGAATTCTATTTTATAACATCAAGTGTTTTTAACCTCTAACATATTTAACAGACTTTTCAAAATCAAACTTCAGCTTCAAAATTTTCTTTCCTGACACCTGGCTTTTGGAGGCTTCAGAGGGTCCATGGAGTATCCAAAAGAGAGGTAAACAGGATTATTTGACATGTTTAGGTACATGGGATTGCTAACATAGTGTTCAATCTTCTTTAGGCTATATTTTGGTGAATAATATTAATATATGTTCCAAAATTGTATGGCATTTCTAAAATTCTAATGTCTGAGTATATGCTATCAATCATAAGTAAGGTTGGTATGTATGTTAACTTATTGTAAACCATGGAAATAACCAAACTTCTTTGTCAATTGTGTTTCTAACTGTAACTACCCTGGATATTTTGTTATTCATAGGCAATTGATGTCTTGTTTTAATCCTTCTCAAAAGATGGTTTATAATAAGTTATAGGACTCTGACAGGTGCTCTCAAATACAAGTTTCTGGTAACTTTGGAGATTGTGACATTGGAGTAAAGGAGAAACATACAGGACTCCTAAAGACCTAAAATGTTCACGAATATCAAACAAAACCAGAGTTAACTAAATGAACTGAATGCAGAAAACTGAAGCAATCTTTTTGACTTTTGCTTGGAGTGTTGCTGATCCTTGTTTGTTTTTTTAGAGTCAATGAAACTTATTTTGAAATATTTACAGCCTTTAATAATTGAGTGAGGTATACTCCTCTGAACAAAATTTGGAGCATGTTTGTTTCTCTCTGCCTGTTTCCTCTAGAATTTGGAAACTATCTGTGAGTATTCTTAACTTATGGCAATATAGTTATTTTCATCTGTGCAATAAGAATCCATTTTCTTCTGCAACAGGATGCAATTGGAGAAACTGGTTGTTTTACCAAGGCTTTGACTGGAAGGGTATGCTTTTCTTTAAGGAGTCAAGCTCAACTTGCAGAGCTGATAAAACCCCATGGGGAGACTGTCCTCATACCCTTCCCAATGCTGTCCCTATACAGGGTTTTGGACCTGTGGTCAGTAAAGAATGTCACTTTCTAACAGGCCCAGAAGCTCCAAGTTTATCTTGGGACCTTAAAAGGAAAGGATCACCCAACTTACAGGTATTTGAGGATACAAACCAATGGCTAGGCTCAGCTTTAAAAGGTCTTATCTGAGATTCCTTGTGGAACAGAGATCTATCAAAGCCAATCTAAAAGCCCTATGTAGAAACAGTTATTTTTGCTGTGCTTTATGCAAATAATCAGGCCAAGTATAAGGTCTATTTTGCAAACAACTCAGTCCTGTCATGATTGTTTATTTTAACCAAAAATAAGGACTGGAGAGAAATTACGCTTCAAAACTTATACATTTCTCATTAAATTCTAAACTCCTTAATTATTTTTAAGCTTTTGCCTACATTTTAGACTTACCCTGCTTATTCCTGTGAACCAACCAGCAGTCTCCGGCTGCAGCTCAGAAAGAACAAAAGGGATGGGTTATGTAAAAATCTGGATCAACATCCTAGTTCTGAGCAATTATCCTGAAAATCCTGCCAGGTAATGGAAATAAATAGGATGCCCATCACCCAGAGAGTTCCTTTTAGGGAAAGTAAGACCAAAGGAGCTAACCAAAGCCAAGCATCATGCACCCAAATCCTGGCAAGCATAACCATAGCTACCAGCTATCTGGGCATGTCATAAGACATCCTTTTCTCTCCCTTGTTGGAGGACTCAATTCCACAGCTTCACCTTATTATTTGGCTTATAAGGAGTCCATGTACCTCCCCCTGCAAGACACATTTTTGTCCCAAACTCAATCCTAAGCTTCGGGTCAGAGCCCTAGGAAAGAAAACTGGATCTGAGAGATTCAAAGGCAGATGATAACAGAAGTTAAAAGGCACAGCATAGGTGAGCATGACTGATTTCTGCCAATTAAACCAAGCTTCCTGTTTCATGGATAAAGGTCACGCTAATGTCCATGACATAAATGAGGTCTAGGGAATTCAAAGACTACTGACAACAGGGGAGATAGGGTGTACGTGGGAAAGAGTGGATACTTCTACCCCCTAGACGCCCCTGTTAACATGGGTGAAAGCCACTTTAACACCCATGGGTGGCACCCTGTCATGGTCACCAGAACTCAGGGATACAAAGACAGAAGAAAGAAAGAGCAATGCTTTGCTTTCTCTCCCTCATGTACCACAGGTATTTGCTAGGAAGGCAAGAGAACCTGGGATGCCTTGCTTCCCTCTTTCTAGATGAGTAGTCATTCATCTTCAGTGTACCCCTTTGGAGTGTACCCTGAACCCCCAGTACTCCTTTGAAAAAAACACCTTCTTTTTTCCTCCTCTGTCCTCTCTTCACTGATAGGTAATTGTGTCTCTGTACTACAGGACACTCCCCTCGGATGCATCCTCCAAATTGGGAAAAGTTAATTTTTCAAATCTTATGTCTTGGGGAAAGGAACCAAGAAGCCTGACATGCCAGCAAAAGGGTGAAAGGTTAGGCTTTTGGCCTCCCTCTCCCTGTGCAAACCAGTAAAAGGGCTCAGGAGTTTTTAGTTGTCCTTACCCCTGCTTGTTTCACTTTGATACATGTTTTCCAATAACCTAGTTTGTCTCTTCTTGCCTTCAGGCCATCAAACTCCAGTCATGTAACTGGAGTCTTGGATTATGGCCCCTTTTGCCGGGAACCATTAGATAAGCCTCTGAGGGAGATCTGACTACTGTTTTCCCAAAACAGCACCCCGTGTCAGCAGGAAGCACTTAAGATCAGTCTTCATCCTTATCCTTATCCTTATTCTAATAGCAGTTAGATGAACTTTTTTTTTTTTTTTTGAGATGGAGTTTCGCTCTTGTTGCCCAGGGTGGAGTGCAATGGCATGATCTTGGCTCACTGCAACCTCCGCCTCCCAGATTCAAGCAATTCTCCTGCCTCAGCCTCTTGAGTAGCTGGGATTACAGGCATTTGCCACCATGACTGGCTAATTTTGTATTTTTTAGTAGAGACCAGGTTTCTCCATGTTGATCAGGCTGGTCTCGAACTCCCCAACCTCAGGTGATCCGCCCGCCTCGGCCTTGCAATGTACTGGAATTACAGGCGTGAACCACCACGACCGGCTGGCAGTTAAATGTACTTCTTTAGAGTGGGAAATAATAGAGACAGGAGGCAGGCTACCCCCCCCCCCCCCCCGCACAAAACCCTGCCTTGAAGCCTAAAACAGCCTAAGGCTGAAAAACCAGACTGCCAGTCCTAGATGAAAACTGCTCTTTTTCTGACTATTTCTGAATAATGCCCACCTGTGCATTGGGAGGTTGGGATGGGGCCTTGGCAAGTTTGTTCCCTTTGCAGGGGAGAGGAGCCTGGATTCTCCTGTTCCCGTGTGGTAACCTGGTATTCAATCTATGAGGCAGGAAACCTAGCAGGACTCTCGCTTGCTTTGCTGAGGATTCCTGTTTACCTTTTTTTTTTTTTTTTCTTTTTGCCCAATAAATGTCATTCTCCTTCATCCTTCAAAGTGTCGCATGCCTAACTCTTCCTGGTAGTGTGACAAGAACCCATTTGTTTTCTACAACAACACCAGCAGATAGCCATTCCTGAGAATAGGCTGGCCTCAGAATAACATTCTCTTATTTACTATCCCATCATGCCACCCTGCACTTTCATTCCACTTCCTCGTACCTGCTTCTGTATAGCTCTTTTTACTTTGTGTTAAAGAAAACTGTTTTTTGCCCAATTCTTGAAATTTGTAGATGTTTGGTCACAGATTCACCCTTTTCCAATAGTACCTCTCTCCCTTTGCAATAATCCTTCTGAATAAAGTCTCTCTTTGGTACTGTCTTGTTTTTCTAAGACCAGCCAAGCGGGCGCAAAAGAACCAGCGGGTAGGCAAGTGTAACAGCAAAACTGCACGTTTATTTTGGTAACCTAAGGTGTGTGGGAGAAGTCTGTCGGCCTCCGGGGAAGGAGGCCGGCAGAGTCCCCCCGTGGGGCTCTCGGACGGACTTCCCACAGTCCCGACATCCCGACAGGAGTGGGGCTGCAAGAAGGCCTCCGGGCTGTGAGAAGGCCGCCGGGCTGTGAGAAGGCCGCGTGGCTCAATAGCGGAGAGCGGCTTTTCTAGGAGTGGGAGGGCAATAGATGGGGCATGGGCGTGTTAGGGGCGTTCTGCAGGTGCGACCAGGTAAATCTTGGTCGCTTCAGATTGACGTCACCTGGCGCATGCCCAGTTGGTCTGCACCCTCCCTGGGCGCCGGCTGCATTTTCACGCGCACGGGAAGAGTTGGGGGTGGGGGGATGAAGAACCCGGAAGTGCACCATCTTGCCTCGGTTCGTCCAAACAGGTACGTCCAGATTTGTTTTTCTATTTGCCAGTGGCTAGAGAGATAGGCACGGGACAAATCACAGAAAGCCCTGGATTCTATCCCAAGGCAATGGCAAACCACTGAAGGTTTTCTAAAACAGAGTGACAAGATCAGATTTGCTTTATGAAAAATCAGGCCTAAGGGAGGAGAAGAGATTTCTGCCTTGGCCTTCGTGATGTTGGTGGGGCACAGGAGAGAGAGAGATTGGGGAGGGAGGAGGTGATGTTACATTCATTCTGAACATGCTGAATTTGAGGTGACAGGGAGACATTCAGCTTGAGCTATATATGTGATTTTGAGGTTTGGGGGGAAAGACATACATTGGAAAATCAACAGCATAAACATGATATTTAAAGCCCTGGAGTGAATGTGCTCTTCAGTTTCAAACTGTGACACGTTGGTTTTCTTCTCTTTTAGTCCCAGCCTTCCCTGTATCATTTCACTCCAATTTTAACCTTCTCTATTTTTGTTCCTCTTTGTTTGTTCTTACCTCTTTAAAATTCATGAAGACTAATGTATAAGCTATGAAACCAAGCTTTGCATCAGTGAAAATCTAGACGAATATTTGTTATTCCTCTCAGGCCACATAGCTTCATTTAACACATTTAAGTAGCTGCTAATTGCACTCTCCACAATGAAATTGAGTAAGTATAAATTTTTTTCTGAACTTACTTACCATACGGTAGTATCTAAAATAGAGATTGGCAATATCTTTCATTCCAAATGTACAGGATGGGTAGAGAAATTACAACTTCCTAAGGGCTTTACTAGATACCACATTGGAAGTCTTGTGGCATAGAAAGACAAGGAGAAATGAAGAAAAATATAAGAATTTAGAAGAAAAGATAAAGGAAAAATAAAGAAGGAACAAAAAGTAGAAATCATTAAAGCACTCATCATGGGGAGTTTCAAAATACAGGTGGTTGGGAATACCAGTATTCACATTGAGGAAGTCCCAGTGCCTTTATGTTAAATTTTAAAACAATTTAGTAAATGTTGGAAGGTGACTTTGCTATGATAGAACACCTTGAGAATAGTGTCAGTACCTGTTCTAGATCTTCTTTCTAGAAATAGAAGAGGGTCTAAAATAAGGTCAAGTTTACTTTGAAGAACTGAGTTATGGAGCTCCAACCAGGTTGCTGAAATATAGCCCTTCTCAAAAATTTCCCCAGTTATCTTAGGGGGTTCCATGTCTGCCTGTAAATGAACCGATCAGCTCTAATCCCTCCTGTTCTCTCACATCCACTATTAAAACACCGTTCCCATTAATCCACTTGATACAATTCTACTGCAGCAACTATGCATCACAGGCAAGCCTATGTACATACCACAGCAGCTGATTCCAGAGCCTCCCAACACCTGCCATAAGCCAAAACCAACTGCAGGGGCTGTGAGCACTTTTCTCCTTCTCCTTTCTGCCAGTTTTCACCATAAATTACTCCTTTTGCTTCAGAATGTTACATTGTCTCTTTTAAACAGGTCTGTCCTTTTCCAGCCCTCTCTCCTCTAACCGTCCAATTTTTCACTCAATCTACTATGTGCCCAGCACTGTGCTAGTTAATAGGGTTACAATGGTGGGGAAAAAAAACAGTCCTTGGTTTTGTGGAGTTTATAGTTTAGTGGTGAAGATAGTTCAAATACTGCTACGTACTTTGTAGGCATGTTTTTCTTACCACTACCCTGCTGGGTAAGGACTATTATTTATTTTATAGTACTAGACGCGTTACTTGCCTAGGTTCATATTGCTAGCTGGAACAGAATCAAAATTATAAACTCTGGCCTGTCGAATAGCCTCCCACAAAACTAGTCCACAAGGCTAGACAGTTTATGGAGGTCAGACCTACCACCCTCCTCATCCACATCACTCTTCCATTGACCCCTTTGCACCAATTCAATGTCCTTTTCTGAGGCCTGTTCCCCACCCCTCGCTAGTAGTTTATGTATAAAAATAGGTATAAAAATAAGATAGAGAAATTAGGCAGAGAGGAGGTATTCTGTGTACTGTCAGCATCTATGAAAAACTCAGTAGGCCAAAAATGCTATTATACCAGTCAGAAAAAGGAACCTACCAAGGATAATCACATAGTGAAATACCTTTGAGGTTGGTGCCTGCAAAGTTGCTATATCTTTTAACAAAATAATGATAATCAACTTGGCCCAAAGAGGACTCCTCTTACCCAAAGGAAATCTCTTTGGTTATAAATAAGTTGTAAAATGAAAGGATTAGAGCACTAAGGCAGCAGAATTAGGGACTTTATCTGAGTATGGGCTGAGTATGGGATGTTCCTGGCAACAGGGATTCCCAGCAAGTCACCACACAAGTGCTTGCTGGCAGATGAGCTGTCTCCACATTCAAAGGAACCACTGGGCTCCACTCCCTCTGTTGTGGCTTTTGAATTGTTTCTCTGATTGGGAGGACTGATATGTGCTGAGCAACCCCTGCTTTTTCACTTGGGCTCCCTAGGGCTAAGGAGTACACTTCTGAGAGATGGACAACAGGCAAAATAAACTCTAGCTGTCTCTGTAACAAGCACTGGAGAAATGACCACTACCATACTGACTGAATTCTAAACCTGTTTTCCCCAGAGAATTACAACCAGTGCTGCTTTTTAAATTTTATTTTACTTCCTAGCATGTGGAGTTAATATTTTTTAAAAAGCCTTAAATATTCTAATGCCCTTAGATTATTGTTTCCTCGTTAAAATACCAATCTGTTTGGAGCCAGGGTCAACCGCTGCTGCTTTTGTTGTTGTTCTACAAATTTTACTTAGTATAAACAGACTGCTCATACAGGGTTAATGAAAGGTCTGTCTGTACAGCATAAAGCCAGTGAGGGAGAGCAAGAAAAACCTGCCAGTCAACCGATTGTTTAGACTGTACTTGACAATAAAGAATTAATTGATACTTTACAGAATTGACTGAGCTGCACACCCGCTCAATTTGTCACACAGTCATAGTACTATCCCAAACTGTGGCCATTAGCCACATGTGATTATTTTAAAGTTAAGTAATTTCAAAAAATTCAGCCCCTCAGTCACACTAGCCCAATTTCAAGTGTCAGTAGCTAATGACTACTGTATATTGAAAAGTGCAGATATAGAACATTTCCATCATCACAGAAAGATCTATTGGATTGCACTAGTATGGATGATGAAGTTATGTTGCTATATTGAGATAATTCTATTCAGTACACATTTACCAAACATCCACTCTGGGCAGATGATGATTCCTACTCTCTAGGAGCTAACATTTTCCTGAGACAGATATGTGTACAACCACAAACTGTAACACAGGGCAAAAGTGCTAAGTGTTCTAATTATGAGGCCAAAGAGAGAAAGTAACTCTGACTCAGGGGATTTGGGAAGGGCTTATTGTTGCAGGTGGTATAGAAGCTGGTTTTTCAAGAAGGTAATGAGAAAATAGAAATTGACAGGGAGTGAGAGAGAAGAGGAGAGGAGTAGAAGAAGCCTCTCAGTAGAACAAGAGCAACAGGTACTGAGGTGGCAAGTTGTGGACCAATGTGTGACACTATGAGTATAGTATTTTGGGGATTATTTTTTTTTTTTCAGGATTTAGAGACAAGATCTCATTCTTTTGCCCAGGCTGGATGGAGTGTAGTGGCAGGATCCCAGCTCACTGAGCTGTAGCCTCTCAAGTGGCTGAGACTATGGGTCCAAACCACCATGCCTGGCTAATTTTTTTATTATTATTATTTGTAGAGATGGGATCTTGCTATGATTCTCAGGCTAGTCTCTATCTGCTGGCCTGAAGTGATCCTCCCACCTCAGCCTCTCAAAGTGCTGAGATTATAGGCATGAGCCACCGCACCTGGCTTTTTTTTTTTTTTTTAATTGTGTGTATATTTAAGGTGTACGACATCATGATTTGAAATACATCTCCGTAGTGAAATGATTACTACAGTCAATTAACATATTCAACTTTTTTGTGTATGTGGTAGGAGGACCTAAAACCTACAGTGCTCTGGGGAAATTTTCAGACTGTAATACAATATTATTAGCCATAGTCCTTCTGCTGTGTATTAGATCTCTAATTCATCCTATATAAATGCAACTTTGTATCCTTTGGCCTGTGTCTCCCTGTTTCTTTAAATGCAACTTTGTATCGTTTGGCCCATGTCTCCCTGTTTCTTTCCCCTCCCTGCTCTGAAAACCACCATTCTACTCTGTTTCTGTGTATTTGACTTTTTAAGATTCCACATATAAGTGAGATCATGCAGTATTTTTCTTTCTGGGTCTGGCTTATTTCACTTAGCATAATGTGTATTTGTATTTGTTGCACATTTCAAAGTCTAATTTTTAAAATTCCTTTATAAGATTTTTCAGTTCAGGTTATTTTAATATTCATGATGAAAATATCTTTGTTCCTTTCCTTGTGATTTAAAGATTATTTAAAGATAAGTTTGCAATCCAACTATTGCTGCCAGGCTAATATTTCTTTTTACATATATAAACCATGGATTCAATTTATTAATTTATAATAAGATATATAGCTGTCCAGGTGCTTGTGTCCACTGAGTACCCTCTCTCTCTATAGGCAAATTTGTAAGGGAAGCCAAATTAGAAATACAGGATCACTTTGGAGAGCCTTGAATCTAAGCAAGAGGAATTAGAGGATAGTCCTAATAGCTGGTGTCATCCAGACATCACAGCCTGATGCATCCATCTGAATTTACCTGAATGATTATTCCTTAAGTACAATGTATAGCATGCCATTTCTGTACTCAGAATCTGCAGTAGTTTCTTCTTGCCTAAGTTAGTCCAAACTCTTCTACCTGACATTTAATATTCTTCTTAATCAAGTAACATTTACTTAGTTGAATTTATCTCCCATTAAGGTACATAACATGAAACAATTTGATGCAGCCATTTTGAGGTAATCATTTTAACACAGTCATTTTGATGTGAAGATCTTTTAATGATGTTGCTTGGGCAAGATCATTTTAACACACTTAATATCTCATTTGACAGATTCTAAAAAACCATTATCTGTCGGCTTTTTTTTTTTAAATGACCAAATATGACATGTAACATCTGTGATCCCCAACCTATTTCCACTTCCCTCCCGTATCCACTCAAGCACATTCTACTCTATTTTCTTCATGCCTTTCTCAGTAGATGTCTAATAAGTATTTGTTAATGAGCTAATAGAATGTAAGCTAGTCTCTACATTGTTTTGTGCATTTGCTATGGCTTTCTCATCATTTCAAAGTGAAGTCACTTTTCTTTAACTTGGATCTTATTATAAGTAGATTCTTAAGGTATTTTTCTCTACTTCCCTGTTTAGATGTCTTGTGATCATTTTTAATCCCTACATATGCAGTCTAGTAAATAATTTACCTAGCAGTTCAATTTCCAGCAGACTGGTGTTTTGTTGTTTATTGAGATTTTTTGTTTTTGTCAACTACTCTGGTAACCACTGGTGGTATTCAAGGTTTTTTCTATTAGTATGAATGTTTAAAACATGGCAATGTTTGTATTGTTCCCAGAATAAATTAAGACCTGTGACATTTATTAAAATGATATCACCACAGTGGTATTTCACTTGAAAGTAATGCTCCTCTTTTTATTCATGCTGATGAGGTTTTATTATAAATGGGAGCAAGTGGTCTTCATTAAGATAATCAGTGACTTGCTACTTGCTAATTCCACTGCCATCTTTGCAGTGTGTATGCTTCTTTGCTTTCATATAGTATTTGAAACTCTCTTATATCTTTCTTCCCTTGTGTTTCATGTCATCAGGTTCTACTCATTTTTCTCCATCGTCTTTGATTTTTCCTTCTTTGCCATCTTTACTACCTTCTATTTTTCAATCCACTCTTTTCTTATAGCAATCCCATGGTTTCACTCCTTTATGTCTCAAAGGCCCCTCAAACTCCTCTTGTTGAAAATTAAACTCATAATCTCCATCCTACTTCCATAAACATAATCTCCATACAATATTCTTCAACTCAGAAAATGTTATCACTGCTTATCTAGCTTTACAAGCCAGAAAATTGGAAGTCATTCTTGATTCGTTTCTCTTCTTCACTTTTACATGCACTCCACCATCAAATCCTGCTAATTATACTCCCTAAATGTCTGTTTATCTCTGTTTTCACCATTACCATCCAAGTTCAGTCTGCCATAATTTCTCCCCATAATCACTTCCTAACTGGTTTCCCTGTAAGTAATCTTGCTCTTTTACAATCCATTTTTATATAATTGTCAAATGACTATTTTTCAAGTAAAATTGGATCACCTTACTTCTCCACTTAAGACTCCTTTTAAATGAGTGGTTTCTCACTTGCTGATATAAGCCAAACTTTTAAAGATAGCTAGAAAAGCTTTACATGATCTGGGCTTTGTCTCACTCTCTTGTTTCTTTTATTTATTTGTTTTCAGTATAGTTTACTCCTTTTGAATCTCTGGTTTCATCTCAAACCCTCATTTCCTTTGCTTTCACTGTGTTTCTTGAATATGAGGATTTATGTCTTCCATCACTTGTGTAAAAGTCTTTAACATTATTGCTTTGAATATTCCTCTTCCCATACCCATTACTCTTTCCTGCTAGAATTATTATTAAACATACATTGAGTGTTCTATCCTGGACCTTTCCTATTATTGATCTCTGCTATTTTAAATAGTGTTATGAATTATTTCTTTAGATCTGCTGTTTATTACTATTATTTCTGTCAACTTTTGCTCATGGCAGTTTTTGTATTGGTGTGCTTTGTAATTTTTGATTGTGAGTTTGTGTTTGGTGGGGTTTTTATTGTGGCAATCTTGGGATAAGGGTGTATCCTTCTGGAGACATTTGGTATTTGTGTTTGCTTCTGGCAGATTCCTTAGAAATGTCACCACAATAAGATCATTTATTATGTCAATTTATTGGCTTTGGTGTTCCTAGAATATGAAAGTAGTATAAAATTCATATGAGGGAAAATCTGTAGTAATGAATTTTCAGGGGAAAAAACATTTTTATAATCTAGAGGCTAGGACAATATAAACAGACTATCTTTGCTGGTAGCTTTATATTTTCTAATCTGTCTTTATTCTTTGGGTATAGACAATAAAAGTATTTTGGCTTTTTAAGAGAGTCTCGGTTTTAAATTCCTACTTCTCACAGGCCCAAGCCCTAGCCCCCTGTTCCTATGTGGCCATTAAATTTAAGTCCCATTTATGAAAATCAGCAGATATGCTCAGATAAACTAAAATATAAATTTATTCATTTATTCAACAAATATTTATTAAATGTCTACTATACCAACCACTTGATAGAGCAGAAAATAAAACAAAGTACTTGTTATCATGGAATTTATGTTTACTACTCCTGCTTTGAGGTTCATATTTGTTTGGGGCCTGTCAAGAAAAAAATATATCAAAAACTTAAAAATTAGGCGATAGGATCTATATGACCATTCAGTACAATACTGGGGCATTGTGTAAAGGGTCTATCCAATGATTATTTTATTCTTTAGGGGAAGATACTTTGACATGTTATTTATTAAGACCCAGAACCTATAAAGTTACATATTAACTTATTGGCATTTGTATAGAAGATGTGCAAATTATTTATATTTCATAGAAAAAATAACTCCCAAGATTATGGTTTTATTGGTTTACAGGACATTAACTAATTCTGTGTTTAATCTGACAAATTTATTTAAGCATACATTTCCTGGTGGACTATAAAACCCCTATTCCTCTAATTCTTTGACCAAGCTCTACCATTCTGCTCATTCTCTTATTAATGAATTAAATAAATCTTTAACACATCCTAACTTCACATTTATGTGAGAATCATGTTTATAATTTTTAATAAATCATAGATTGATAGACTTCCAAGAATTTACTGCAAGTCCTGATATGCTTATAAAAGGATGTTTGCTATATTTTATTCAGAATTACTAGATATTTTGTAGGATGAGGTTTTTCCTTTATCGAATTCATCATATTTCAGAAAATATGCTCCCTCTGTGCTGTAAGCACACTGGCCTGTTTTCAGTTCTGCTAACTTCTACATTGCTACAGCACTAGCCTGTTTTCAGTTCTGCTAACTTCTACATTGCTTCTGCTTTCTGGGACTTTGCAGAAACTTTTTTTCTGCCTGGAATTCTCCCTCTAATGCCTATTTGCTTTTGCTTGCTTAACTTCTATTCATCCTCCAAATCGCAAAACATATTTCCTCAGGAATCTTTTCTTGATCCCTGAAAATTATTTTGGGTCCTGCTGTAAGATTTTTTTTTTTTTTAAGTTCTATGTACAGTTCCTTCACAGGCAATTATCAAATATGTAATTCACTTATTAGGTACTTTGTTGTTTGACAATTATGTCCTCACATGATTGTAATAAAGCTTCACATTAATAAAAAAGAAATTGTCTCTTTTTCATAATATTCTCAGTTCCTGTCACAATCCTTAGAGCATAGTACCTCTTTGTTAGAAATGTGTTTAATTAATTAACAAATATTAATTATCTTCTTACTCCCCAGGTAACCCAGTTATGTTCATGACTTCAACTAATATTTATATTGATAATTCTCACATCTATATATGTAGGTTTTGCCTCACTTCTGAGTTCCAGGTCCATATTTCCAGTAATCTTTTAAAGACCAGTAGTTGAAGGTAGTATACATACTTTAAATACAACTAGTTCAAAATTTAACTCACTATCTCTTTCTACACATCTGTATCTACTTTTTTATTTCCTGTAGCCCCACCATCTACACAGTTCTCAACACTGCAACCCCAGAATCAATTTTCTTTCACTAACTATACACAGTTAGTAAATCTTGTCAATTCTATGTCTAAGAAGTCTTGATCACATTTAGCCCTTCACCATCCCAGTGCTATACTCCATTACTTTTGTTCTTCATTTTCTCTCAACTATTTTAATAGTTCTCATCTTTCTATTATGTACACAGTAACCAGTTATTTTTCTTAAAATAGAGACTCAATAAATAATGCAACTATCCAGCTCAAAAACCTTAAAAAAATAAACTTCAGTGCTCTCGTTACCTTTTGAATAAAACTTGAACTTCTTAGCACAATGCAAAAAGCTTCACAATCTGACTAGGTCCATTTTTCTATTTTCATCACATTGGTGAACTCTGTACTCTAGGAATAAGTCTATTTGCTTATTCTTGAACATTTATAGTTTTATACTTTCATGCTTTTGTTCATGTATCTTATACCTACAATGCTTTGCCTGTTTTCTTCATTTGCCAAAATCACACATATCTTTGAAGGTCTACTTTTACATAAAAGGTAAATTCAAGGTCAGAGCTTTTACATAAAAACTTTCCTATTGCTTGACTTTCCAGCTCTCCCAATTACTCCCAGGAAAAATTAGTTCCTCTGTCCTCTCTGCTTTCTTACAGCACTTTTTCCATTGTATTTTATACATACCCTTACAGAAAATGTAATCCAGATTGTGGTTGGTGCATAGCCAGAAACAGCTAGCAGTTCAAATATGTTTGGACATGTTCTGACAAACTGATAAGAAAGGCTCAATTGAAGTCTATTTGCTGAGGAATCATCGAAAAATAAGTCCAGCTGCATCCACTGCTGCAGTTCAAAAATATCTGCGCATGTCAAGCAAGCCTAAAGATGGACTAAACAGAAGTCTATTTAGAAAAAAGAATGAGAGGCTGGGCACAGTGGTTCATGCCTGTAATTCCTCATTTTGGGAGGCCGAGGAGGGCGGATCACCTGAGATCGAGATTTTGAGACCAGCCTGAACATCATGGAGAAACCCTGTCTCTAAAAATACAAAATTAGCAGGATGTGGTGGCACATGCCTGTAATCCCAGCTACTCGGGAGGCTGAGGCAGGAGAATTGCTTGAACCCGGGAGGTGGAGGTTGTGGTGAGCCTAGATCATGCCATTGCACTCCAGCCTGGGCGATAAGAGTGAAACTCTGTCTCAAAAAGAAAAAAAAAAAAAAAAAGAAAAGAAAGAAACTTCATAAGAGAATTGACCTTTAATAAAGAAATAGAAGCCACGTGCTGTGCCATGCACCTGGAGTCTCAGCTACTCAGGAGGCTGAGGAAGGAGTATCACTTAGCACCATGTGTTCAAGGTTTTTAGTGTATTATGATCGTACTTGTGAACAGTGTAACCACTCAACGGGTTCACCTTGCCTGCTGATTCGACAGAGCCAATTTATCAAGACAAGGGAAATGCAAAAGAGAAACAGTAATTCACACATAGCCCACTGTCCAGGAGACCGGAGTTTTATTATTATTGAGGTAAGTCTCCCCGAGCATTCAGGGATCAGAGTTTTTAAGGATAATTTGGTGGTTAGAGAGCCAGTGAGTCAGTAGTTCTGATTGGTTGGGTTGGAGATGTGATCGTAGAAAGTTGAAGATGTCCTCTTGTGCTAAGTCAGTTCCTTGGTAGGGGCCACAAGACCATGAGCCAGTTTATCCATCTGGGTGGTGCCAGCTGACCCATCGAGTGCAGTGTCTGCAAAATACCTTAAGCACTAATCTTAGGTTTTACAATAATGATGTTATCAGGAGCAATCTGGGGAGAGAGACCATTGCAGCCTCCAGCTGCAAACCATAATTTCTAATCTTGTGGCTAATTTGTTAGTCTTGCAAAGGAAGTCTAATCCCCAGGCAGGAAGGGGATTTGTTTTGGGAAAGGGTTGTTACCATTTTTATTTCAAACTAGAAACTGTAAGTTCCTCCCAAAGTTAGTTAAGCCTATGCCCAGGAATGAACAAGGACAGCTTGGATGTTAGAAGCAAGATGGAGTTGGTTATGTCAGATCTCTTTTGCTGTCTCAGTTATAATTTTGCAGTGGTGGTTTTAATAGCCACTGCACTTCAGCCCGGGCAACATAGTGAGACCCCATCTCCAACAAAACAAAACAAAAGGCACGATAAACATATAACTTCCTAGTACACCAATAATTTCCAAAGAGAAACAAGGTTTTTGAATACAGCACAGCCTGTGCTATTCACATCTGTAGGGGGCTACATAAGGGTCTAACATCAGAAAATAAAAGTAGAGAGCTAATAAAATGTATGTACTAATGTTATCTTGATCTAATTTGTTCTCAACAGCTGATAAATCCTGAGAAATGTCCAGTTTAAAAAAATATTAGTAACTATTTTTGACAGTTATTTTAATTCATCGTCTCTCTTCTGTAATAGCAATCATATGTTGAGATGTATTATCCTCACTTGGCTTCAGGAATACCATTCTTTATTCTTTATCAACCTTTCTGGCTGTTCTTGATTAATCACCTTGGTTGGATCTTTCTCATCTCCCAGACCTCTACACATTATAGTTATCCAAGTCTAAATCCCAAGACCTCTTTCTTTTCTTCTACTTACATTTGTGTCTTGAGTGAACTCATTCAGGCTGATGGCTTTAAAATACCATCTCTACATAGACAAGTCTTAAAACTCCAGCCTTGACCTTTGCCATGAATTCCAGACTCAATCTAATAGCCTACTCAACATCTTCACTTAGATATGTAGCAGACACCTCAAACTAAACATCCTCAACTGAACTATTGACTCCTAACACCCCGTACGTAACCAACTTGCCCCACAGATTTCTTCATCTCAGTTAATGGCAACGCCATCCTTTTTGTTGCTTAGGACAAAATGTTGGGTGTTAATCTGATTTTCAATTACAACTCCAGTCTCATATATCAGCAAATTCTGTTGGCTTTATATTCAAAATACAGATTATCCAGAATCCAGCCATTTCATACCACCTCCACTACTACTACCCCAGCCCGAAGTCATCATCCAAGCAATATGTTTTTAACTAGTCTCCTGGTTTCCACCCTTGCTCCCTCCTCTAGAGCCGTCAATTCTCTACACAGTAGAGTGAACCTTTTAACACGAAATTAGATCATGTCACTCTCCTCCTCCAAACACTTCAGTGGTTTCTCATGTCACTCAGAATAAAACCCAATTTCTTGGCATGGTATACAAGGGACTCAAGAGCTAGTCCCTGGCTTCCTGTCTTATCTCATATCTAATATGCCCTTCCTTTCTCACTCAGTGTCAGACTGGTTGGCTTCCTGCTGTCCCTCAAACTGGTCAGGTAAGTTCTTGCTTCAGGGACTTTGTAGAAAATCTTTTGCCTAGATTGTTCTTCCTTCAGACACCACCATTTCATTCAGATTTTGCTCCAATGTTACCTTCTCACAAGTAATTTTCCTGACCATCCTACTTAAATAAGCCACCTTCTCATCTTCCATCACTATCTATTCACTTATTCTGCTTTATTTTTCTCTTTATGTATTTTTTTATTCTAGTTTGTTATTGTCTGTCTCTCCCACTAGAGTGTAAACTCCAGAGTAGCAGAAACTCTGTTTATGTTCACTGATAATTTCCTAGCATCCAGAATAGTGCCTGGTATTTAGCAAAAGCAAAAAGAATGCCTGTTGAATTAACCAATAAACAAATGATGTTTGTTTTTTTTTTGTTGTTTTTTTTTGTTTTTTTTTTTTGAGAGGGAGTCTCGCTCTGTCGCCCAGGCTGGAGTGCAGTGGCCGGATCTCAGCTCACTGCAAGCTCCGCCTCCCGGGTTCACGCCATTCTCCTGCCTCAGCCTCCCGAGTAGCTGGGACTACAGGCGCCCGCCACCTTGCCCAGCTAGTTTTTTGTATTTTTTAGTAGAGACGGGGTTTCACCGTGTTAGCCAGGATGGTCTTGATCTCCTGACCTCGTGATCCGCCCGTCTCGGCCTCCCAAAGTGCTGGGATTACAGGCTTGAGCCACCGCGCCCGGCCAACAAATGATGTTTAACATGAGTAACAGGACTAACAAATACAGTTAAGGGTCAAAACCTTAGAGTTAGAAGTGCTACAGAGATTTATGTACAGCAGTCATTAAGTAATTGAGTATATGTTGCCTTTTCTGGTTTTTAAATCAAAAATTAAAAAATATTTGCTGGGTATGGTGGCTCACTCCTAAAATCCCAGTGCTTTGGGAGGCTGAGGTGGGAAGATTGCTTGAGGACAGGAGTTCAAGACAAGCTGGGCAACAAAGTGAGACCCTATCTCTCCAAAAAAGGTTTTTAAAAGAAATTATTTAATTATTCTTCATAAAATGGTATAATTTAAGAATATCTGATGACATACTGTATTCACAAATGTAAGAGTTGGTAGATATCTGAGCATGTGCATGATTCAGTCACTGAGTTTAGGCAATGCTGTGGTGATTTTGACTATACTAATTTATATTGCTTATACTCTCAGCTATGTATCATTTAATTTATACTCATGATGAAAATTCCATAAGGCAAGGAGCTTATCTACTTTGTTCCCCTGCCTCATGGAATTTTTAGTTTCAACTCATGCGTTCTTCTTTCAACTGTTTATATCATGATATATATAAAGTATATCAACCACAGTATAAGCCATCTAATAGGTGCTCAGTATATATTTGTTGAATAAATGAATGAGTCAATAAAAGGTATAAATATAATTATATATATTTGCCTCAATATGATCTCAGCTCCATAGAGAAGTTGCTAAAATTAAAGTTTGCATTCTATAGAGACAAAAACAAGACTAGTGGCTGTTTGGGGCTGGGGATGGGAGTGAGGATTGACTGCAAATGGACATGAGAAAACTTTTTGGGATGATAAAAGTGTTCCAAAATGGAATTGTGATGAGGTTGCACAATTATATACATTTATTAAAAATAATTGAATTTAACAATTACAGCAGGTATATTTTATGGTATGCAAATTATGTCTTAAAACCTTTTAAGAATTTTATGTATCTGCTGAGGCTATCACAAGTACTTCAAAAACCAACGTATAAAAAAATTTAGGGACAAATATATTCACTTTCTCTTATTTATTTTGAATAAATATATAGAGTAACAATATATCTTTTAGAGAATAGTGCTTACAAATGGAAACCATTGAATTTTTTTTTCTTTTTTTGAGACGGAGTCTCGCTCTGTCACCCAAACTGGAGTGCAGTGGCCGGATCTCAGCTCACTGCAAGCTCCGCCTTTCAGGTTCACGCCATTCTCCTGCCTCAGCCTCCCGAGTAGCTGGGACTATAGGTGCCCGCCACCTTGCCCGGCTAGTTTTTTGTATTTTTTAGTAGAGACGGGGTTTCACCGGGTTAGCCAGGATGGTCTCGATCTCCTGACCTTGTGATCCGCCCATCTCGGCCTCCCAAAGTGCTGGGATTACAGGCTTGAGCCATCGCGCCTGGCCACAGATGGAAACCATTGAATATTTTAATGGTTGGGGAATAATTATAAAAAGCAAACTTTGATTTCTGTAAACAAAACACAGAAACTCTGTGATTTTATGAAAACATTTTTATCTGTTTTGATTCTATAATAGTTACATTTCCATTTATATTTTAATATACATTTATTCCTCAAATTCAAATATTATATATTCAATTTTATTTATTGGAAAATCATAATTTTTCCTCATTAAAATTAGCATTTCAAGTGGTAAAAATAAAGGCCTATATGTTATGAATAGCTAAGATACACAATAGAATGTATTTAAAATAAACTGTATAATGCAATATTTAACATAGCTATCTAAAATAATTTTTGCTTAAAATTATTATTACATACTATATCAGTCAGCATTCTCTGGAGCAATAGAACCAGTAGGAGAATACAGACACAGACACACACACACACACACACACACAGAAAAAGAGAGAAACATTTTACATTTTTTTAAGGAACTGGCTAACACCATTGTGGGACTGGCAAGTCTGAAATCCATAAGGCAGGTGGGCAGGCTGGAGACTCAGGCAAGAGTTGATGGGGATAGTCTTCAGGCAAAATATCTTTTTCTCCAGGGAACCTCAGTTTTTGTTCTTAAGACTTACAATGGATTGGATTAGAGCAACTCATATTATTGAGGTCATCTCTTTTACTTAAAGTCAACTGGTTACAGATACTTATCACATCTACAAAATACCTTCACAGAAACACCTACGTTAGTGTTTCATTAAGAAACTGGATACTTGGAAAATCTAAGGAGCCTGAATAGCCAAGACAATCCTAAGCAAAAAGAACAAAGCTGGAGGCACCATGCCACCTGACTTTAGATGATACTACAAGGCTACAGTAACCAAAACAGCATGTACTGGTACAGGAACAGACACACAGACAAATGGAACAGAATTGAAAACTCAGGAATAAGGCTGCACACCTGCAACCATGAGATCTTTGACAAACCTGACAAAAGCAATGGAGAAAGGATTCCCTATATAATAAATGGTGCTGGGACAACTGGCTAGCCATACGCAGAAAATAAAAATTGGACCCCTTCCTTATACCTTATACAAAAATTACCTCAAGATGAATGAAAAACTTAAATGTAAAACCCAAAACTATAAAATCCCTAGAAGAAAATCTAGTTGATACCATATTCAGGACACAGACATGGATAAAGATTTCATAACGAAAACACCAAAAGCAGTTGCAACAAAAGCAAAAATTGACATATGGGATCTCATTAAACTGAAGAACCTCTGCATAGCAAAATAAATTATCAGAGTGAACAAACAACATAAAGAATGGTAGAAAATTTTTGCAGTGTATTTGTCTGACAAAGGTCTAATATCCAGAGTCTACAAGGAACTTAAATTTACAAGAAAAAAAAAGCCCCTTTAAAAAGTGGACAAAAGACATGAACAAACACTTCTTAAAAGAGACATTAATGCAGCTAACATTAAAAAAAAGCTCCACACCTCTGTTCATTAGTGAAATGCAAGTCAAAACCACAATGAGATACCATCTCATGCAAGTCAGAATGGCGATTATTAAAAAGTCAAAAAACAACATGCTTGTGAGGCTGTGGAGAAAAAGAAATGATTTTACACTGTTGATGGGAGTGTAAATTAATTCAAACATTGTGGAAGACAGTGTGGTGATTCATCAAAGACCTAGAACCAGAAATACCATTTGACCTATCAATCCCATTACTGGGTATATACCCAAATGAGTATAAATTATTTTATTATAAAGATACATGCACATGTATGTTCATTGCAGCATTATTCACAATAGGAAAGACATGGAGTCAACCTAAATGCCCATCAATGATAGACTAGATGAAGAAAATGTGATACATATACACCATGGGATACTATGCAACCATAAAAAGCAATGAGATCATGTCCTTTGCAGGGACATGGATGGAGTTGGAAGACATTATCCTCAGAAAACTAATGCAGGAACAAAAATCCCAATATCTCATGTTCTCACTTATAAGTGGGAGCTGAATGATGTGAACAGATTGACACATGGAAGGAAACAACACACACTGGGGCCTGTCCGGTGGTCGGGGGAGGGAGAGATTCAGGAAGAATAGCTAATGGATGCTGGGCTTGATACCTATGTGATGGGATGATCCCGTGCAGCAAACCACAATGGCACATGTTTACTTATGTAACCTGCACATCCTGCAATGTATCCCTGAACTTAAAAGTTGAAACAATGATAATCTGGGTGCTACAGCCTAGGCAAGCTGGCATGTAAAACTAGCTGTCACCACTTTTTTTTTTTTTTTTTTAAGAGAGAAGGTTTCACTCTCACCCAGACTGGAATGCAGTGGTGCAATCACAGCTTACTGCAACCTCACCTGGAACCTCTGGGCTCTAACAGTCCTCCTGCCTCAGCCTTACAAGAAGCTGGGGACTACAGCACTCAACACCATGCTTGACGAATTCTTCTTTCTCTCAAGATGGGGTCTTGCTACATTGCCTAGGCTGGTCTTGAGCTCACAGTCTGAAGCAATCCTTAGACTACCAAAGTGCTGGGATTACAGGCATGAGCCATGGCACCCAGCCTACCACAATTTCTGTGTATGCAAAGATCACAAAGTGGTATTTTTTATATTCTTAAGACTTTAAATTATCAATTACTATGAAAAAGCTTCAATTATACATAAATGAATCAAAATGTTGGAAACGCTGATCAAGGGCAGTGACTTTTCAAATTGTCTTTTTATAGTCACAGAAATATTAAAAATGAAACCATGAACAGAATCTCTAATATTAAAGAGATACAAATACAGCTTTTATGGCGATATGGAACCTCCCAGAGCCCGGTCATTCGACTTCCTCTCAATCTTAGCAAACTACCATAGAACCTGAAGATATTAGAGTGCATTTTTGAAAACTTGATATGCCCAAATTGTAAACTCAAACGCCTCCAAGGTCAAGGCAAGTAACAGAAATGAGTGAAGCCCATCAGAAACCAACACTTGGCTGCATTGCCATGGAGACAATGGGGGGATATTGGGGATTGTGGTGTATGCTGTCTGGAATAGATAGCTGCCCCTCAGCTCTTGTTAATTGTTATACTACAGGATACAGGCCCCATCATGGCTTGTCTCCTTGATTTTCAGTTGCTGAAAATCAGGACTTTTATGTAAGATTTCTTGATTAATTTGTCATTAATTTTAATACTTCATAGAACAAACAACATGTTGCAGGCCATATTTAACTACTGATGTGTGCAGTGTCCAGTTTTTAGCATGAATGCTAAGTCATTTTTAGACTGGTCAACTGTAGATAATTTTATTTCTGATATTTTCCATTGCCAATTCATTCTTAATTATAAGACAAAGGCCTAGAATAAATGCTTCTATTACTGGCCACATATTTGCATTTGGGTCATTGAAAACCTTTACTTATATTGAAAGCTATCTAATTTACCAAATTAAATCTTACAATGTGCTTTTTTAATACCAAAAACAAATTATATAATACTTAAGCTCTAAATTTCACAGTTCTAATTAGCAACTTGATTTAAGATTTTGAAATTTTTTGATAATTAAATAAGGTATAATTTTTAAGAAGTGACTTAGAGGCTAATATTGTCCCCCCTTACTTTCCTCATACACATATGCAGACAAACACATACTCACTCACTGTAGCAGTAGTACTCCCTCAAATAATTCCGGTTTTCTCTATTTAACAGCCATCTTCTCTGTCAGGAATATACACTTTCAAATTCAACTGGAGAATAAAATTATATTTTGATAATTTATAGAGAATACAGTAAACTTGCTTGTTTATAAGCAAGATATGAAAAATGATGATTGAACATTTATAAAGATTGTTCATACTTTAAGAGTTTTTTTTTTTTTCCTAGTATGGTGGTTGTTAGTTTCCTTTCTTTATTTACTCTAACAAGGCATATTCAATTTTCTCTCGTGCTCGAAAGAAAATACACATCATTGTGATTACTTGAAACATAATAGAGTAATTAAATAGAAAAGGTGCACAGAATTTTTAGAGTTCTCACTTGGTCATGTGAACATGTTCAAGGTTGCTTTGCATTGGCCAAATGCCAACCACTGCAGCAGCATCTGTTACTAACCAGGTTTATCTATTCTTTGAATTCAAATTGCATAACAGAGCACAATTATGTAGAATTTTTTGGCAAATAGTTTTTTTTTTTTTTTTTTTTTTTTCCTACTGGACAGGAAACAGTACTAAACATGTCAAAATAACAATTTAGGTAAGAAAGATATAATTTAAAACAGAATGAAAAAGCTTTTGATCTATATTCTTTGCAGTTTTGAATTAAGTTAAAAGGATGGAAATGATGAAATTGTACACAGTTCTCAGCATGTCACAGCTAGCATGGCATGTTTGAAATGTGATCTTTGTTTCAGCCTGGCCACCCAGAGAAGTAGACATGAAAAAGAGATGTCGGCCGGGCTCGGTGGCTCAAGCCTGTAATCCCAGCACTTTGGGAGGCCGAGACGGGCGGATCACGAGGTCAGGAGATCGAGACCATCCTGGCTAACATGGTGAAACCCCGTCTCTACTAAAAAATACAAAAAACTAGCCGGGCGAGGTGGTGGGCGCCTGTAGTCCCAGCTACTGGGGAGGCTGAGGCAGGAGAATGGCGTAAACCCGAGAGGAGGAGCTTGCAGTGAGCTGAGATCCGGCCACTGCACTCCAGCCTGGGTGACAGAGCCAGACTCCGTCTCAAAAAAAAAAAAAAAAAAAGAAGAAAGAAAAAGAGATGTCTTTATATAGTGTATGCTTTTTAACAGAGACACCTCCAGACAAAGGCTTTTGCATACAAATCCATGAAAGGGTTTGTATTCCAAAGGTTTAGCTTTGCTTTGCATTTGTGTTTGAGGTCACAAAATAGGGTTAGGTACCTAGGTCCTGTCAGAAGCTTGAGATAATTGAAGGAGTTGGTTTGCTCAAATATAACACCTATGGTATTTTATTCCCATTTATACCATTTTGCATTCCTATCAGCAATGAACAAGAATACATTCAAAAATATAACAAGCAAAATTATTTGTTTTAGAAAAGAAAACAATAATTTTGATTTGCAGTTGTGATGGCAACCTCCAGATCTGCAAATTAGTAACAGATTTTTCACCCCCGCTTAGAACTCTATATTCCTTTCTGCGATTTCTCGTGTGTACATTTCATCAATATTCTTGGGAGCAGAGTTAACATACCTCAGAAAATGCAGCTTGTCTTTTTGCCACAATGGGAAAAGAAAACTATAGATGTATGGACTGTTATTCTGAGCCTTCACTGTGTTATCTTTGCTAAAGTAATGGCACATTCTTAGGTCCTAAAACATATTCAATTTTATGGGAACCATCCCCAAACCAAATTATTAAGATAAAATGTGAATTCGTCAAGATAATTCATAATTGTTGATAGACTGCAGCAAGAAACCCTCTATGACCTGAGCCAATCTTAATACAAAAAAAAAAGTATGCTAGTTTTGCATGAAATTCAAGATTGCCTAAATCACATATTTGGTTTAATGCCCTGTTATGCAAATCCACTGGGATGCTGTTAAAATTACAGATTCCCAAGCCTTATTCCAGACCTACTAAATCAGAATATTCAAGGAAGGGATCTGAACTTTTAAATTTTTAAGCAGTATGTTTCAGAAACACTGTTACAGCACAAATGAGATTGTGCCATGAAAAGACTGCGTGATATTGGAGGAGGAGAAGTATGCAACTCATTGTCCCATCTAGGACACTGAGAGAGAAAAGGGACACTATTAAACATTATGCCAGAAAAATAGGTATAAATGGGATTGTTCTGGGCAAAATGGGATCATTTGTCAATCTAATATTACCTTTACGGTTGTATATTACTTTTTTAAAAATAAACTTTATTTTTTAGCGCAGTTTTAGGTTCAAAACAAAATTGACTGGAAAGTACAAAGAGTTCCCATAGACCCCTGTCCCCATGCATGTTCAACCTCCCTGTCAGCAGTTCTCATTAGAGTAGTACATTTGTTACAACCGATGAACCTACACTGACTTATCTGTATCACCCAAAGTCCATAGTTTACATTAGGTTTCACTCTTGGTGTTATACATTCTATCGGTTTAGACATAATGACAATGTCCACCATTATAGTATCATATAAAAAATCCTCTGTGCTCCACTCATTCATTTCTCCCTTTTCCCTAACCCTTGAAATCACTAATCTTTTTACTGTTTCTATAGTTTTGTCTTTTCCAGAATGTCATATAATTGAAACATAAGCTACGTAGTATTTTCAGATTGTCTCCTTTCACTTAGCAATATACATTTAAGTTTGTTCTGTGTGTTTTTATGACTTAATCATTCACGTCTTTTTAGCACTGAGTAGTATTCTATTGTCTAGATGTACCACAGTTTATCAATTTACCTGCAGAAGGACATTTTGGTTGCTTCCAAATTCTAGAAATTATGAAGAAAGCTGCTATAAACATCCATGTATAGGTTTTTTTGTGGACGTAAGTTATCATTTCATGTGGGTAAATTGCAAGAAGCATGATTGCTGGATTGTATGGTAAGGAGACGTTTAGTTTTGTAAGAAACTGCCAAACTATCTTCCAAAGTGACTGCACCATTTTGTATTCCTACCAGCAATGAATAAGAATTCCTGCTGCTTCACATCCTCATCAGTATTTGGTGTTGTCAGTGTTCTGGATTTTGGCCTTTCTAATAAGTGTGTAGTGGTGTCTCGTTGTTTTAATTTGTATTCCCTAATGACGTATGATATTGAACATCTTTACATATGCTTACTTACCATTTGTATATTTTCCTTAATGAGATGTCTGTTCAAACCTTTTGCCTATTTTTTAATCAGGTTGTTTAACAATTTCGTTATTGTTGAGTTTTAAGGATTCTTTGCATATTTTGGATAACAATCCTTCATCTGATTTTTTTTACAAATATTTTCTCATAGTCTGTGGCTTGTCTTCTCATTCTTTTGATACTGTCTTTCGTAGAGCAGAAGTTTTTAATTTTAATTTTTCTAGTTTCCTAAGGTGGAAGCCTAGGTTATTGATTGTAATTATTCTCCTTTTCTAATAAAGGCATGCAATGCTATCAGTTTCCCTCTAAGCACTGCTTTTGCCACACCTCACAAATGTTGGTAAGTTTTATTTTTATTTTTCATTCAGTTCAGACAACTTTTAAATATATCTTGAGATTTCTCCTTTGAACCATGTCTTTTTTTAAGTAGCTTGTCTAATCTCCAAATATTTTTGGATTTTCTTGCTTTTTTTTTTTGGTAACCGATTTTTAGGTAAATTCCATTGTGTAGGAGTTCCCTATGACTGGGTCCTTCTGGAGTTTAAAATTCTGACTTGTACACACTGAGTCTCAAGCAATTCATCAATTATAGTTCAGGTTTTCCTACCCAGGCATTGGTTCCTGAAAAGATTTCTGTTCATGGATTTTTTTCCTCTGTTAAATTATTATTAACTATATCTGCTTGTCTGTCTTTCCAATTTTGGGGGCACCAGGTTTGCTCTGTGACCTCACTTCTCTGAAGGATCTAAGAAGAGTTGTTGATTTATTAGTTTGTTCATTCTTTTTATTTGTTCTTAGAATGGCATGGCTACTGAAATGGCGACTTCTAAGTTCCTTACATGCCAGACCAGAAACCGGAAGTCTGGGTGTTACTTTTTATTTTCATTTTCAAAAACCTTCCAAATAGATTATTTTGTTTGATCCATTCGGCAATGATACTGAATTGAGCTAAATTTTGTAGCTAGCACTTAGCATCCAAGGAAAGCAAACCCACCAGAAAGCATAGATTATGTGCTTACACAGTGAAGGTTGGCTCCTGAAACTGTAGAAGAGGGTGCTTTCAACTTCAGCATGATAGCTTTTATGGCAAAACCTCTTGCAGTCTCCAGAGGTTTTGCAAATGATCCACAGGTGAAGATGGTTTGAGGAAACAGATGTGTTCTTGAACATTTGTGTGCAAATTGAATTTTTTTAATTGAATCGGATTTAGAATTCATTTAGGAGAGCTATATATTTAAAGTAGCCCTTTGGTGAATTCTTTTGTGAAATGAATAATTACTCCCTAATTTATATTTTTTGAAAGTGCAAAGTTTTATATGTGGCACTTTCTTAAAGTTAAGTACCAATTCTAGGCCTGTGTGGGAAGCATAGTATGCTTGTGGCTCTTGGTAACAATGTAGCTCATTTTTCTATAATTAAAGAATATGCTGAGCATAAATAACTGAATATATCTTATATGCAGTGTTATGTTTGGAAACAGAAGTGGCCTAGAATTATGAGCTTGAAGAATAATAGCAATTTGAAGAAGTCTAAATAAACTGAGTGTTCAGTCAGCATTGACTAACTTAATGTTAATAATACAGATTGAAACGACACTGCACTAGTTATTCTGATTCTATAGGTCATTACATCTATATATATATGACCCAGGGATGTGAATTTTTGGCAAACATTCTGCACTGTCTAATACGGTAGTAGTCACTAACTACTTGTGGCTATTTAAATTTAAGTTAATTAAAATTAAATTCTGTTTCTCTGTGGCATTAGTCGCATTTCAAGTGCTCAATAGCCACATGTGGCTAGTGGGTACTATACTAGAAAGCACAGATTATTATAATCTGTGTTTCCATCAGCTTGGAATGTTCTATTCAACAACAATGCAGTGATTTTAATAACAGGCAATATTGGGAAACAACAGTTTAATTACAAAAGAACTCTTCTCAGAGAGAGGGCCTTGAAGCCCTTGTAGGCCCCACCAGAGAGGTAACTTTCTGTAATATTAGTTTATTTGTTGCTATAGGCGCCATAGAGAGCCACTGTGCTGAGAAGTAAAAAGTCTTATCTCTCTCAATGTTAACCTTTATCATATAAATAATAACTTCATGCTTCTGCCTTATAGGTATGACTATTAAATGAAAAGAGGGGTTTTCATTGACCACAAATGAAAATCAGTTTTATTACTTTAGAAGCACACCTCAAAGATCGCATAAGCAACTGTGTACTTTCTGTAGAGGGTGCAAATAGAATTGATAAATTCCAAGTCAAGTAATAAATTTCAGCTGGTGATATTTTCTTAGGATAAATTTAGTAGAAGGCAGGAAATGTGTTATTGAATTCATATGTTATATTAAAAGATATTATAGAACCTCAGAAAGTGCTCAGCATTTATAGCTCAGAAGAACTTTGGTACAAAGAACTGGTATCCTTTCCTTCTTTCTCTAATAAATTAGTAAATGAAACAAAAGCCTCCAATGTAACAGTTTGGTGCCTCAGTTTCTCTACCTACAAAATAGGAACAATAATGGTTACCACTTTATTGGAGTGTTGTGTAGATGAAATAAGATATGATAAAACCACTTGGAACAGTACTACCTACACAAAGGCTCAATGAATTTTAGCCATCGGTTTGTTAATATTATAATCAACAACATCACAGAGTTATTCACGCACCTGGGAATAGAACTGGACTTGCTAACATTTTAGTCCATTTGTTTGTATTGTGTTGTTTCAAATTATATTCTACCATGTTCCGTAATATTTGATAGACTCACTTAGAGTACCTGGGATCTGGGATGTTTCTGACATAGCAGGAACTGCCTGAAAAACCCAGTTTTGTCCTGTGCTCTTTATTCTCCAGTTCAGTCAACCTAAATCTTCAAAGAACTTGCAAAAACTGAAGACCTAGGAATGGATCAGGCCTTGAGACTCTGAAGGAATTCACAAGTATTCAAAAAAGTAAAACTATGTCTATTTCTAGTTGTCTATTTTGGAAAAAAAAATTTAACAGACTGCTCTAGATACAGTAAATATCTAAATATGAAATGACAAAAATAATATTTTTTTTCTTTTTAAATTCAGTCCAGTGATGACCACTGACAGGTAGGACTTTGGACTAAATGTCACTTTCTTGGTTTGAGTATCTACCAGAAATTTCAGAGTTTCTGACAAGGATTATATTTTCAGTATGGTTATTCTTTGACTTGTTTTCCAAGCCTCCAGCTAGTAGTTCATCTTGTACTTGTGTGTTATGGCCATCATTTCTTGTTGAGGTCAGTGATTTCTGACAGGATGTGTATTTTTCACTCTATAGTATATAAATTTACACAGTAGCATATCTGACTAGGAAGAAGGATCATGTGTTGTTATGGTTTTGACGGGTAAACCTTTGTAAAGAGTCAAGTTCTTTGAGCCTAGATTGGATAAGTCCACTGGGCTTCCAGTAAAACAGATCAAAAACCAAAGGAAAATAACCATGTTATAGAGTAGATTGTAATTTAGTCATTTAAAAATAATTAAACCCTCACAATCAAAATACATTTAAAGATCAGGTAATTCAAAGTAGCGTGTTCTGAATAGCCTCCCAAGAAATCATTTTGTGAGATATATAAAAGACTGCTTTGTTTCAAACATTTCTCATCTCCTGTCGAGCCATGACTAAAGATCTTGGTTTTGCATGTTCTCTGGGAGTCACCTCCCACTCATTGCTTGGCTGATCTTATAGTCCCCTTTTCCACCCACCTCACTCTTTGCATGGGCTTTCCCTACTACTTTTTAATGCCTCCCTTCTGTGCCATCACAAAGCCCACATTTTATTGCTTTCTCTGCTAAAGGCTTTAACACCCCCTTTGTCCCAGCCAATTACTGAAGAAGCAAGTTAATTGGGAATGTAAAGGACAGGGAACACAAAGATTTTTTCTTAAGCCTTTCTCTAACCCCCTCCCCACCCAAACCCTGACTAGTTTTACCAGTAATAGCCTCATTGGAAATCCCTGCTCTCTCTCCCTTCTTTATGGTAAAAGGCAAAAGATTTATTCGTTATGAAGAGAAACCAGAGCATAACTCTCTCTCCCTTCTTTATGGACAAGTTAGAATAGTATGTGTTTGCCTTTCTAGCACTATCTTGTTGCAGGCTGAAACAACAGAAAGCATTTTAAAGAAGTCCATTTAGAGGGCAGTCATCAAAGAAAGATCCATTTGAATTCACTCTTTCACCCACACTATTCCCAAACTGGGCTTGGGTTGGGATGAGAATCATTCAGAAGCATATTAATAACCCCAGAATCAGAATCTATAAAGTGGTGCCTTAGGTATCTGATTCTTTTCAAAGTGTTCCAGGTAGACTTGATTGTCCATGGGCAGACATTTAGGAACTCACTGGTGCCTGCCTCTTACATCCCCTCTTAACTACTGTTGTGGTAGAAGAGAAAGTTCTGGGCTGGTTAGCAATGCTTTTGTGTGCTGATACTCCCTTAAGTCAGTACAGATAATTGAGGAGTTCATTTATTAACTTTTGTAAATTATCATAATAGAACACAAAAGGCCCGAAGCAAAAAAGTAAGATGGGATTCTTGTCTAACAGAAGATTTGTTTGTATCTTATACAGTTTAGCAATGAAAAAAAAAAAAAAAAGAGAAAAACACTGTCAGTGCAAAAGCAGAAAGGTCACAGCAACCAGACTGCTGATGAAAACGGGTTGCTATTGTTCTTAGCCAAATTCAGACTGCTTTTACCATAGAACTACTTATATAATTTAAATCTTTTTTTCTGACTTCTGTTTGTGTTATCTTCCTTTTAATTATCAGGTAACACAGTTGGGGAAATTTGCCTGTATGATATATTTGCATTAAAAACATTATTCTCATCCAGTACACTTGCCTACTGTTAAAAGATCATTTTCAAAAATAAAAACTATGACTCTTTCACAGATATAAAGTGACCATGTGTTAGTGATTTCAAGTCATTATTAATGAGAGAATCTGGCAACTTTTACAGTTTTACAGTGGGTACAAAGACAGACACATTTATAGATCTTGAATATCGAAATGAACTTGCAAATGGGGGTAAACGGTTTTTTTTGTTGTTGTTGTCTTTTTGTTGTTGTTGGTGGGGGAGCAGAGGTGGCCTCCTTCTGGACAGAATTCACTTCCACATCCATAGACAAGAATCATTTGCATTATTGCCATCAGTTCCTTAAAATTTAGAGTTATACAGTGACTCAAGGGCAATAAAAGGTTAGAACCAGATAACCTAAAAGGGTGTGCTCTAAACAATGCGTCGTTTTCACTAAAGCACAAACTTTTCCCTACACTAATGAAGAGTATATAATAACTCCCTATTGCTATTAGATTCGAACTTTTGTGCTTGACTTTCAAGCCTGTCCTGAAGTTGTTTACTTTATGCCATTCCCTTGATTCATCATGTTCTCTTTTCTGACTTCCAATTTTTAAAATCCTATTTTTAGATAACTTTAATTTGATTATAAAATCAATAATTTCACACATTCGGGAATTTAGCAAAATACAGAAAAACATTTAAAGACAATGAAAATGATGAATAATTCTACCACATCTGGAGGAGGAGATACACCAAAACGATTGTTAAATAAAATTTATAGGAGACCATAGATTTGGACTGAGCTCCTACACTAGTCTCCAACAGACCAAACCAAAATGAAGTCACTCATGCTAAAATTCCAGGTCACCAAACTGAAACTAAATTGTTTATCTGTTTACATTCCAAGAAATCTGGAGAGATAATGGCCAAATCCCGAACAGATCAGTTTTAGCCAGCATGAAAAGGGAGTCCTCTCTGCTTTAACCCTTACAAGAAAAGTAACCTGAAGTAATCTCGTTAACCAATCCCCTTTTTGGATTATGCTGTTTCCTTGCTCCTGCTCAAGCTACCTTATGAAAACTGACTGTTATTTCATGCCCAGCATTGTGCCTCTCTACTTTTAGATGAGATGCTAGCCAATTCATGAATTGCAAATAAAAACAAATTAGTTCATTTAACTAATTTTATTAAAATTTTGTCTTTTGACACTATTAATTGTCAAAGAAGTTTGGAGGCATTTTCACCTAATATTCCATAGCTCTCAATATCGAATTTGCCAACGGTTCTACCCACCTACCAAATGAAGATTCCACCCTTGACTTTGGCCTTGATTTCAGAAAGTTAACACCTGCCAACTCATTGTGCTCTTTTTTAACTTTCAGCAATATTTCTGCAATGCAAACTTAGTCCTTGTGCTCTATCCTAATGAAGAATACTCCTTGTTCTTCTATAGCCACACATCAGTGGCATTCCCACATGCTTCTTTATGAAACTGCAGGTGAGCTTCTACATAAAGGCAATCAAAGGCATTCAGGAAATTGGGAACACTGAACCAGTTTTTCTCCATTTGCTTTGGTTTGGGAACAGCAGGTAAATGGAGGATGAGATTCCAGGGGTTTTACACAAGGCTGTTGCTGATGCTTAAAGTCCTGCACTATGCCTAGTGTGTGTCTTTCTTTCCTTAGGGTGCAGACTGCTAGTCAATGCCATATTCTTGAATGTTAGATCCAGAATCTCAAAGACACCATGGGCCAATAGCTTTCCTACACCCACATCTTTAAGACTTTCAATGGACAATCCAACAGTCAGAAAACTGGAGAGACCACTAACCTCAAATACAGGAGCCAGTGGCACATTGCCAACAGATGAACACATACGTAAAATACATGCCTGGCCTTCATTGGTGGTTCAATGTTTAACGAATGACTCTATTAAAACAAAAATTCATAAATACTTGATTTGATTTATAGCATCTGTCAGTTTTCATGATATAAATATTCTCACCATGGTTGATTTTAAGCTACTACCATGGTGTTACTGAACATGGAGTTGGGAAGAGATTTGTGCTGAATAGGTTATTGCAAGGAAGTAGGAGCCAGCTTTAGCACATCACTGCCTCCTGCCCACCACCACCCACACAGAGACCTATGCATGGAGGACACCTGGCCAGAGCTAGCTTAGAAAGAGCTATACTAACAGTAGCTGGCTTGGGATGATCTCCCCAAGTAACCTACAAGCCTTTTGTGGCTAGTGGGCCTTAAATGATCATATTCTCTCTCCTTCCTCGTGCCCTTTGAGTTGGGCCTAGGTCACCTTGTACAAGTATTCTGGCCCAACGATACAATGATGCCAAAGGCCAGAGCCAATTTCCTTCCACACCATCAGAAAATATATCATATCCTGGGAAAATTCCACTCCAATGGGACCCTTGTATTCTGAGGCTCTCTGGAACAAAGAGGATTCCACTAGACATAAAAACCTATTATCAGGGTTCAAATTTTCTTTGTGGAAGGCCAAGTGGACATATAGACATGAGCTTATGCAGACTCAGGGAGAGATCTTAATAAGCTATTTTTATTTTTTCATAGCTTTATAAAAGTATAATTTACCTACTGAATAATTTACTCATTTTGAGTGTGCAATTCAGTAATTTTTAGAAAATGTACAGAGTTGTATAGCCATTACTATGATCTAATTTTAGAACATTCCATCACCTCAAATAGAAACCCCATACCCATAAGCAGTTATTCACATTCCTGATACCACCCACTAAAACCACCATCCCATCCCCACCTCTAAGTAATCATTTTCTGTCTCTATAGATAAGTCTGTTATGGACATATCATATAAATGGATTTATCCATTAAAACCTATTGCATGTGGATTCTTTCACTTACCATAATGTTTTACAGGTTCATGCATGCCGTAGCATGTATCATTGCTTCTTTTTATTGCTGAATAATATTCCATTTTATGGATATATTTCATTTTTAAAATTCACTCAGAAGTTGAATATCTGTGATTTTTTTTTTAATTTTTGGCTTTTATGAATAAAGCCACTATGAACAGTGGTGTGCAAGCTTTTATGCAGACACATCTTTTTGTTTCTGTTGGGTAGATAACTAGGATTTCAATTGTTGGGCCTGAGGCTGCTTTAATGCCTATCTGACTAGGACCAAGAGTAGCTTCAGACTGATCTCAGAAAATGGTTCAAATAATAGATTGATGCTTTCTCATCCATATCAGGTTCCCAGTTACCACCCCCTCCACCTGTCTATATCCCTTCTACAGTTTCTCTTTTTTCCTACTTTGTTTCCTCTGGCCATCCAAGCAAGAGTTCTCCAGAATCTCACCTTGCACTTATTTTAGTCAGTTGTATTTTCATCTATTTGATATTTTTCCTGCCTTGACTCAACATTATCTATCTTAGATTAGCTGAGCTTGTCATTTCATGGAGTGGGTGGTGATAAGACTCTTAAGGTATCTTCCTACAGACTCTCTTTGATTTAAGGAGTCCTAAGGAGAGGATGGAGGAACTCGGAGAGCCAGCAGCTACTGTATGTGCTTTCTTGGAAATAAGACAACCTCTGCTGTAACTTTTCTGGTCTCTGAGGCAAGTGTCTGTATTACTCTCTTTCTACTAGAAATATAATACATTTTACTGACTTTTAAAGAGTCTTTGTTGAAATAATAAATCTTTACAAATACAGTAGAAAGTTGTGTATTATCCTTTTTATTGGCTTAACAATATAATATAAGCATTTTTCAATCATGAATAATTCTTCAAAAACATCATTTCAATAGCTGTATGCTATTCCCACGTATTCCTCTACTATAATTTATTTGACCATTCCTCCATTTGAGAGGCATTCAGGATTTTTCACAAGGTGTACTAAGATTTATTTGGCTTCATTTTTGATTTCTTTGGCTGGATTCTTATTGGATTTACTGAGACCAAGGATGTGAATATTTTTGAAGCTTGTATTCCTGATTTCAAGGCCAAATTTAATTCGACCTCTACCATAAAGGCTTCTCTGGCCACTCTAGTCCAGTGATCCCCCTTTTTCTCTGAAGCAATTGTGCTTATAGCTATTAGCACATATGAATTTCATTTAATTTTTCCCTAATTATTCATTTTCTTTTGTTTTTGCATTAATGGTTATACTGCAAACTCCACAAGAATGGAGACCATGCTCTGCATTTTATTTGAATTATTCACAGAATTTTCTTCCAGTTGCATGAAAAGAGAAATAGTATTCTCAGTCTCTAAGAAAACAAGCATTTCGAAGGACAAGTGACACTCTTCTAAACATAGGAAATATGAATTTGTTGACATTATAGCTCATTTGAGTCTGCTCTCTTAACCTTCTGATAACCCTCTTTCTTCAATTATTAGATTTGCATATTGTAATAACACTAGACAAGCTTAGATTTTATGTTATAACCACTTCTCTAGCCTATGACCTTTTGTACTTGAATTAGTAGAATAGATCTACCTGATCCTTTCTGTAACTAAAATGTACACCCTTCCAAACATCCTGAGTTCTTTTCATTAACCCTAAGAAAGAGTCAAAACAGTATGTAATAGCATAAACCTCATGTTGACTGCCGTCCTTGATTTACTAAACAGTCAAATGTGAGATATTTTTTTTTTCAGTCAAGCATACTAGAAAGATCAGAGACCTAGAAAGTAAGACACATGGGAAGGGGTGCCTCAAGATAGCTGACTAGAAGCATCTGGTACTCACCTACTTCACAAAGAAGAATCAAAACAGTGAGTAGACAATCGCAGTCCAAATCAATCATCTAAGAGAACTCCAGAACTCAACAGAGAAATGACAGGAAATACCTAAGGCAAAAAAGCTGAGGTAAGTGAGACAGTCTGCTCAGCTGAGATTAGCTGGGAGCCCAAAGAAGCTTCCCAATGCAGGGAAAGAGTAAATGAGAGACCTCAGAAGATCCACATTCACACTGTGGACTCCTGGAATTCTAACCATAGAAGAGCCACTCAACCCTTGCAGCCTCTGAGAGTAACACAGAAAGCTGCCTGGAGACTGCATGAAGGCATTGTTCCAGAGAAAGAGCTCACACAGGGTCCCACACACCCCCTGAGTCTTAAGCAACTACAGCACAGCACCATTTTGAAAGCCAAACCCCAACCAGACTGCATTCAGCCATAGGGCTCAACAGCTGTGTATCTCCACATCCCTAGTGCCCCATTGACATCCCCTGCCTGCAGCCACTGACACTGTTGGCTGCTGCTGCCAGGGCCAAAGCACAATACATTCACAATGACCCCACAGTCCCTGGCAGCAAGGTCACCACACATTTTCATGTGCCCTGAGGACAAACTCCCCCTACCTGCAGGCTGCTGCCACTGAGTACCAAAGCATGCTCCACTGGCAGTGACCCTGCTCCCCCTTCGCCAGCACAGGGGCTGCTAAGCATTTACAAGTGCCCCAAAGTTAGGCTTCACTGCTTGCAGTCACAAAAGGGGCCAAAGCATGCATCCCCAGCTGCCTGTCTACGGCTACTGACACTGAAAGCAATTCTGCCTTCCCCAGCAACAAGGCTATAGTATAGCCAATACCACCCATACCCAATTACTCCACCAGGGGCTTGGGGATCACCCCACCCCTTCCCACCTTAGCACCCAAAAGCTGGCTGGGTTGAGGACAGGTCCATCATACATGACTTTGAGTCCCCACCTCCTACCCAGTGTCTGAGCATGCTGTCCAGGAGCCTGTGGACTGTTTTGTCCAGTCTCTCACTATTGGCACCTCAGCAGTCCTCTTGGGGCCTTGAAGACAGGCCCACCGAACCTGAAACTACCACCACAGCTGGCACCCACCTACATGTACCACTTGTAAGCCTAGGGCCTGGCCCTGCGAGCTCATCACAGACACTGCCAACACCAATGCAGATTGCTTAGGAGCCAGAAGGTTGTCCTGCCACTTCCACTGCCATCACTCATGCCATGCCTGCTGCCTAGGGTCCCAAGGACCTGCCCACATACCTGAATGATTGCTGGCAATCCCACTGGTGGTGCAAGAATCAACTTGCATGGATCTGCTAACAACAATGCCTGCATACTACCCTAGGGCCCCAAAACAGTCATACTCAGCACACTGCTGTGACCACTGGGGCCTGAGGACTGGCCCACCTAGTGTTCCTGCTCCCAGAAAAACTTCACAACAGCCTCCACTAACAACCGCACATTAAGACATGAATGAAATAGCAGATGCCACTGATGATATTTAGCCAAATAAAGTATATGGAGCCTACACGATTGCACACAGCGAAAATCAATGCCTGCCCAACACCATGGATGTAACCAAAAAGAAAAAGAAAACACACACAAAAATCAAAATAAAGATATTAAAGGAGCTCAAATACACAGATAAATACAAATAAGTCACAAATAATATGAATAAATCAGGAAAATAATTCAGGATATAAATGAGAAAGTTACCAAAGAGATACATGTCATGAAAAAGAACCAAACAAATCCTGGAACAGATGAATTCATTGAAATGAAAAATACATTCAAGAGCTTCAACAATTGACTAGATCAAGCAAAAGAAAGAACTTCAGAACTTGAAAACAGGTTTTTTGAAATAATTCAATAAGACAAAAAATAGAAAAGAATAAAGCCTACATGACATATAGGATGCCATAAAGTGACCAAATACTTGAATTTTTGGCATTCCAGAAGGCTAAGATAAAACCAAAGAGATAAAAAACCTACTTCATGAAATAATAGCTGAAACTTCCCAAGTCCAGCAAGATATTTAGACACTCTGATACCAGAAACTCAGAGTTCCCCAAATACATGCAATTCAAAAAAGTCATCTTCAGATCACATAGTAAAACTGTCAAAAGTAAAAGACAAAGAGACTTCTAAAAACAGAAGGAAAGCATCTAGTCACTTAAAGGAGAACCTCAATCAGATAATAGCATATTTCTCTGCAGAAACCTTACAGCCAGGAGATAATGGAATGACATATCCAAATTGCTGAAAGGAAAGGACTACCAGCCAAAGATGCTTTAGCCAGCAAAGTTAGCCTTCTTAAATAAAGGTGATATAAACTCCTTCACAGAAAATCAAAAGCTGAGGGAATTCATCAGCACTAGATCAGTCCTACAAGAAATGCTTAAGGAAGTCCTACATTTGGAAGTGAAAGAACAATATGTACCTTCATGAAAATATAAAAAGTATAAAACCCACTGGTAAACATACAAATAAGAAAAAAAAATTAAAATGTTACCATTTTAAAAGAAAAGTACCAAACCACAATGATAAGAGGAAAAAGGAACAAAAGATATTAAACCCCAAGAAATCAATTCATCAAATGACAGAAATAAGACCTCATATATCAATAGTAACCTTGAGAGTAAATGGATTAATCTTTCCACTTAAAAGATAAACACTGGCTGGATAGATTTTAAAAACATCAAATATATCCTGCCTACAAGAACCTCACCTCACCTATAGAGGCACATACAGACTGAAAGTAAGGGTGTGGAAAAAGACATTGCCTGCAAGTGGAAACCAATAGTAACCAGGAGTAGTTACACTTATATTAGATAAAACAGACTTTAAAACAGTAAAAAGAGATAAGGTCCTTATATAATAATAAATGAAATAATTTAGCAAGAGGATATAATTCTAAACATATATGCATGCAACACCAGAGCACCCAAATATATAAAGCAAATATTAGATTTAAAGGGAGAAATAGACTCTGATACAGTAATAGTTGGGGACTTCACCCCACTCTCAGCATTAGATCATCTAGACAGAAAATTTTTAAAAAGTGGATTTAAATTGCACATTAGATCAAATATACATAACAGACATAGAACATTCCTTCCAACAGCTACAAAATACACATTCATGTCAGCACATGGAACATTCTTCAGGATAGACTATGTGTTAGGCCACAAAACATGTCTCAACACATTTTTTAAAAGCAAAATTATATCAAATATCTGCTGAGATCACAATGGAATAAGATTAGAAATCAGGATCAAGAGGAACTTTGGAAACTCTATAAATGCATAGAAACGAAACAATATGCTCCTGAATGACCATTGTGTCAAGGAAGAAATTAAGAAGAAAATAAAACAATTTCTTGAAACAAATGAAAATTGAAACAAAGCTTCCCAAAATCTATGGAATGCAGCAACAGCAGTACTAAGAGGGAAGTTCATAGCAATAATTGTGCAAAAAAGTAGAAAGATTTCAAGTGAACAATCTAAGGATGCACTCCAAGAAACTAGAAAAGCAAGAATAAACCAAATTCAAAATTAGTAGAAGGAAAGAAAGAATAAAAGATCAGAGCAGAACTAAAAATAGAGACAAAAAAACTACAAATAATGAAAAAAATGTTTTTCTGGAAAGAAAAATCTCAAGCCACTAGCTAAATCCACCAAGAAATAGAGAAGATGCAAAAAACCAAAATCAGAAACAAAAAAGGAAACAGAACAATTGATAACACAGAAATACACAAGATCATCAGTGACTATCATAAACACCTATATGCTAACAAACTGGGAAAACCTAAAGAAAATGGATAAATTCCTGGACACATACAACCTACCAAGATTGAATCAGGAAGAAATAGAAAACCTGAACAGAACAACAGCACATCCAAAAAATGATACACGATGATCGAGTGAAATTTATCCCAGTGATGCAAAAATGGTTCAACATATGGAAATCACTAGACATGATATATCAACAGAATAAATAACAGAACCATACAATCATCTCAATAGATACAGAAAGATCATTTGATAAATCTTAACATCTCTTCATGATAAAAAATAACAAACTAGGCATAGAAGGGGTGTATCTTGACATAATAAAGGCCATATATGGTAACACAGCTAACACTATACTGAATGGGAAAAGCTAAAGCCTTTCTTCTAAGAACTGAAAGTAGACAACGATTCTCACTTTTACCGCTCCTATTCAACATAGTCCTGGAAGTCCTAGATAAAGCAACTAGGTAAGAGATAGAAATAAAATGCTTCCCAATTGGAAAAGAGGAATTTAAATTGTACCTCTTTAAAGATGATATCTTATAGCTAGGAAAACCTAAAGACTTCACCAAAAGGGTTATAGATCTGATAAATTCAGTAAAGTTGCAGGATACAAAAGTCAACATTAAAAAATCAGTATTGTTTCTATGCACCAACAATGAACTGAGCAATCAAGATGGCAATCCCATTTACAACAGCTACAAAAAATAAAATACCTTGAAATAAATTTAGCAAAGAATGTGAAAGACCTCTATAAGGAAAAATATAAAACACTGATGAAAGAAATTGAAGAGGACACAAAGAAATGAAAAGACATTCCATTTCAATGGATTGGAAAAATCGGTATGGTTAAAATGAAGATACTGCCCAAATCAACAGATTTAGTGCAGTCTCTGGCAAAATACCAATGTCTTTCTTCACAGAATTAGAAAAATCAATCCTAAATATTATATGAAGCCTAAAAAGAGCACAGCAATCCCGAGCAAAAGGAGCAAAGTTGGAGGCATCACACTACCTGACTTCAAAATATGTTACAAGGCTATAGAAACAAAAACAGCATGCAATGTTATAAAAACACGGACCAATATAGAGAGAATAGAGAACCCAGAAATAAATCGATATATTTATAGCCAACTGATTTTTGACAGAGATGGCAAGAATATATATTGGGGAAAGGACACGTTCTTCAATAAATGGTGCTGGAAAAATTGGATATCTATATGTAGAAAAATGAAACTGGATTCCTGTCTCCTACTGTATACAAAAATCAGCTCACAATGGATGAAAGACTTAAACCTATGACCTGAAATTATTAATCTACTAGAAGAAAACAGAGAAAACATTTCAGGACATTGGTCTAGGCAAAGACCTCAAAAGCACAGATAATAAAAATAAAAATAAATTCAACTATATGAAACTAAAAACTTCTGCACAGCGAAGCAGACAATCAACAGAGTGAAGAGACAACCTGTTGTATGGAAGAAAATACTTGCAATCTATTCTTCTGACAAGTGATCAATATTCAGAATATACAGGGAACTCAGACACCTCAACAGTAAAATAATATCATCATCCTCTCATTAAAATGTGGGAAAAGGCATCAGTCAACGTTTCTCAAAAAGACGTACAAATGGCCAACAGATATATGAAGAGATGCTCAAATCATTCATCAGGGAAATGCAAATCAAAACCACAATGAGATGCCATCTTACTCTATTTGGAATGGCTATTATCAAAAAGACAAAAAAATGCTAGTAAGGATGCACAGAAGAGGGAACTCCTATACACTTCTGGTGGAAATGTAAATTAGTGCAGCCACTATGGAAAACAGTATGAAGCTTTCTAAAAAATAAACTAAAAACAGATCTACCATTTGATCCAGCAATCCTGCTACTAAGAATTTATCCAATAGAAAAGAAACCAGTGTATCAGAGGGATACCTGCACCCCCATATTTATTGCAACACTGTTCACAATAGCAACCTGTGTCCATCAGCACATCAAAAGATCATGAAAATGTGTATATACACAACGGAATATTTATTTGACTGTTAAGAATGAATGAAATACTGTCAAGTGCAGCAACACAATAGAACTGGAGGTCATAAGTGAAATCAGCTAGACACAGAAATACAAATATTGCATGTTCTTATATGTGGGAGCTAAATTGTTCATCTCATGGAGGTAGAAAGTAGAATAATAGACACCAGAGGTTGGGAAGTGTGTGTGGGGTGGGAGGAGGGTAATGAAGAGAGGTTGGTTAATGGGCGCAAACATACAGTCAGATCAAAGGAATAAGTTCTAATATTCAATAGCAGAGTATAGTGACTATAATTAACAACAATGTATATGTGTTTCAAAATGGCTAGAAAGGAGAACTTGAAATTTTCCTAACACTTAGAGAAGATGAACACTTCAGTGATGGATACCCTGTATGCCCTACCTGATTATTACCCATTCCATGCATGTAACAAAATATCACATGCACCTCATATATATATACAAATATCATGTATCAATAAAAAAAATTTATAAAGAAACATGGGCTTTAGTCCCACTATGCACTGAGTGTGCAGATTAGAATGTCACTTAACTTCCCTGGGCCTCAGTTTCTTTACCTGTTATGTGTGGCAGAATAACAGTCCCCTGAAGGTGACTGCAAATAGATTTACTGAGCCTGTGATTACATTAGGTTGTGTGGAAAAGGGAGCTTTGCAGATGTGATTAAGTTAAGGATCTTGAGATGGGAGGATTATCCTGATGGTTCTAATATGATCACAAGGGTTCTTAAAAGTGGAAGAGAGAGACAGAAGTCAGAGAAAGATGTGACTCATGAAAAAGATGGTGGAGGAACAAGTCGTGAGCCAAAGAATGCGGACAGTGTCTAAAAGCTGGAAAAGGAAAGGCATTAGATTTTCCCCTAGATCCAGAGAAAAACACAACGCTGTCAACTCCATGATTTTAGCCCAGTGAAACCCATTTCAAATGTCTGACCTACAGAATTTACAGTAAGATAATAACTTTGTGTTGTCGGAAGCCACTAAGTTTCTGGTAATTTGTAAAGCAGCGATAAAAGACTGACATACTTGTAAGAGGATGGGATAGATGACATACCTTGTCTCAGGCCTGTCAGATGTGAGTGATATAATTTCACATCTCTAACAGTAGTACTTTTTGATATCTGTTAGAAGGAATGAGGCAATCATTTTAGAAACGCTGGACTTGCTGTATTCCCCAATATTATGAAGGAGTATTTAACATTAAGGAGTATTAATCAAAATGGAATAAAACTGCTTATCTTTATTGGACAATTACTTGGTAATATTACTTATGTTCCCTATTACGCAGATGAGGAAATCAAGGCCTAGAGAAGTTAAGTGACTTGCCCAAGGTGACAGGTGAAGACGGCGTCCAAATCTAAGCAGTGAGACTCCAAAACCCAACTGCCAGCACTTCACTAGGTTACCCCTGAAGACGAGTGTAACTGTGATGATGGGGAAGCTTTCTGTGAGAAATGAAGCTGGGAATATTTTCAGGACCCCTGGAACCTACTTACTTAAAACATTTTGCAGGTCTCCAAAGTCACAACTCCACCCATCTTCTTACAGATTTCGAATCATCTGAGAAATCTTCACAGGAGTCAGGTAGGGATCAAAATACTTCCTGCGATGTTGGTAAATCTGACTGCCTTTATCTTGCAGTTACAATTGGGATTTCTTTTTTTTTTTTTTTTTTTTTATTATACTTTAAGTTCTAGGGTACATGTGCATAACGTGCAGGTTTGTTACATATGTATACATGTGCCATGTTGGTGTGCTGCACCCATCAACTCGTCAGCACCCATCAATTCATCATTTATATCAGGTATAACTCCCCAATGCAATCCGTCCCCCCTCCCCCCTCCCCATGATAGGCCCCAGTGTGTGATGTTCCCCTTCCCGAGTCCGAGTGAGCTCATTGTTCAGTTCCCACCTATGAGTGAGAACATGCGGTGTTTGGTTTTCTCTTCTTGTGATAGTTTGCTAAGAATGATGGGATTTCTAACACCAGCTCCCTGAATTGAACTGGCTTTTTAATGAAGTGGCAGAACCAAGAAGCCAGAGATTTCTCCAAATTTCATCAGTCAGATGAGGCATTCCTTGCTCCACAAGGAGGAGGAGGAAGGATGGGAATGTCCACTCCTATAAGAAACGTATATTTCTGGAACCCACCCAACTTGTTCTAGCAACGTGTTATAATTCTCCAAGTCGTCTCTTTTGTTTTAACATCTGGATTTTTCTGAGCTTTGCATTTTTTTTTTTTTTTTTTGATCCCAAATCTGTTTTAGAGATAGATGTTCTAATTATCTGTTCAGGAGCATAAACTTATCTATCACTGTAACATTACATTCCTTGTCTCTCCTATTCCCTTGGGAAATATAGATCGAAAAGTGAGATGTTACCTTCTTTCCTGAACACTGAAGCAAATAATTCTTTTCAAAACTCAGCAGTTTCAATCACTACTATAATTTTACGGACAACACTAACACTTGTTATTGTGTACATTAAGGATAATCAAACCTGTGCCTCAAGTCATAAACTGATTGGCATGAGTCAGTATTTTTCTTTAGTATCCTAGGCATAACATGCCTATATTTAGGTATGTAATTCTTCTTGGTTTTGGCTCCTATAAAATTATGAAAGTTAGAGAGCATTATTAATGGACAAATTATACCTGCTGCAGGAAACATGTGGAACTGCTCACAAATCTACATCCCTAGGAATTGGGTTGGCCAAACCTCTTCTCTGCTTCCAGACCGTAGAAAAATTTTTCAGGATTTTGAAAGTCTTCAGTGCAAGGCAGGTACTGGTTATTTACTTTAAACAAAGCACCAGGACCTAGCCATTCTCTGAAGCTAGGAGTCGTATTTGACTTACCAGTTTTCTTACATCTCAGAAAACCTGCTACTTCCTAGTACCACTCCTTTAAGAATTTCCTCCAAATTATTTACTTGTAATACTTTCACAATTACTTGTTGTTAAAAGTTAATTAATAAAAAGATTCTTTATGAAATGATGGTCTGTGTGTAGGAACAGATTTAACTTTCTTAATTACGTGTTTCAGTTCTTAATGCCAGCCCTTTTCTGTTTCCAATTCCAGGTTAACCTTATAGCTAAGGCTAATTTTAAGCAATTTTTGTTTCTTAAGGTTATAAGGATAACATAAACTCCCTACTGGTTCTCTATATAAAACCTTAGAATATTAGTCAACAGAGCAGTGTACTGGAAGTCAAGAAAACAGATTCTTGTTTCTATTAAGAGTAGTACCATGACTGATTTTAGCTGTAATATATAGAGAAACAATCTTCCAAGTAATATACCCCAGATGGCTTGGCTCTCCTCCATTAAAAAGCACTGCAGTATGTAAGTACAAAGCATTTATGAATGCAAAGTAACTCTTTCCATTACAGATTATCTGAACAATTATTCTGCATAAATTATCAGATGCTATATTTATAAAATATAAATGTATTTATCAATATAAATATACAGATGATAAAAAATGCAAAATTTAATTATTTAGCAGGTATCCATACTGAGAGTAGTACACTGTTCATATTTAGTTTTATTCCAACTTAATCCTATGATAAGCAAAATAAATACATTAGTTATACTGTGTTTTTGGATGGGCTTGTTGGATTTGTTTTTCTTATTTTGGTACTGCACACACCTTGAATCTGAATATTTTGTGTGTTCCAATCTGTGAATATTTTATTTGTATGTTCTGTTGCTTTCCCTTTATAACATGTTTGATTTTTAAAAAGAACAATTTTCAAAATGAGAAAAATACACTTCAGACAGTGAACAGAGTCCAATAGGGGCAGTTTGAAGGTATATAAAACCTTTGAACTTGTTTATTTTGTATGATTTTTAATTCCTCCATCAGTTTCTGAATTCAGTATTCTCCAAAGAGTGCCTGAAGCTTACAAGCTACTAGTCAGGCAAAGTTGGACACTGAGATTTCTAATTTAGTTTCTTTGACAGGTGAAATCACATGTATCCAGAAATTGCTGGTACTTACTCAGCTGTAACTACAGATGAGACCCAGGGAGATTTTTGTGCCAACACTGGCATTCATGTGCTTTGAGGATTTCTTTCTCACTCTCTTTCTCTCAGCTTACAATAGATGGCCTCGTTGTTTTAGATGGATTACACCTGTTTCTGAACAAATCAAATACACTTAGAGCCTTCCCAACATACATGTGGAATTTGTGAGCTGCCAAGAAATGTACTGTTTTCCAGAAAGTATAAATCTCTAAGGCATAGTTGAACAGTCCCTGCCTTCTTAGTCTTGGCCATACTCAGGGTTCCTGTCTTAGGTTTGCTTTGTTTTGTCTGAGACTTGATGAATTGATCTCTTCATTAGGCCTAACCACTTGGAGGCTAGGAAACACGGTTCCTTCAGTCTCTGATCCTGTATCCTGTATCCTAGCTCATAGTCAGTGAGCTTCAGAAGAGGTTTGTCCTTTATCTTTCCATTCACTTTATAGTTCATAATTCTTTTCATTCTCATTAACGCAGTGTTTCCCCTGCCCACACTTGTGCACACCTCAGTTCTTTTCAATAAATATAAGAAACCAAAGAATCGGCAAAGTAGTTTGGTGTCTATAATCATTTGCCTGTCCCTCTAATTTTTCTTCCTTTAAAACTTTGCTTATTTATTTTAATCTTAGTTTCCTTTTTTAGTCATAGTTGCTACAATATTTCATATGCATCTATATGTGGGTGTGCCCTTCTCAAATTTTCTAACTCTAAAAATTATCTTTGTTTTTCTTAAACTAGATTTGTCTAACGCTACCCACTTAATACTGGATGTGTCCAAACCTGCATCTGACCTTTCTTTCTTTCTTTTTTTTTTTTAATAATCCAATCTTTATTTAAAAATCGAATCTGCCAGTTTAGCGTTTTCCACCAACTCGGGGAGCTGAAACTTTCACAGGCTTCACAATTTTTGCTTAGGTACTGCCTTTGTAGGTGCCTTAGCAGCAGCCATCGCAGTCTTTTTAGATGCTTGCTTAGCCCTTTTTGCTTCTTTAGCAGCCCTGATAGCTTGTTCTCATTGAGCCTTTCTAACTTCAGATTTCTGATTCCTCTTGGCCATTATATCAGCAAGAGATGCACCCGTAATGGCCCTCTGGAATTTGACTGCTCGGTGGGTTCTTTTCTTTTGAATTTCTTCCGACTGTCCCTTTTTGTGCTTCCTTCTGTAGAGGACAGTCCAGTTTATCTGCCGAGGATTCCTCTTGGAAAGGAACGCCGACTCGCATTTTGCATTAAGAAACTGGAAAACCTTCCAGTCGGTCCTGGCGTAGCGCCTCCCGTGTCCGGGGTAGATCTTGTACCCGCTAAAACTGCACAGCTCCACCTTCATGGCGACGGCTCCACGGGAAGAGAAAAGATCTGCATCTGACCTTTCTAATCATCACGTTCTAAATCCTTCTGCTCAATATCCTTAAAAAAGCAAACAAACAAACAAAACAGCAAAAAAAGAAAAAACAAGCGTTATCATCCCTTCCTGTTCACCACTAGGAGCGCTGTCACTAAAATACAACATATTTCAATGTTTGTAGATATTCAGCCATATGTTACTTAACAACATGCTCATCATAGTGGATGACATACAGATTGAGTCAAAAAGTTATCATGTTCTGAAGCCGTAACAATCTTTCAGTCTTGTCTCTTCCACTAAATGCTGCTGGTCTATCCCTGGGTAAAAATCTCTTATTACTACTTCCACTCTGGCCTCTTTACAAGTCTTTTTTTATGTGCTCCAGTCATTTCACAATCTACTTGTTTCTTTATGTTTGGTGGCCTACAACATACAATATTCCAATAGCTACTTTACTAAAACACTTCCCAATATGTCCAACTTTAAGTCCTAACAGCTCTTCACTATTAGTAGGCTCTTTTTGATCCTTTAATATTACATAATTCCTACTCTACATTGCTTCATACCTCTTGGAGATGGGGTTCTGGTGAGTATGATTAGAGTCATGAACTTCTAAATCCTGTTCCCCATTCATGTTAGTCAAGAACATATAAACCAAGTACCTCACCTGGTATCAACCAAAAGAGGTTTATAGTAAATGATGCATGTACATGTAAAACTGTAAGAAAAATGTATAGTCCTCCCTAAAATTCTTGAACCGAATTTGTTAAGATATATAGAGTAATGGCTATGGTAACCATGAATTCATAGCTTAAAGATGAAGAGCATTCCCATTGATTCCACCCCAGCCATACCACACTTTTATTACTTGATGTCTGTATTATGGCAGTGGTTATGTAGCTAAGCTGTCTAGACATATTTTCTTTCTCTTAGATAAATACCTAGAATTGGAATTACTGAGTAACAGGAGTGTTATGTTTTAGGGTTTTGTTTTGGTTTGGGGGGTTATTTTTTATTATACACTCTGATTTTATTCTGTGTGACTGTGATTTGTTTTATGGTAAAATATATGAACACAAAATTCACCATTTTAGCCATTTTTAAGTGTACAATTCAGTAGCATTAGGTATATTCACAATGTTGTGCAACCATCATCCCTATCCGTTTCCAGAACTTGATCATTCCAAACAGAAGCACTGCACCTATTTAAACACCCCATTTCCCCACCCCCAACTCCTTGTAACCTCTATTCAATTTTTTGTCTCTATAGATTTGCCTAATCTAGGTACCTCGTGTAAGGAGAATCATATTAATACAATATTTGGCCTTTATGTCTGGCTTATTTTACCTAGCATAAGCTTTTCAAGGTCCATCCATTATGTTTAATTTTATAAGAAACTATCAGACCTTTCACTAAGTATTTGTACCATTTTATGCTCCCACCAGCAATGAATGAGAGTTCCAGTTGTTCTACATTCTTGCCAACATTTGATATTGTCAGTCATCTTTATTTTTAGTCATTTTGGCAACTATTCTATATGAAAAATGACTATATGCTTTTCAGAACTGCTCTTGCTTTGATATTCTGTACCACTTAACTTAGAATTTAATGGTTCTCCATGCATTTTGTGCATATAAATTCCTTTTACCAGATGAACTTCAAACTGCTTGAGAACAGGCACTGTGCCTTACCTATTTTTATTTACTTCGTGGTACCTTGCGTTGAATTAGGCTCATAGTAGTTACCAAATATTTTTTAATTGACCATTTGAGAACATACTGAATGCAAACCAAGACAGAGGGGGAATTAGCATAAAATAATAGTTACTGTTCTATTGACAAATTTTCTTATTGCAGGTTGGGGTGTCAGCATTTTAATTTGTCTTTACTTCATTCTTGATCCTTCTCTATGGATTCAAAAACATAATAGAAAATAAAATATCAATAATATCTAAAATGGTAAACTGGGAAGCATCTATGATTGCTAAAGGATTTTTAACTCAGCCATGGATTTTATTATGTGTCCTGGTTAAATTCATCCATGAACTTAGATTCAGAAAGACTAATGAAAAAAAAAAAAAAAAACAAAAAACAAAAGAGAGAACATGAAAAAAACAGAGGCAAAGCCAGCATGTTTACTATTCCTTTCTAGGAACAAACCCAATTGAAAAAAATTCAAATGGAAAAATTTTTACCAATTAGAGTATAGCTTATTAACAGATATTATATTTTTCTGTTCATGAATAGCTTATTACGTATTAGGAAATTAAGATTTTAAATGAAGATGTCTATCTTTTATACCATGTACTACTATTTGTTGAAGGCTAAACCTGAATGTGATGATATTTAGAAATGGGGCTTTAGAGAGATAATTAGGTTTTAGGTGAGGTCGTGAAGGTGAGACCATCTTGATGGGATTAGTGCCCTTATAAGACATCTCATGCTTGGGCGCTCACGCTGTCTCTTGCTCTCATTCTCTCTCTCTCTCTCTCTCTGTCTCTCTCTCTTTCATACACACATGCACACACCACACATACAGACATACACACATGCACATGCACACTCTCTGTATCCCCTTCCTCTGTACGCTCCTCCTCCTCTGCCTCCTATTTTTGCCATGTAAGGAATCAGTGAGAAGGCAGCTGTCTGTAAACAAGGAAGAGTCATCACTGGAAATTGACCATGCTAGCACCTTGATCTTGGACTTCCAGCCTCCAGAGCTGTGAGAAAATATATTTCTGTTGTTTATGCCACCCAGTCTATGGCATTTTCTTATGGTGGCCAGAGCTAACTGAGATAAACCTACCATTCTTTTTACCAAAATTCCACCCTTCACAAAATAAGGCATTTTTTTCTCAGAATAAATAAGTGAAAAATGTTGTAACTTAGTTAAAATCTATAAGTAAAAGATTTTGCACTTTCATAAAGTAAAAAGTCCTGACTGGCACATAGAGCATTCTGAGTAAATGAATTTTAAATTGAATGTAGCTCAGTTCACACCTGCAACATTAGCCTGCAGCAGAGCAAAGCTTAACATATAACCATAGCCAATCAACTTATATGTCTTATGATTTGAGAGGACTCGTGGTACCTCCTTCTTCAAAACAACTATCTATCCTAATAGCCAGCTACCCTTAGATATCAATTCCTTCCTAAAGAAAGCATTAGCCATGGTTTAAATGCAAATGTAGTTTTGAAGGAACATTAAAGCACTGTCAATGGTGAACACCTTAACAAGGATTAGTAAATAGGATCACCAAGCAGGATATGAAGCATGGAAATGTAGAACATGTGGACAGGTGACTTTGCATTTTCTGGTAGGTAGAGATGGATGGAGAGTAGAGTAGATGAAAGAAGTCATCTAGAGTAGTGGTGGAAAAGTAGCTAACATTTAAACATAAGAGAATCCACATGCAAAGTTAGATTTCTAGTTTCTGTTGAAAAATCAGACCTGAAAGCACTAGGTCAGCATTCCTTCGTGAGAGATGCTACTTTTTAAAATTTTTTAAAATTTTATTTTGTAATTTCAATAGGTTTTTGGGGAACAGGTAGTGTTTGGTTACATGAATAAGTTCTTTTGTAGTGATTTCTGAGATTTTGGTGCACCCAGCTCCCATACACAATGTATACATACACAGTGTATCCCATACACAATGTATAGCCTTTTACCCCTCATCCTGCTCCCACCCTTTCCCCCGAGTCCCCAGAGTCCATTGTGTCATTCCTATGCCTTTGTGTCCTCATAGCTTAGCTCCCAATTATGATTGAGAACATATGATGTTTGGTTTCCCATTCCTGAGTTACTTCACTTGGAATAGTAGTCTCCAAATTCTATACAGTTTGCTGCAAATGCCATTATTTTGTTCCTTTTCATGGCTGAGTAGTATTCTGTGCTCTGTGTGTGTGTGTGTGTGTGTGTGTATGTGTATATATATACTTACATACTTACACACCACATTTTCTTTATCCACTTGTTGATTGATGGGCGTTTGGGCTGGTTCCATATATTTGCATCTGCAAATTGTGCTGCTATAAACATGCTTGTGCAAGTATCTTTTTTGTATAATGACTTCTTTCCCATGAGTAGATACCTAGTAGTGGGATTGCTGGATCAAATAGTAGATCTACTTTTAGTTCTATAAGGAATCTCCACACTGTTTTCCTTCATGGTTGTGCTAGTTTACATTCCCACTAGCAATGCAAAAGTGTTCCCTTTTCACCACATCCTTGCCAACATCTATTATTTTATGATTTTTTTTTTTTTTTAATCATGGCCATTCTTGCAGGAGTGAAATGGTATCACATTGTGGCTTTTATTTGCATTTCCCTGATAATTAATGATGTTGAACATTTCCATATGCTTGTTGGCCATTTGCATATCTTCTTTTGAGAATTGTCTATTCATATCCTTAGCATACGTTTTGATGGGATTGTTTGTTTTGTTCTTCCTGAGTTCTTTGTAGATTCTGGATATTATTACTTTGTCGGATGTATTGATTGTGAACGTTTTTTTCCCACTCTGTGGGTGGTCCATTAACTCTGCTGATTATTTCTCTTGTTGTGCAGAAGGAGAGCTGCTATTTTTAAAAGGATATTTGTTCTCACTTTTTCTATAATCCCTACCACATCTCATGTCTCTCATACCAGGTGTAACTTCATTATGGTATCTGCCAAGCCCCTGGAGGCCTTTCAGTTTGCCACCAAGGCCTAAGGCCTAGGAGGGTAGAGCTAACTGTGACACTGACTGAGAAGAAGGGACCTCCGGGCATTGAAGGGTGAAAGAGATGTTGAACACCAAATAGTGATGACAGGGAGTGAGACTGCTTAGGAAGGTGACATGGCTTGCCTATGTAAAGTAAATGCAGGTGAGATTACTTTATAATCTAAGCCTTCAATTTCTGATATGCCTCCTAGTTTTCATATTTCTCTAAAAAATTAATTAGATGGCCATATGATATAATTATTATCATAAACTATTTCCAATTGAGCACTACATTTCCAATTTATTCTCACAATTTGAAAATAATCTGTAGTTACCATTCTGAATATTTGTATTGTTCAGGATGATAAAAGTTAATGAAATATTTTGGTGTTAATCTACCACATTTGTAGTATCATTTTGAATAATTCATTTTCTCAGAAGTTCCCACTTTCAAATGAATTTCTTATTTCCAAATTATATTAACCTGATAAAGTAAGGTTACAAAAACACATTAGTGTTATCAAAATGTGATGATACATACACATGAATTTGTTTCATGGAGTATCTTTTGTTACCTTGAAACTGGGAAGTGGTTGTTATGTTTTAAAGCCCAACAACCTCATCGAGATAAAAAAAGAGTATTATTATTAGCTGACATAATAAACAAAGCACTTAGCATAGTATCTGAACAAAATGAATACTTAATAAATGTTAGCTATCTTCCCAGACCCACTCACTTCCTTCCTGCAACTTTCTATTATTTTAGAAAGGGAAATTCCATTAGAATGAGCCTAATAACACTTTATATATGGAGCCCCTTATCAGCTCATATAAAACTTTGCCAAGAAACTAAGAATATTACAAGGGTGGACAAGTGAGAAAGCAACTAGTCTTTCAAATTTAATAGCAGCTTAATCTCAGAAACAAATGTAAGAAATGGGCAATCAAAACCGTTTCTTTCATCTCGATTCCTTGTATGGGGTGTTTAGTCAAGACCTTTGTTCATGGGCAGACATGTTGTGGGAAATGCTCTGGTTAATAATGATGGCAGGAATTTTGTCTTTTTCACCCACTGCTGTGTCCTAGCATCTGGCAAAGTGCCCATCAGATAGTATGCACTCAATATTAGCAGAATGCAGTAATAAGCTAGAAGGCATAGCCCCTGCCCTTGAAGTGTTTGAGGTTGAAACCAACAAGTAACAAAATATAACATGGAATACAACTGACTTACAAAATTGCATAGGTATAAATGAATATATCCCATTTACCTCTCTCCTTTCTCTTGTCCACCCCAATAATTTCCCCCTAAAATGCATGTAAATAGGCAGAATGAAGCAAACAAGAAATGTGTAATTTTTGATGATGTTTATGGCATTTTTCATCTCAACTCACACACTTTTGCTGTGCTAGTGCTGATCCCAAGTTACAAGGTCATAGGTTGCAGAAGTTTTTGTTTTATTATCTACATTTCCTAATGCTTCTTCTTTACTTTCTCCTCAAATACTTTCATCTAGATTTTTGTTCTTAGGGAATAAGTAAGAGAGAGAGAGAGAGAGAGAGTGTGTGTGTGTGTGTGTGTGTGTGTGTGTGTGTTGAGGGGTGGGAGTAGGGGTTGAACATGATGTTTAATTAGATCCATGATGTTCCAAAGCATGATGTTTGTGGCAACCCTGTATATATGTTGCTTCCTTTGAACTCCAGAAAGAGAATTATATTTTTTTAGTATAATCCTTAAGATACAGCTCTTCCTAGCAGCCTGGAGTGTCACACTGAGATCTTCCCATTGGCACACTAAGCAGCTGTTGGAACTCAAAAAGCAATACCCCAAAATGAAGGCTTCAGAAGCAAAAGATTTTCTCTGTCCCTCTCCTGCCTTCATGTCTCTCAGTCCCATTCTACCCTGAGGCTAGTCACAGAAATTAGAATCTCTCTTCCCCAAGATGGATCATAGAACCAGAACCCCTTTTCCCCAAAACCAGCCGTAAAACCTACAAATATTACACTAACTTTCCCTCCATCTTTCTGTGTAAAGATTGGTCATAAGTAAATTATCTGATGTATCTTATTTGACTGTAGGTAATAAGACCCCCATTCCATAAAGGTTCCTACCCCATACCCAGAGGAAGAATCGCATGCTCAGAGAGGCCAAGAATCTAGATAGACAGGCCTTGCTGGATTTCCCCACTCAGACTATTAGGAATAGAGCATACCATTTTTGTCCAATCATATTTCCGCATGGCTGTCCATACTTTGTTGAACCAAAGCATAAAAAATGAACAACTTCCCCCATATCTCTGGGGCTTAAATACAGTTGTATGTCTTTTCTTCATTGAATCTGCCTTTCGTGAGTTGATTTTTTCAGTGAGCCTTCAGAGAGCCCTCTGGCTTCTACACGGCATTTTTACATCACTATAGTTGCCAGATCCTGTCTGTGTACTATGAGGGGAACCATGGAGAAGGGACTGACCATATCTTCACTCATCCTCATTTATTTTTCAAAAAGGTAGACTATCAGAGAGAAGACAATGAACAAAGAGAGTAAATATGTGAGCAAATACAGTAGTCCTCACCATGTATCCAGTTGTTCAATGGATGCTCTACTATAGAAGCTCTGTGAGAGCAGAAACCTTGTCTGTCCTGCTTCTGCCCTAACTCCAGCACTTAAAACAGTGGCAGACACACAACTGGTGCTCAGCAAACATTTGTTGAATGAATACATTCTATGTAAAGGAGTGATTATAATTAAGGCTCAAAGTGTAGGAAGGCAGGGTAGAGTTACATGACAGTAGTTTTGCATAGGAGAAACAGCAAGTAGATTAGCTTGTAGGATGCAGAGTAATTGTGGCTGAGAGATGTAAGGTAACGTATCCGGAAGTAATAAGCTATATGTAGGAAAACCATATCATTTATTACCCAAATCTGGAAACTTTTAAGAATGAAAGAGGGTAATTAATAATTGTTCCAAGATGATGACATGTATAAATCAGAACCATCCTGGGCAATCTGAGATATATGGTTACCCTCTTTACATGACAGTAAGTAACCTGAGTATGGGGTTAGGCTGATGAAAATAAAGTTTGAAAAAGATTACATTAGTTTCCATAATAGATATACACTTTAATTATGAAAGAGAGAGAGAGAAAGAGACTAGAAAACCTGCTAGAATTGTAATCATGATCTGTGCATGAAGTGACATGATAGCTTTGACAACAGAGAAAAGGTGGATCTGAAGAAGCCTGTGAAGAAGCAAGCAGATTCAAGCAACCAAGGAATATAAATGTTCAGGCATAATACTGCCTGCCGTGTTATTTCAAAACTATATAAAATGCAAGCTCTGATAAATTCTAAAATCAACTAAAGTTGTCTTATGGCTCTTTAATATTGGAAAACTTAACCTCTCTGACCTTCAGTTACCTAAAGTACCTTCACTTAACTGAAGGTAATTTATTCAGATAAACCTCAAATTTTCAAACCATGTTGGAAATCCAAACTGGTCCCTTCAAACTAGTATTTTTTTTTTATGTTAACCCCAAAAATTCTTAAGTACTTTTCTCAGGTTTATTGAAAGTGCTTTAAAGCAAAAACTTAAGCTGCAACTATAAAATCAGGATTTTTAAAAGTCTTTCACGATTAAGCAGTGACTCAATTTATGCCTAGAGTTTGTTTTTAAAGGATATTCTTTCCAAATACATCTTGCGTCTTTCCTATATTCAGAAAACATTTATAATGAAAATCACAGGAAAAAATGATTAAATTTGGAAGATTTTGAGTTTCTCCTGGTAACTTTTGATTTTAAGAAAGAAAAATATGGAGCAAAGTCTTGGAGCCAAAGAAACTCCAGTACTACCAGATAACTTTATAGCCCCTCTCCTTCAACTCTGAGAACTCCTTCCCACTTTCCTCATGCCAGGCTGTTGCAGGCCTTGGCAATTTCCGACTGTCACTCAACTATGTGAATACTACATTGTCCTAAAGAGTCTAGCACCTCTGCTTTTTTATTTTATTTCTCATCTAGAGCTCTGGTTTCAATTACAATCCATTTGGCAGGTCAAAACTCTATCTTCTTCCTTCTCTATACAAATAGACATTTTGCCAAAACTTTGGAAAAGGAGAAATTATTTCCTCGTTTCTCCCTCTCACTTTTGTGCTTATACACTTGACTTAAGAAAAAATTTGCTACATTATTCTCTTTAGTGAATTTTTCTCTACAATAATCGTAGCTCAACATTACCACGGGTAGAGGGATCAATAGTGGAAATTCTTGGTAGCACCTAAATGTCATGAGACTCATATTTCCCACTATAGAAATTGAACCACTTCTGAGTTGTTGAAATTATTGCTAAATATATTTACAGTCTTTTTTTACAATAAAAAGCTTTATTACTTTTATTATGGGCTGAAGAAAATGCTTTAAATCTTGAGTTCAGAAGTAATATTTCCTGTCCTAAAAGCAATGAAGCTTTTCAAGAGAGAGGTGGAAAGAAAGTGCATTCTGAAAAGGTAGTTTATGGTTTTGGAATTTTGTTGCAATTTTGGTTCATATATTTTTACTAAGTGTAACCTGTATATGTAAATTAAATGATTATATAAGAAAGAGTAATGTTTTTATAAAGTAAGAAATGATTTTATATCCTAAAAGACAGAGGGATATAAACCAGTAAGGCAACTCTGCATGTGCTTGATGGCTGTGAAATGACCTGTTTGATTTTCTGCTACAGGCCAGCAGACTGTGCTGCCCTGGCCCACCAGACCCAAACTGTGGGGTAGCCGACTTCTCGTTAGGGAGTCCTGTGGTACAGAGTGCATTCATAGCCTATAATAAATAAAGCGCATTTAAAACCTCATGTGTATAAAGTCCTCCATCGTGAAAGCAATACCACAAAAAGATGTTTAGCCTTTGAAACACTATTGGAAAGAGGGGAAAAAAAAATTCTGGCTAAACCCTGACAAATGAGTTTATCATTTGGCCATATGGAATAGTGTACGCACACATGTCCAGATAGTCAAATTCATTCAAATTAGTCCTGATAGACTAATTCATCAGTTCTTTGAAGGGTAAACCCTAGCTAAGTTAAATAAAATGCTAAAATAAAAGCAGTTTAATTATCTCAGGAGAGAAGTAAAAAGAACTTGGCCTCTAGTCTTAACAAAATTTCATAATTAGCTTTAGTGAATAATCATTTGTGAGTAGCATGTTTGTTGTACACAAAAGCTTCAGCAAAAGTCGGATTCTTTTAATATTATCACTTAGTCTTGTTTATGTGCTGAGCAGGCTGTGTGTGTGTGTGCGCGCCTGTGTGTGCCTGTGTTTGTATCCATAGTACAGATGTACATTCAGATTGGGTAGGTTGAGATTATTACAGATCCCAAATGAATGCAGTTTATGTGTTAATGAGGTTTTACAGTATGTGCCTGTACATGACAGACAAAGGCAGTGAAGAACAAAGTGTGCCAACTGTACCTCATATTTTAAGTCTGTCTTTCTGTTTTTTTCACTGCCAATGCCATAAACTCTAAATGTCATATGAGAGTAAACCCATTTCTTCTCTCTGTTTCTAGTATTGTCCTTTGTCATAAAAATTTTGAAGTCAGAATTTACCTGAGAATTTGTAGATACATGAAGGGATATATGCCTAGTTGTAACTTTCTGCCTTGAGGTGGCTATCTTCTGTAATTATTGCTTTTGTTGTTTCAACTTTTATTTTAGATACAGGAAGTACATGAGCAGATTTTTTACATGAGTATATTACATGATGCTAAGGTTTGGGGTACAGATCCATCACCCAGGTGCTAAGCATAGTACCCTACAGGTAGTTTTTCATCCCATGTTCCCCTCCCTCCTTCCCACATCAGGTAGTTCCCAGTGTCTACTTGTTGTCATCTTCATTTCCATATATGCTCAATGTTTAGCTCCCACTTGTAAGTGAGAACATGTGGTATTTTCTTTTCTGTTCCTGTGTGAATTCACTTAGGACAATGGCCTCTACTTGCAACCATGTTGCTGCAAAGAACATGAGTTTTTGTTTGTTTGTTTGTTTTTATGACTGCGTAGTATTGCATGGTGTGTATGTACCACATTTTCTTTATCCAATCCACCATTGATGAGCACCTAGATTGATTTCATGTCTTTGCTATTGCGAATAGTGCTGCAATCAACATGTGATTGCATATGTCCATTTGGTAGAATAATTTATTTTCTTTTGGATGTATACCTAGCAATGTGATTGCTGGGTCAAATGATACTTCTAAGTGTTTTGAGAAACCTCCAAACTGATTTCTGCAGTGGCTACACTAATTTATATTCCCACCAACAATATATAAGTGTTCTCTTTTCTCTGTTGCATTGCCAGCATTGGTTGTTTTTACTTTTTATAATAGCCATTTTGACTGTTGTGAGATGGTATCTCATTGTGGTTTTGATTTCCGTTTCTCTGATAATTAGTGATATTGAGCATTTTTTCAAATGATTGTCAGCTGCTTGTATGTCTTCTTTTGAGAAGTATCTGTTCATGTCCTTTGCCGGCATTTTAATGGGGTTGTTTGTTTTTTGTTTGTTAATTTAAGTTCCTCATAGATTCTGGATATTAGACCTTTGTGAGATGCATAGTTTGTGAATATTTTCTCCCATTCTATGGATTGTCTGGTCACTCTGTTGATAGTTACTTTTGCTGTGCAAAAGTTAATTAACTCAACTAGATTCCACATTTTTTATTTTGTTGCCATTGCTTTTGGGGACTTAGCCAAATTTTTTTTGCCAAGGTTGATGTAGAGAGAGTATTTCTTAGGTTTTCTTCTAGGATTTTTAGAGTATGAGGCCTTACATTTAAATTCATAATTCATCTACGTTAATTTTTGTATATAGTGAAAAGTAGTGGTCCAGTTTATTCCTTCTGCATGTGGCTAGCCAGTTATCACAGTACCATATATGGAACAGGGAGTCCTTTCTCCACTGCTTTTGTCTGCCTTGTCAAAGATCAAATGGCTGTAGATGTGAAGCTTTATTTTTGAATTTTCTGTCCTGTTTCATTGGTCTAGGTATCTGTTTTTGTACCAGTATCATGCTGTTTTGATTGGTCTTACACTATAGTTTGAAGTTGGGTCATATGATGCCTCCAGCTTTGTTCTTTTTGCTTTGGATTGCTTTGACTATTCAGGCTCTTTTTTGGTTCTACATGAATTTTACAGTAGTCTTTTCTAATTATTTGAAAAATGACATTGGTAGTTTAATTGGAATACCGTCAATTCTGTAAATAGCTATTGGCAGTATGGCCATTTTAATGACATTGATTTTTCCAATCAATCAGGATGGAATGTTTTTCTTTTTATCTGTGTGGTCTGTGATTTCTTTCCGCAGTGATTTGTAGTTCTCCTTGTAGAGATTTTCCTGTACCTCTAGTGCTGTATTTCTAGGTATTTTATTTTCTTTGTGGCTATTGTAAATAAGATTATGTTATTGATTTGATTTGACTCTCAGCCTTGATGTTATTGGGGTATAGATACGCTACTGATTTTTGTACATTGATTTTGTATCCTGAAACTTTAGTAAAGTTGTTTGTCAGTTCTTGGATCCTTTCAGAAGAGTTGTCTTTACCATTTTCTAGGTATAGAATCATCAGGAAAGAGAGATAGTTGGACTTCTTTTTTTCCTATTTGGATGCTTTTTATTTCTTTCTCTTGCCTGATTGCTCTGGCTAAAACTTCTAGTACTATGTTGAATAGGAGTGATAAGAGAGAAAAACCTTGTCTTGATACATTTCTCAAGTAAATGGTTCCAGTTTTTACCTGTCCGGTGTGATGTTGGCTGTGGGTTTGCCATAGATAGTGCTTATTATTTTGAAGTATGTTATTTTGATGCTGAGTCTATAGGGAGTTTTTATTGTGAAGAGATATTGGATTTTATTGAAAGCTTTTTCTGCATCTATTGCAATGATCATATGGTTTTCGCTTTTGATACTTTTATGCAGTGAATCACATTTATTGATTTGCATATGCTAGGAAGAGCCTTAGGTCTCACAAATAAAGCTGACTTGATCATGGTGTATGTACATTTTGATGTGCTGCTGGATATAGTTTGCCAGTATTTTGCTGAGGATTTTTGTGTTTGTGTTCAATAGGGATAGCAATCTGAAGTTTTCTTTTATTGTTGTGTCTCTGTCAGATCTTTGTATCAGGCTGCTGATGGCTTCATAGAAAGAGTTAGGGAGAAGCCCCTTCTCCTTGATTTTTGGAATAGTTCAAAAGGATTGGTACCAGTTTTTCTTTGCATGTCTGATGCAATTCAGCTGTGAATCCATGTGGTCCAGGGTTGTTTTTTAGTTGGTAGGTTTTTAAATTACTGATTCAATCTCAGAGCAGGATATTGGTCTATTCAAGGTTTTGATCTCTTCTTGATTCAATATTGGGATATGGTGTGATTTCAGGAATTTACTCATGTCCTCTAGATTTTCTAATTTATGTGAATAGAATTGTTCAAAGTATTCTCTAAAGATCTTTTACATTTCTATGGGATAATTTATAATATCATCTTTGTCATTTCTAATTGTACTTTTTTATTTTTTATTTTTGTGGGTACATAGTAGGTGTATACATTTGTGGGCTACATTAGATGTTTTGATACAAGCATGTAAAGTGAAATAACATCATAAGAATGGGGTACCCATCCCCTCAAACATTTATTCTGTGAGTTACAAACAATCCAATTACACTCTTAATTATAAATGTACAATTAAGTTATTGTTGACTATAGAATGGGCAAAAACTGGAAGCAATCCCCTTGAAAACTGGGACAAGACAAGTATGCCCTCTCTCACCACTCCTATTAAACATAGTATTGGAAATTCTGGTCAGGACAATCAGGCAACAGAAAGAAATAAAGGATATTCAAATAGGGAGAGAGGAAGTCAAATTATCTTTGTTTGCAGATAAGATGATCCTATATCTAGAAAACCCCATTGTCTTAGCCCAAAAGCTTCTTAAGCTTATAAGCAACTTCAGCAAAGTCTGGGAATACAAAAACAATGTGAAAAGATAACAAGCATTCCTATACACCAACAGTATAGACAAGCAGAGAGTGAAATCATGAGTGAACTGTCATTCACAATTGCTATAAAGAGAATAAGATACCTAGGAATAGAGCTAACAACAACGGAAGTGGAGGGCCTCTTCAAGGAGAACTACAAACCACTGCTCAAGGAAATCAGAGAGGACACAAACAAATGGAAAAACATTCCATGCTCATGGATAGGAAGAATCAATATCATGAAAATGGCCATACTGCCCAAAGTAATTTATAGATTCAATGCTATCTCCATCAAGCTACCATTGACATTCTTCACAGAATTAGAAAAAAATATTTTAAAATTCATGTGAAACCAAATGAGCCTGTATAGCCAAGATGATCCCAAGCAAAAAGAACAAAGCTGGAGGCATCCTGCTACCAACTCAAAACTATACTACAAGGCTACAGTAACCAAAACAGCATGGTACTGGTACAAAAACAGACACATAGACTAATGCAACAGAATAGAGAACTCAGAAATAAGACCACACACCTACAACCATCTGATCTTTGACAAACCTGGCAAAAATAAGCAATGGGGAAAGGATTTCCTATTTAATAAATGGTGCTGGGAGAACTGGCTAGCCATATGCAGAAAATTGAAACTCCTTATATCTTATTCAAAAAGTAAGATGGATTAAAGACTTAAATGTAAAAACTCAAACTATGAAAACCCTAGATGAAAATCTAGGCAATACCATACAGGACATAGGCATGGGCGAAGATTTCATGATAAAAATGCCAAAAGCAATTGCAACAAAAGCAAAAATTGACAAATGAGATCTAATTAAGCTAAAGAGCTTCTGCACAGCAAAACAATCATCAGAGCAAACAGACAACCTGCAGAGTGGGAGAGAAATTTTGCACTCTATTCATCTCTCAAAGGTCTAATATCCAGAGTCTACACAGACCTTAAACAAATTTGTGAGAAAAAAATAACCAACCCTGTTAAAAAATGGGCAAATGATATGAACAGGCACTTCTCAAAAGAAGACATTCATGCTACCAACACACATATGAAAAAATGCTCAACATCAGTGATTAGAGAAATTCAAATCAAAACCACAATGAGGCACCATCACACCAGTCAGAATGGCGATTATTAAAAAGTACAGAAACAACAGATGCTGACGAGGCTGTGGATAAATAGGAATGCTTTTACACTGTTAGTGGAAATGTAAATTAGTCCAACCATTGTGGAAGACAGTGTGGCAATTCCTCAAAGATCTAGAACCAGAAATATTATTTGACCCAGCAATCTCATTACTGGGTGTATACCCAAAGGAAAATCAATTTTTTTTTTATAAAGATACACAAATGCATATGCTCACTGCAGCACTGTTAACAATAGCAAAGACATGGAATCAACCTAAATGCCCATTTATGATAGACTGGATAAAGAAAATTTGGTACATATACATGATGGGATACTGTTCAGACATAAAAAGTAATGAGATCTTGTCCTTTGCAGGGACATAAATGGAGCTGGAAGCCATTATCCTCAGCCAACTAATACAGCGACAGAAAACCACACACCGCATGCTTGTGCTTGTAAGTGGAAGCTGAACGATGAGAACACATGGACACTGTGGGAGAACAACACACACTGGGGCCTGTTGGTGGGGGCTGGAGGGAGGGAGAACATCAGGAAAAATGGCTAATGCATGCTGAGCTTAATACCTAGGCAATGGATTGATCTGTGCAGCAAACCATCGTGGCACATATTTACATATGTAACAAACCTGCATGCCCTACACATGTACCCCAGAACTTAAAAGTTGAAGGAGGAAAAAAGAAATGATAATACTCATTTAGATACTAAAAGAAAAAAAAAAAAAAAGAAAATGTGGTACATATACACCTTGGATTACTACGCAGCCCTAAAAAAAAACTCAAGATCATGTCTTTTACGGGAACATGGATGGAGCTATTACCCTTAGCAAACTAATTGAGGCACAGAAAACAAAATACCACTTGTTCACACTTATAAGTGGGAGCTAAAAAATAAGAACTTATGAACACAAAGAAGAAAACAATAGACACTGGGGTCTACTTGATGGGGGAGTGCGGGAGAATGGAGAGGAGCAGAAAAGATAACTATTGGGTACTGGGCTCAATACTTGGGTGATGAAATAATATGTACAACAAACCCCTGTGAAACGTGATTACCTATGTAACAAACCTTCACATGAACCCCTAAACCTAAAAATTAAAAAATGAAACCTCAGTTGTCAATATAATGATATTTGGAGATAGAGCCTATATGAGGTAATTAGGTATTGATATTTGAGCTCTCATGACAGATCAGTGGGATTACGAGGATCAGAAGAGGCATAAGAGAGCTTGCTTCTTCTCTCTCTCTGCTACAAGAGAAGGCAGTCATTTACAAGCCAGAAATCAGGCTCTCTCTAGACACCAGATCTTCTGGTGCCTTCTTCTTGGACTTCCTAGTCTTTAGAATTGTAAGAAACAAATGCTTACTGGTAAAAAAAAAAAAAAAAAAATCAGCTTTTCATGAACGTTTTACTCTAATTTATTTCACTAATTTTAATTACTATCTTAATATTGTTTATTAATATTTACAACATTAATAGTTGTATAGTTGTGAGAAAGTATTTTTGGTTTTTCTTTTTTTTTGAGAAGGAGTCTAGCACTGTTGCCCAGGCTGGAGTGCAGTGGCACGATCTTGGCTCACTGCAACCTCTGCCTCCTGGGTTCGCGCTATTCTCCTGCCTCAGCCTCCCGAGTAGCTGGGACTGCAGGTGCCCGCCACCATGCCTGGCTAATTTTTTGTATTTTTAGTAGAGATGGGGTTTCACAGTGTTAGCCAGGATGGTCTCGATCTCCTGACCTTGTGATCTACCCACCTCAGCCTCCCAAAGTGCTGGGATTACAGGCGTGAGCCACCGCGTCCAGCTATTTTCTTTTTCTGAGATAGGTTCTCACTTTGTTGTCCAGGCTGGAGTGCAGTGCGGTGATCATGGTCACTGCAACCTTGACCTCTGGGCTCAAGCAATCCTCCTACCTCAGCCTCTGGGGTAGCTGGGACTACAGGCACATGCCACCATGACCGGCTAATTGTTTTCGTATTTTTTTGTTGTTGTTGGAGAGATGGGGTTTCACCACATAGCCCAGGCTGGTCTCAAACTCCTGGGCTTAAGTGATACGCCCCCATAGGCCTCCCAAAGTGCTGGAATTACTGGCGTGAGCCACTGCACCTGGCTGGCAAAGTAATTCTTTAGATCTTTTTAAAATATTCCCTTTTTAGCCACTTCATTTTGATATTTTATTTGAAAATAAAGAATGTTTTGTTAATATGTATGCAAAGTATGTTATAACTTAGTCAAATGATTCTTTCAAATATTCAGCAGGCCCCAAAGTCCTCTCAACCATACCTTACATACTATGTCTCCTTTCGTTCTTATCAGCTAGAAACTATAATTGTGGTAGAATATGCATTCCTTATAATCCAATTCAATCAACAAATCCTTATTAAACTTCTACTCCATATAATTCACCTTGGTTACAAAGGTGAATATTATATTGAAATGCTTACAGAATTTCCCTTGTGCAGGTTTTCATTGAAAAAAGTGCAATATCAGTATCCCTGTCTTTATTTTTAATCCTTATCTTCTAGTTATAAAAACATAAATGTAAAATATAGTTTAAAATACAAATTTTTAATAAAATATGAGCAAAGCCATATTCTTTGAATTTTCTTCTGCATGTGCAAATGGATTTCATATAACAATGTGAATTGTCATATATTAGAGATATATGTTATTTTACTTTAATGATTATAGCACTTTCCACTAAAAGTTTACCTAAATACTACTGAACCTTTAAAAGCAATATATCACTAACTGGGAAGTGGATTTTTATGCATTTACTGTCTACTAATGTAGTATGTTTTGTAAAATCACTGAATTTTAAACTACTGCAGTAATTACCTTGTCATCTTCTTGTTTTTCTGACCTCGTAAACATTCTGCATTCCTGAAACACACCATTGTGCACTTTATTTCAGTGCCAAAAACCGTCAGTGGCTCCATATTGTCCAGAGAATGCAAATGACTACTATTTGCTCTACATTACACTGATTTTCCCGAGAAAACATTTATCCTTGCTGTGCTACACAGTACATTATCTTTTGTTAGTACAAATTTAATATATTTACTTAGCCTCCAAATTCCTTAAAGAAAGAAATGTGTCTCTATGTCTTTTAAATCTATTCCCCCAGAATACCCTGAATCATAGCTGTGCCCTAGGAGATACTTGATAAGTGCATATTAAATGATTGATCCAGACTATTTGAACCTTTTCTGTGTTTTTAGTTTCTTCACTTTCTTTTGTTCGTTTATTTTACGAGATGGGGGTCTCACTCTGTCACCCAGGCTGAAGTGCAGTGGCGTGATCTTGGCTCACTGCAACCACTGCCTCGTGGGTTCAAGCGATTCTCCTGCCTCAGCCTCCCGAGTAGCTGGGATTATAGGCACATGCCACCACACTCAGCTGATTTTTGTATTTTTAGTAGAGACGAGGTTTCACCTTGTCGGCCAGGCTAGTCTAGAACACTGACCTAAAGTGATCTGCCCGCCTTAGCTTCCCAAAGTGCTGAGATTACAGGTGTTAGCCTCTGCTCCCAGCCACTTTCTTCACTTTCTAACTCAAGACTTTTTCACTATTTATTTGTAGCTAGTGGGAAAAAAAAGTGATGAGGAGAAGAGGAAAAATAGTCACGCTTGTTGGCCTCTAAAGGCCTGGAATCTCTACATATCCTGACTTGGCCAAACTCTCAATCCCCAAAGTGTTCAACCTTTCCAAGATTGAACCCACCTTCCAAATTTTTCCAGATAGCCATTGTCTCCATTCTCTCAAAACAATACTACAACTGCCTCCATGTTGTGCTTTTTGATAATAATGGTTTGTCTTGAAACCTCTGAAATGTTACTTTAAGGCCTTTTTAAGGTATTGATCAGTTCTCACATTCTGTACATTGTTATCAAGTCTATGTCCAACCGTTAATATACACTGATAGACAAAGAGCATATTTTCCATCACTCATCTTTATCTTTCCAAATTGGAGAAAACTATTTACATATTTGTATTTATGTATACATGTACATATTATTTACTTAGTCTATGTAATCCGTCTTTTTATTAGTAACTCATAGACTCTTAGAGTTTGAGAGAAAACTTAAAAGTCAGTCATTCCCAAGCAATCACCCTATACTTGAATCCGGTCTTAGTTTGGCTGCTATAATAAAATACCATAGATGAGGAGGTCTAAACCATAAACTTTTATTTATTTGAGTTGTGGAATCTGGAAGTCCAAGATCAAGGTGCCAGCTGATTCAGTTCTTGATAAGGGCTCCTTCCAGTTTTGTGAATGGCTACCTTCTTGCCACCTTCTTGTTGTATTCTCAGAGGGCAGACAGAGATCATCTTTCTCTTGTCTCTTCATATAAGGGCACTAATTCCATTCATGAGGGCTTCACCTTCATGACCTAATCATCTCCTAAAGGTCTCACTTTCAAATACTGTCACATTGGAGGTTAGAGCTTCAACATATGAATTTTGAGGGAACACAAACATTCAGTCCATAGCCAGTCCCAATGGTCTTTCTCAGTTTTCTTTGCAGATTTTCTCTCTTCATTTGGGATGATCACAACTACATACAGTGATTGAGATATAGTCATGTCATCATTTCGTTCAACAAATGCAGCAGATTTGGTCAAAGTTTTCAGGGAAGAGTCAATATTCATAGTTCTTTTTCCTGGAACATGACCATTTAGTGATGATAGCCAAATTTATGGAAACCTAATAAAGATATGACTCGCGTGTTTTAGTCCTGAGTGGTGTCATAGCCAAAAGTCACTCCAAAATCAAAAAACTCATGAACTCAAGCAATGCATCACATGTCCTGTTTCTAACCCCTCAATTTATCATACACCACACTCTTTAGAAACCATATATTTCTCCCACCCCAACCCTCCCTCTCCAGCCTGCAAAGCCTCTAAGTCCTATCTGCTCTCCCACCTCTTCATAGATTCGGCTGATTTCTTTTACTTAGTCCTTTCCTTCTTCTGCAGCTATTTTTTAAATCCTGTCTCCTTGTCACTCTTTGCCTATTCTTTGATGTATATCATGGAAATATAATAACTGGTCTGGTTGAGACATGCTTTTTGCTGATAGTTGGAAGAGTAAGAGTAGTGGACAGGAGAAATTATGCATTCAAGATAAAGTTCTCTTCTGTGAAAAATGTCTATAAAAACTCTCCTGTTGATAATTACATTCTGTGATGTATAGTTAGGGCTATATTTTTATATGCATATTATCTCATAGTCATTTATTTTGTAGCTCATGCCACTTTCTGCTCTTTCACACTGTCACAAAGTCTCCTTACAATTGGCCATTTAGGGATTTCTGGTTTTGTTTTGTTTTTGTGACCCAGCAAAACTTAATGTTAGCAGTAAACTTAAGTCTTTACTGTGTATTATCATTTCTAGAGATATTATTCCTACTTCTACTTGTATGTACATTTTTATTTACATGTCTTTCCCACCATTTTTTTTCTTCCTATGGTTGTTAGGTCCTAGAAGTCAAGTAACATTCCTATTAACGGAGCAATTAATATCAAGGCACAAACAGTTTCTAATGGCAATCAATGCCAGTATTTATGAAATGTAGGCATTTCATATATGCCAATTGTCTAATGATCAAGAGCAGAAATAGGGCTAATTCAAGGCAATCATAAATGCTTTTCCTGAACCAATCCCATCTCTTTTTTTCTTATTTCCTTCCTCATCTACCCCCCAATTCTAACAGCTCTTCCTATTTGTCAACTTTCTTCTTAAAGCTATGACATCTGAGTTCTTGCTTCCACCACTCAAATGGAGAGTATCTCCCCCAAAGTTACCAACATCCTCAAATATTTACAGAGCACATATTACATGTCAGGCATATTACAAATTAGGAGCTGTTTATAGACTAGTAGAGAGAACAAATATAATTTCTGTTTACATAGACATAGAAACTGTAGACATATAGAAACCAAAGAATCACAGAAATAAGAATATTTGATAAGTGCCATAAAAGAAAATAATGACTCTATTAAGAGAATAATAGTAATCACTTCATTTTTTATTGGGGAATAAGGAATGTCTATTTGAAAAACCCATGTTCAGACCAAGGCCTGAAGGATGAGAAGAGTTAGATAGAGAATAGAACAGAAGAGGACGTTCTAGACAGTGAAAAAAACATATGCTAAACCCCTGAGGAAGAAAATAATTGGTACATTAAAAACTTTGAGAGACATTCTATACAGCCACAGCAAAAAACAGCAAGGGGAAAAGTTACGAGGAAAAAAAAAGCTGGAAAGGAAACTTGAGAAGTAGTATGCAGGGTTGATTTAGGCCACATTAATAATTTTATATTTAATCCTCAAGTGTGAAAGAAATCTGTTTCAGGTTAAAAAGGAGTGATGAAATATTTACAGTTTTATAATGTGGCTAGAGATGGATTGGATGGTACAATTGTTAAGATACTACATAATTTCAGGCAAGAAGTGATGGTATATTTGACCAGGGTAAAATTTGAGGGATATTTCAATGTGGAATTGACAGAATTTGGTATTGGATTAATGGATCAGATGTGGAAGGTGAAGGAGAAGATGAAATTCTCAGTTTTCAAGCTTGGACAATTGGGGGAACTAGGTGCTTTTACTGAGATGAGGCAATCAGAAGAGCAGTGTTTGTTTTTTTTTTGTTTGTTTTCTGTTTTGCTTTGTTTTCTGAAGGATATAGGGTTACTCAAGTGTCTACTTTTTGATCTGTTAAGTTTGAGAGGCCTATATGAAACATCCAAATGGAAATATCAAATAAGTTAAAAGGGTGACCTGGTCTGAAGACATACATTTGGGAGTTATATGTATATGGATGGTATGTAAACTCATAGGAATAGATGGACAAGGACAAATGAGAGGGAACCAGAGTGACTCTCACTAATCCATACCAAGAGTTCCTCCCACCACCACCAATTAAATGTTCTCCTTCATCTTTCTGGTGTATTTATAATTATTATTATTATTTTTAGAGACAGAGTCTAGCTCTGTTGCCCAGGCTGGAGTGCAGTGGTGCGATCTTGGCTCACTGCAACCTCCACCTCCTGGGTTCAAGCAATTCTCCTGCCTCAGCCTCCCAGGTAGCTGGAACTACAGGTGTGTGCTACCACACCCAGCTAATTATTGTGTTTTTAGTAGAGACAGGGTTTTACCATGTTGGCCAGGCTTGTCTTGAACTCCTGACCTCGTGATCCACCTGCCTCGGCCTCCCAAAGTGCTGGGATTGCAGGTGTGAGCCACCATGCCCGGCCTGCATTTACAATTATTAATCATGATCTTCTTCTTGAAAGTTTGTCTACTCATACATGTTGTAACATTGCACTCTCCTCTCAATCCTCACAACTCTACCACATACACATTCCTTCTTACAGGAAAATCATCTTCTGTATCATTTAGAGTCATACTAGTTGCTATAACATAAAGACTCCAAAATACAGTGACTCAAACAAGATGCAAGTTTAGTTCTCTCTCATGTAACAGTCCACATTTAAGATCAGTGAGAGGTTGTCTTGCATAGCATAACTTAGAAGTCCAGTTTCTTTCCATTTTCTTTCCTGTATCCTTGGGTATTGTCTTTATCTGCATGTTCAAAACATAGTTGCAGTCATGTCTGTGTTTTATTTTACTGGATGGTAAAAGAGACTGTGAAGGAGGAAGCAGGCTTATTATCTCAAAGGCTCTGGCCAGAATACCATGCACATTGCTATCTCTATCATTTCACTGGTGAAAAGTTAGTCAAATGGTCATACCTAACTGCAAGAATGGATGAGAAATATAGTATGTCTGTATAGTATATCTGGCCAGTTATATTAGTTTCCTATTGCTGCTGTAACAAATTACCACAAACTTGGTGACTTGAAACAATACAAATGTATTATCTTACATTTCTGGAGGTCAGAAGTCTGAAATGGGTCTCAGTGGGCTAAAATCAAAGTATTCGTAGAGCTGTATTCCTTCTGCAAGCACCAGGGAAGAATCCATTTCCTTGACTTTTTCAGTTCTAGAAACTGCCTGCATTTCTTGACTTATGGCCTCTTCCTCTGTCTTCAAAGCTGGCAGCATAGCATTTTCAAGTGTCTCTGACTGACCTCTTCTGCTGCCCTCTTCCATTTTACAGGGCATTCTGATTACACTGGGCTCACCCACACAATCCAAGATAATTTTCCTGTTTTAAACTCAACTGATTAACAACCTTAATTCCATTTGCAGCCTTAATCCCCTCTTGCCATGGAGTCTACATATTCACAATTTCTGGAGATTAGGATGGGGACATTATTCTGCTTACCACACCAGTCATATATATGTCAGGCTACAAGTCTATTTCCATGGAAGGAAAGGTGAATGGAGTCTGGCAGTCTTTATCACATTAACTTTCATGGCTTTTGTGTTCAAGTAAATGCATTTTGACATCTGTATCAAAATAGTGGTTGTTTAAATGTCCTGCTTCAATCAGTTCTGTGCTAATGACTCTCTAAAATACTTATAAAATATTGTCCTACTTGTGGTTCAATTCCATATATAAATCAAAACTCATCATAAATTTTATCCCAGTTGTACCATTACTTCTAGTCATAGCTAAAAGCCTTGAGGTCCTCTTTAACTCTTCCTTCTCCTTTGGCTCCTGTATTTAAATTGTCATTAAAAAAAAATAAAAGATGGTTTGATATTTATCTGTAATTGCTGTGTCTTTTTGATTGGCCCCTCCTCGTTCATTTTTACTTACCTTGCCTTTGTTCAGTTGCTCATCTCTTCACTTATCACTTACTAAAATACCCTTCTTGACTATGACTCCACTCTTTTCTGTGCTCTAATCTGTCCAAGTTTTGAAACTGTTTCTTTTGTTTTCTCTGTTGTTTATCTTATTGGTTCAATCCTATCATTTTCTGGCCTAGGAACTTCTCTGTTTTCTACATCATTTTAACCCAGCCCCTTTTCTGGGCTTACTAAACTTTTAATAATCTTACTCAACTCCACTCTGGTAGACATGATCACTTCTGGTATCAGTTTTACCCTTTCTCTCACACACAGACACGTTTCTGTGCCTCTCCTTATGCCAAATCCCTCCTTGGTTACAGTGCTGTCTCACTGTTACCACTCCATATCCTAAACATACCCCAAGGCTTTGCTTAACCTTTAGCTTATCTGTTGTCAAGTCTTTTGTTACCACTCCAGTGAATTAGCAAATTAGCGGATCTCCCATTTCTTGACTATTGGCTTTTGCCCTTCAGGTAAATATCATATATATATATAGCATTTGGTTGGTCTGTAATTAATTCATAAATGAGAATTTTGATGATCCAAATATGTAGTAAAATTCTTCAGGGTTTAAGTCATGTCTGGCTTTTTTTGTTTGTTTGTTTTTTCTTACTTTGCAGTGCCTAGCATAGTGCTGGGAATATAGAACCTCAATAAATACTTGTTCAGTAACTCAGCCATCCTCTTTCCTTCTCTCTCCTTCTTGATGGTAATTGCCTTAGCTTGTTCTTGAGGGGTAAATACTTGAGAAGAGGACAGAGGGCAAATGATTAAATATAAAGGGGTGAGGTGGAGTCCCCAGACAAAAAGCAATGCAGGCCAACCATTGTATTATGCATTTTACATGTGGTGATTAAAGTATTGTTGACATTAACATATGACAACCTGTTGAAATGATTTGTAAGTCTTTTAGGGTTTTACAAACAGCTTTATCTCTCAGTTCTAAATGATGAAATGGCAAAGAATTATTTATTGCGTCTTTCCACAACTGGCATATGGAATTTTTAAAAGATTTATTTTAACTTTGGGGTTCTCTTGAGATTAGAGAACTGGCAAGAAAAAGAATAAAATCTTCTTTGTCTCCTCAGGCCCACAGCATTATAAGCTCTACCATGCTATTTCGTCAAGGATCTTTCTCTTATCCAAGCAAAGGAAGTGCTTTCTTTTTATTGTAATGTAGTTGTAAAACTCAAACAACCATCATAATTTCATTAAATCATGCTGAACTTCATAGAATTGCTGAAAAGGATTCATAATATGCAATATTTGTTCTGCAAACTGACTGAATATTTATAATATTTAGTCTATATCATGCTATTTATTCTAAAAAATGACATATTTGTTTTTGTTTTCTTAGTAGAGCATAAGGCAAATTATATTAATTAGGCTATTTACATGATTTCCTAACTTAGAGCAGTGAAACTTGCCTTTAGCTAGCAAATAATTGGAATTACAATTGCTAGAGATATCACAAGTTTGTTAATTATATCAGGCTTCATCAAGCTCTGATAGGTTGCTAAATGGTCTTTTTTCCCTCCTCCCCTCTTTTTTCCTTTTCTCATCTACCTCAACTCCTGTCCCCTTTAAATCCTTATGTAGAATGAAATTACTATAAAGTATATATATACCTGATCACCTGCGCTACAATTTCCACTTCAAATGTGGGAGTCTATAATCTTCTACAGATGGACAGACTGTAGTTTGTCATTGTTCCCTTTTGAAAAAAATTAGGCTTGAATGTTGAGAAAAATCCAGGTCTTCCCCTCTCTGCTTTTCAGAAATAATGGAAATTTTAAAAAGAGACGTTAAAGGCAGAAACCAAAACAATGAAATCTAACAAATTTAGTGGTAATGTAGTATACCTGTAAAACTATTTTAGTTTTTACTATTAAGATGTATTTAGAAGTTTTCCTATGCCTTCCCCTCCACCCCACACACACAATTTGGGGATAGAAGCCAGTTGGGGAAGTGTAGGGGGCAACAGAAAAAAACATGATTCAAAACGAATCACGAATAACTGAAAGAAACTATAACTAAAGCATTATCTGATTATGTTACTGTTGCCTAATGACTTCCAATGCCTCCCAATTGTTCTTAGAACACTTTCCAGACTGTGTTCTATGGACACTAGTTTTCTAGCACACTACTCCTGAGATACAATCCTCAAAATAAGTGGGAAGTATTCCAACCTCAAATAACTTCAGGAAATCCTGTATGTTATACCTCATTCTGGGAGAGTCACACAACATGTCAACAGATGAAAGGATCTGAGAAATCCTACAGAGGACAACTATTTAATATTGATTAACCTAGTATTTCCAAAGCATGTTTGAGCATAGGTTTTTCTTTCTCTTTTTACATAACGCCTATTGTCATTTTGTGGACTTACTTTCTGGAGGAAATGGTACCTTAGGCTAAAGGCCAAACTGTTCCATACGTCCTACAAGGCTGGTAACAGTTCATCCCTCCCTGTCTCTCTAATCTCACCTCTTGCTCCTTTCCTTCCTGCTCTTGCTCTTTTCAGTTCCCTAAAAGAAGCCATCCTCTCTCACTTCCAGACCTTTCTTCACTGGACGAATTTCTTCTCATAACTCTGGTCTCCAAAGAACTGTCCTTTCTCTGAAAATCCTTGCCTGCGCCCACTCCTTTAAAACTCAGGGGTTCCATTTAGGGGCACCTACTTTTTTCTGTTTTCCAAGGCACACTCTATTTGCTTCTGTCTCTGTTTGTCAGTAAGCCGTGTTCACTGTTATATCCTCAGGCAGTGGTGTGATAGAGCTAGCTTGCGCTGGAACTGGCTTGTACTGGCTCACAAGAGCCATTGTTAAATTTTCGGAAATGTTGTGAGTCCATTGATGTCCCCATGGTAGCTCAAAATCAGTCATGGTGGGAATATTTTCATGACAGAAACTGGCAAACACAACAAAGCAGGCTTGTTTTGAGCTGGTTGTTCAATATTCACCAACACATCACTGACTCCATGCCTAGCATAGTACCTGATACCTGATGCACAGTGGGCATTTAGTAATTTTTTGAATGAATAAATAAAATAATTCTACTTTTCAAAAATATTTTTTGTTGCCTCAGTGTGTCTACTTCTTAGGCTCTGGGAACAATCCTCTTCACATTGTGCAAGTTTTCTTGTGTCTTTTTTTAAAAAGAAAACTATTTTGCCTGAAGGAAAAGACTGTCATTTATTTCTATATAACCTAGAGTGCCTTGAAGAGAGTAAGCAGTTCATAATTTTTAAGTGACAGTTATATCTGTGAATTGAGCTTGTGCTGTCTCACCTCCTTTAGTCAGTTAATTATACCTCCCCTAACCCTTATTCCACTGGTAGTGGCAATCATTGAGCCTAATTTTTTTTTTTTTTTCTAAAATATATTGAGTATAGAGTCACCATGGGGCAGGGATAAAAATTGGTTGTTGTTTTTGAAGCCCCAATTCCACTCATCAGATTTTCCAGGTGAGGAGGGGAAGGGATAAACACACACGTACACACACACACATGCACATGCATACGCACATGCACATACACAAATACGGCTCTCTCAAAGCTTAGAGAGTTGCCTAATTAACTTAAATAATTAGATTACTGTCTTGGGTCAGGTTCTCCAGGAGCCAACTTGGAGATGAGGATTTTTGTACAAGTGGTTTATTAAGGAAGTTCTCCCAGGAGAAACTGGTAAAAGTGAGTAAAGCAGGACAGGGATAGAAAGCCAAGTAGGAGTGTAATCTTGAGCAAAAGTCCTGGGGAACGTAGGCTTCGGCTGGACCCCACAGAGGAATGCCAGACTGTTAACATCTCAGAATCCTCCCAACCTGAGGCAAGGATGCTGAAACTTCATACTCCGGTTCCTGAAGACCATGGTGGTTGGAAACAAAAATAGGCATGGGACAGGCACACAGATATTGTAGGAGAAATCCGAGGAGATCTGGAAGGAACACGTTAAGTCTAAAATGAGATTATAAACAAATTAAGAGTTAAGCTGTCTGCCTTTGGATATGCTTTAATTATCTTTAGTCATGACTATTGTTAATCACCTCTTTGACCTTGGAGAGATAGATTCTGGGTCTCAGTTTCCTCATTTATAAAACAGAGATAAGGAGAGATAGACCAGCTTCATAGGACATGTTAAGCAGTTTGGACTTCAGCCTAAGGCAGCATTTCCTCCAGTAAATCCAAAAAATGCTAATAGGTGTTATGTAAAAAGAAAAAAAGATCTATGCACAAACATGTTTTGGAAAACCCAAGTTAATCAATGTTAAATGACTGTCCTCACTGTAGAATGTCTCAGAGCCTTTTATGGGTTGATATATTGGACTACATATCTCTAATGTCCCTTTTATATCTAACATTCTATTGTTTCTTAATCACTGTGACAAGTCTGAGATTTTACCCTACTTGCAAGCTAGAAAGGTAACCTCGCAGAAGACAGGAGACTCCTGGATCAGAGGCAAGGGACAGTTTATTATTCTATAGCAGTAGCAGTACCCACAGTATCAGCATTTGTGTAAGTTCCCTGAACCACAGTTCCCAAGGGAAATATGGAAAGGATCAGATGACATCTACATAGGCAGTGGGATGCATTATAGGAAAGAAACTCTGAGCTTAAGGAAGCCAAATAGCAGTAAGTATGAGCAGTAAGTATGCCTTATCCTTTTCCTGGAGGAAGATATTATTTTTAATATACTCATAGAAAAAAACCCTGCCCTCTATTTCAGTTCCTCTAGCAGAGATGAGATGTTGGCTATACACATACTTTAAAAAAGATCATCCAGCACAAAAGTAGTCAGTGCTTCTGCTTGCTCAATGTGTAGAAAAGCCTAATCCCTATGGACAAATGTCCTCTTACCTTGTTCTAGAGTCTATTTCACCAATTATTTATTTTAACATAATATCTGAGACGTGTGGACAAGAAATGAATAAGCATTTTCCTGAAACTTGAGTAAATGTAATCCTTTCTGATCAGATCATCTCTTGGAAAACAGTGAGAGCTGGTGAACTCAATAGGTAGATTCTCAGGCTCAGGATGTGTACCCCATAAGCCTGTTTGTCTTTCTTCCTTCTTCCTGTCTCTGTTTATTCAAGTTGCTTAGTAGTTACTAGGATTAGTCACACTATTTCCAATTTGTACTGTGACCTCACTATTTGCTTTAAGAAATACAGTAAACTTTGAGAATAACAATAGATATTATTCACCAACTTCCTAACAAATCCACCCAAGTTATTTCTTCATCTGTGGAAAGTTTCTCACCTTGGACCACCTTCAGAGAGAATATAATCAAGCTAGGCAGATAAGTATACCCTCACAGGCCCAAGGCAAATCACAATTTTAATAAAAATTGGAAATATGACCCATAGTATTGGGACTTTGCCTCTCTAGGCTGTTCGAATGTATCATTTTCAAGGCTTGGTATGGAGCAGGCTATAGACATCCTAGAGTGCTAGGAACATGCATTAAATTTTTCTTAATCTATTTTTCTTACCTGACAAGGTAAGCACCTTGGATATTTTCTGGAAGTGAAAAATGTGTACATTATAAATACATGAAATAAAGTATTTACAAAATTGATTTCTACTCCAAGTAATAATAAAACCATGCCCAACCAGAGTACGAAAATATGGTCAGGTGAATTGATTAGTGTGATAATCTATAACAAATATCAGGTTTCTCTGAATTTTAAGCAACATAGCCAATGTCCATATCCTATAATAAGTTAATGTTTATGAAATTTTCAGATTGTCTTATTATTTCCTCAGCTTGAATCTTCCAGGTAATTTATTCTGGCATTTTTTCACATGGATATAGCACAGATTCTTTAGCTTATTTCATTAAAGTCAAATAGAAATATATTAGGTAAAATGTTCAAGTGATTATGTCACATGGTTCAGACCCTGTCTCCATTTTCAAAGCAGAAGAGGTATAAATGTTTGAGTTGTCATCCATGAGCATAAGTTAGTGTAAATGATTACTATGTGCAAGCTGTGGAATCAGTATCATTTCTCTTACCTCACATCTCAGTGATATACACACATACCAGCATAATTAACCTCAGTTCATAAGGACAAAATCAATAGCATTCATGAATTCCAGAAATGATAGGTGAAGAAAATCTGTAACAGTGTGCTGGATCCCATACTTCCTCTGGGAATGGGTTGATTACTAAAATTTGAGAATCACACTTGCAATTACAGTGTTTGGCCCTGCCTGGGTGTTATGTGCTATAATTATCAGAACAGTAGAAAATAATATTTCAATATGGTTTATTTTCTATTGCTTCTGAGTGAGTCTCCCTAGGAATCAGTTTTATTAATGAGACCAAATTATAAGCAGCCCTGCTTGCTTGTCCTTGATATAATGAATTTAAACAAATAGCCAAAAATAGGCCCTGGTAATTATGTTTTATAGTTATGTACTCCATGTCATTTTTCAAGTTGCTATCAGAGTGTTATGTACCCAGTAGGTGCTCAATAAATATTAATTGATGTTGATGTAACAGTTTCCTTCTGGAAGTAGTCAATTTCTCATATTTGTGCATCCTTTGTTTTTTTCTGTGCCTCCTTGATTACAAGGATCTGATCAAAGACTTCCTCACCTCCTCATGCTTAGAAGAGCACATATTTTAAAAATTGTTAAATCCCTTTTTCATAACAAAAGCAACTGCCGTCAAAATGATTTCCTCGCCACATTTAGCATTTCCCTCTGTAAAAATAAAATCCACAGAACATCATATAATATCTTGGACAGTATTTATGATGGAAAAAAGTGCCTTTCATAATAAAATCAACCACAAAACAGAAGTCCTTCCTTAACCAACTCTAGGACTAACAGTTATTGGAGTAGGTAGCAGCTTATTTGAGGCACAAATATATTATTCCAAACAGTCATGCTTGACATTCCCAACTTCAGAAGGGCCTTAAAGTCTATTTAAACTGGGTTAAGAGAGTGTGTTACCAAAGAGGGAAAGCACATTAATTTACACATGACTTGGGATTGGTTTTTCTGATTAACCTGTTTCTAATCACCAGCAGGAAAAAATAAAATAAAATATATATATATATATATATATCTCATAGGAGATGAGGCACATGCTTTGCTTCTGATGAAGGAAGGAAGCAAGCCAGGACGACGAACACATGAGATCATTGAGTCACAGTGATAGCAAATCTCGGACAGCCAGGGAAACACAAGGGCAATGGATATCTTGGGCAAGAAGAGTGCTTATGAAAAAGGCCCAGAAAGAAAAAATGACAAAGACAAACTCTTAACTCCACAATTTCTGCTTAGATCAACTGCATTCCTAAGTTTAAATAAAAAAAAATTTGCTCAACCATGTCTATACATTAGAATCACCTAGAGAGCTTTTAACAACTATGTATGCTTGGGGCTCACCACCAGAAATCCCAATTGGTCAGGCGAAGAACCAGAACACTGGTATTTTTTACATCTCCCAGGGTGATTCTAACGTGTTGCCAGTTGGATAACAACTGACCTACAGTAAAATTGAGGAGTCGAGGCTTGCTTCATACATATGAATGATTTTTAGTCACTGTTTTTCTTAAAACAGTGGTTTTAAAACTTTAGTGTCCATCAGCATCACCTAGGGATAATTGCATATTTAATTAGCACCTTCAGACAATTCTGATTCCAGTCACCCACTTTGATGAAAGGAGCCTGACATGAATGAGAAGGATCAACGTCTGGTCTATAAGTAAAGATAAGTTTTGGAATGTACAATACAGACTATAGCTTTGCTACTTAAGATGAGGTCCTCAGGCCAGTAGTATAGCACGGTCATCTTTCATTTGAAATGCAGAATCTCACGCACCTACTCCAGACTCACCAAATCAGGGTCTGCATTGTAACAACATTCTCCAGGTGATACAAATGCATGTTAAAGTTTGAGTAGCACTGGGCTATTGAACCCTCAGACCTCCTTTATAACTTGACCATTCCTTACTTGTTCAAATCACTGTATAAGTGGTTTTCAGACTTTGTTTTGTTACATGGTAGACAATCAATAAATATTTGAATGAATGATTGAATCAATGCACTGCCCACTTTAAGTATCAAAAACTGAATAGAACATGTCCCAAGTGATTTGTTTTTTCTTTAAAACTTGGAACATGGGCCTTTTACAAATTTGCAGGAGGGAAGGTGTTTTCCAAAGACTAACTAGAGGAGAAGAATTTGCCTCTTATTTCTGGCTACACACCCCCTCCCACGTAAAGTTCCTTAACTCCACACAAGATATTCTCTTTTGACATGAGCATTTCAGACGGGTCTATGTGAACCCTGAGGAAATGTTTGCACTTTGTTTTCTCTTTACTTTGCATGTCTGTAGGCATGTGCATGCATGCATGTGCGTGTGTGTGCATTCTCTCATGCATGTGCTTATGTACGTACATTCACTAACATACATAGTGGTACTCCGGGAACACAATGAATAGTGTTGGTCCCTATATTACTATTATTATTGCTAACCTCATTATCATATCTAGAATGAGATTGATGATGTAAGATTCAGTCAGATTTATATGTATTGTTGACATGTTTGTGATGCTGTTGATTCAGATGGCCAGAAAGCTACATCTGTTCAGAATTTGAAGGTACTTAGTAATTTCTTTTTATTGCTATTTGCTGGAAAGTGGCATTAAAATTTTACTTTGCTTGTTTATACCAAACCTTCCAGCTATGAACTGAATATCCTTGAGCATAAGAAATGCTGGCATTGCATTTTTTATAAGCACTGTAGGTGATTCTGATAAAGGTGTTCTCTCAATCACAGTTTGAGAAAACTTGGTCCAGAGTACCAATCAGGAAGCAGGAAGAACAATAAATATTATTGAACCTTCACCATGGACCAGGCACTGTGCTGTTAGGTGCTCTTCTGTATATTGTTTCACAAAATCTACACCACAGCCCTCATTTTAAAATATGAGGAGAATGAGGCTCAGGGAAGGAAATAATGTGCTCCAAGTCACACAGTTTCTACATGATGGATCTCAAAATTGAACCCACAATTAGCTGAGATCACATGTTCTGGAATCAGACTGCTTGGGATAGGGACCTAGGTCAGCTACTTCCCATGTGACGTTGGAAAGTTGCTTAACCACTCTGTTGCTGGAAAGGGGTCCCAATCCAGATCTCAAAAGAGGGTTCTTGGACTTCGTGCAAGAAAGAATTTGGGGTGAGTTCAAAGAGTAAAGTGAAAGCAAGTTTATTAATAAAGTAAAGGAATAAAAGAATGACCACTCCTTAGGCAGAGCAGTGGCATGGGCTGCTCAGATAAGTATACTTATAGTTACATCTTGATTATATGCTAAACAAGAGGTATTCATGAGTTTTCTGGGAAAGGGTTAGGCAATTCCCTGAACTGAGGGTTCTTCCTCTTTTTAGACCATATAAGGTAACTTCCCCATGTTGCCGTGGCATTTGTAAACTGTCATGGTGCTGTTGGGGGTGTCTTTTAGCATGCTAATACATTATAATTAGCATATGATGAGCAGTGACAACGACCAGAGGTCACTTTCGTTGCCATCTTGATTTTGGTGAATTTTGGCCGGCTTCTTCACCGCATCCTGTTTTATCAACAAGGTCTTTGTGACCTGAACCTTGTCCCAGCTTCCTGTCTCATCCTGTGATGTAGAGTCCCTAACCTCCTGGGAATGCAGCCCAGTAGAACTCAGCCCCTATTCAAGATGGAGTCGCCCTGTTTCAAACACCTCTGACAACTCCATATCTCAGTTTCCACATCTATATAATAGAAATAATACCTCACAGGGTTAGTAAATAATTAATTGAGGTAATAGATGTAAAGTACTCAGAAGAGCAGCTGATACAGAACAGGCACTCAGTAAATGATAGCTGCTGCTGCTATTTTTATTGTTATTATCCTCATTACCATTATTATCAATATCATCATCATTATCTGACTCCGAAGGACTTGCTGTTTTCTACATCATGTTACCTCCCCATAGTTGTGATTGTAGTATATTCTGCAGAACACAAAATTACTCCCTCAAGAGAAGAGAATATGTAATAGTATATTGAATACCTTGAATCCGTTACTCCACCCTCTCTCCTCAGAAATCTCTCAGGGAGAGATTGCTCCTTTCCCTCTGCCCTCACAACTTACAGGTCTCTGTGGGCTCCAGTATGGTCATTATTTAAGTTCATCATTGAGTATGGAGATATACAAGAAGCTGTAACTGCGTTAAAAACACAGGCAGCAGAGGCCTCAGCAAGGTATCGTCACCTATGAAGCAGATGAACATTTGTTTCAAAGAACGATCCCCCTGTTGAGTAAACATTTCAGAGCAGCAAAAGGCATCAAGTACATTCTATAGTTTAGATGGGCTATTCTAAGTTTAAAATGTATTAGTGAAGGCAATACAAATATTTTACCCTGAAGTGTATTTCTTTGACATATTTTGAAATTGCTGCTACAAGACCAGACTGAGGTGACCCTGCAAAGCTCTTTTGTGGGGGAAATTTGCATCTGTACAGGATCTCCATTAATGCAGCTAGGCCTTCCATTTCTAGGCCTTTCCCTAATCTAGGAGGGATTCACTTCAAGTCTGATACCTTTAAAGGTCTGAAAAGAAACATTTACCATCTATTTTCTCTTAGGGCTGCTACCTGTGAGGTTTCATCTACATAATAAGACTACCTTTGCTAGCCAGGCCTCTTCTTTTCTCCCATAACCTGTCTTGCCATTAAAATCTGCTTTACCAACAAACCTGTTTTACATGACCATGCTCTGAGCCCTCATTCTGTCCTATAACCTCAAGATGGTATGTAGGTTTCTGTACCTCATTATCGGGGGCAGGGGTGGATCTTCATTCTGAAGAAGAATGTACGTGTTAAATTAAGTTGTACGCCTTTTCTCCTATTAATCTATCTCAGGGCAGTGATTTTTTAGCGAAACTTTAAGGGGCCGAGGGCCGTGGCCCCCAGGTTAAAAAAGTCTTGTAAACCAAAAATAAAATTTGAAGGCCACCTGCAACCATCTGAATGGACTTCCCGCTAAACCAGGACACTCTAAAATTTCACCTGAAGGACTGGTTCAGGCCATAACGGGAAGTGGGGGTCGGACATGCCTCACTGTACCCCTCCAGCATTAACATCAACACAGACCTTAAGTCTGGTAAGAAACATTTACAGTCTATTCTCTCTAAAGCCTGCTACTTGGAGGCCTCATCGGCATGATAAAACCTAGGCCTCCACAACCCTTTGTCTTAACCCAGACATTCCTTTTTGCTGATAATAACTCTCAGCCAATTGTCAGTCAGGATATGTTTAAATGTATTTATGACATGGAACCCTCCCATCTCCTCCCCCAACTCCCTACCCCCTTCAAGTTGTCCCGCCCTTCCAGATCAAACCAATGTAAATCGTACATGTATCGATTGATGTATGTCTCCCTAAAATGTATAAAAACTAGCTGTACCGTGGCCACCTCAGACACATGTTGTCAGGACCTCCGAGGCTGCGTCACAGGTGCATCCTTAAACATGGCAAAATGAACTTCCTAAGGTGATTGAGACTTGTGTCAGATACTTTTTGGTTTACAATCTTTAGACCACAAATACTATTTTGGAGTTGCAAATAGTATTTAATCCCATCTACTTTGGTCCCATGCTTCTATTTCTTTTCCAGTCAGGAGGGTAAATACTGTATATGGATCAGGAATATGGATTTTAGGGTTAGAGAATGATAAACCCAGGGCTTAGCACTGCTACTTATGAGCTCTGTATCTTTCAAAAAATTACATCACTTCTCTGAGCCTCAACTTCCTCAGAGCCATAACAAAGATAGCAAGAATTCTGTCCTTAACAGATTGTTATGAAGATTAAGTGAAATACCCTCGATATGGTACCTGACATAGTGTATGGCCCCAAATGTTTAAAAAAAAAAAATTGCTAATATAGTAGCAATTATTCTGCCACTCTATTTGTTTTCCTCTACTATTCCTAGTAAGCCTTGAAAGTCTCCTCACAGAATTGGACACCAGTTGTGACACCTTACAACATTACACAGATTATTTATTAAATACCCAAGAGCTCAAACTGGATTTTCACAGGTCCCAGAGAGCTCAAATTGGTAGGGCCCATGGAGATTGGGTATTGACATAGAAACTCAAAATAATTTTTTTAACAATAAATGTTGGTTTACATATATTAGAACATAAAATAGGATTACAGTGAATGCCTTAAGATTTAATAACATATTTTAACGTGTCTTAAATTACTATATGACTTGATATACTTTCCATTGGCAATCAAAGTGAAAAATGGTACACTTGTTCAGCCGCCCACGTTTTATTCTCATTAAATAGAGAGTGCACTATTCCAAATATGAATCTCTCTGGAATGAGATGTTTTGGAAGCTATGACCTTTCCTTCTGTTATCATTGGAAGAAAAAATCAATGTATTTTCTACCTTAATTCATGCATGCTGGGGAGAAATCCACCACTTGGATATTCTGGTGTAATTATTTCATTATAAGAAATAAAACCTAAATACAGAGTCTTGCTAGTTTAAATAATTAAAGCGTAAAAAACCCACTATTGAAAATCCCCCCGTGAGCCAAATTTATATGTGATTACTGCAAACTTAATGTTTCTGCTCCTTTAGGAGTTTTATTAAAAACAAATTCCCAAGTTAAACACTTAGCACAGGACACCTTGTTGAGCCCCTCAGCACAGAGAATTCCCAAATTCTGTGTTTCACTTTCTGCACTCTTTGAGGAGAACCTATCCGGAGCAAAGAAAAAGTCATAGACAAAAGCTTGAAAAATGTATTCCAATGGATACGACAGGAGGCAGGGAAATGCTGGCTAGAAGAGAGTGGTTCCCCAGCAAAGGCCCCACCCACAACCCTGAGCCTGCAGCCCTAAATGAGAACCTCACATCCCTGTTTTCCTGCCCAAATGTTGCTTTTTCCAAAACCACCCTGGCCCACCACGCCTCCATCCTGTACCCATAAAAACTCGTAACTCCACTGGCAGAGGAACAGAGCAGCATGGCAGAGAAAGAGAAGGAAGAAGCATGTGAACGTTGAAGAGGCAGCTGGATGGTTAGAGAGGAGTTTGGCCAGGGACGGCCGAACTCCAGGGGAAGATTATCTTCCCACTCCTCTCCCTTTTCAGCTCCCCATCCCACTGAGAGCCACTTTCATCACTCAATAAAACCTCCACATTCACCATCCTTCAAGTCCGTGTGACCTGATTCATCCTGAACACAGGACAAGGACCCAGGTACCGAGAGGAATGAATAGGCTGTCACCCTGATTCTCCACTGAGCGATTAACACTTAGCCATCTGGAGATGGCAACTGCTTCAAGAGCATTAATTGTAATACACCCCTAAAAGCTACCACAGGACCGGAGCCCAAAAGTGCTCGCCCCGGCCCCAGTACCCGCTCGCCTGTGTGCTCCCACCTCGCGCAAGAGGTTTGAGCGCTGCAGCCGAGTAAGCAAGCCACACTCCCTGTTGCAAGTCCCATGAGGAGGTTCAGGGAACTCTCGCATCTCACAGTGAATTTGGAAACATTTTCCTGAAAAGAATGAACCTTTTCCTAGTTAAAAAAAAAATATATATATATATATATGTATATATATATATATACACACACACACACATACACATCTTACCAAAATGACTCAGACAACTTGATCTGTAAATGTAAAAAACAAATTTAGTCCTTATTTTAAAATCTAAATACAAACATAAACATATTACAGGTAGTTACATATGAATGGGGTAGGGGAGTCCTCTATCCTCACCCAATAGAAATGCCAGGTTCAGCAATTATCACATTGCCTGTCTAAAAATGGTAATTCAGCAGTGCAAGGGAGAGGCCATTTCCTGATGGTCCACGCCTGTTAACATCAAAATGTTAATTGAATGTAGGCCCCAGGGAGAAGCAACTTCCTGGGCATGCGTGTTAAGAGACAAAAATGGTGAAGTATGGTCTTCTGGGGGCACATTCCACCCTCAGGGAAGAAAGCCTCAGATGGGCATGCTCATAACTCCTTAAACACACTGCACATGCTCAATTCCAAAGGGTAAGGAAGCCCACCCTAAGGGAAGAATCATGGGAAAGAGGCAAGCTTATAAAAGTCCCAGGATCACGGTTAAATGGGGCACTTGACCTTCTCTTTTTAACCTTCACGTGCCCACTTGGGTCTTTTCCAAGCTCATTTTCCTTTCTTTCCTGTTCTAAGGCCTTTTAAAAATAAACTTGCATTCCTGTTCTAGAACTTGCCTCAGTCCCTGTTTTTGCTTTATGCCTCTCAGTCGAATTCTTTCTTCTGAGGAGGCAAGGACCAAAGTTGCTACAGACCGTTAAGGCTAGGCCACCGGTAACTTGGGGTAACTTGGATCTCTTCCACCAGTAACACACACACCAGGCTTAAAATGTTGTACAAGCTTCTTTTCCTGGCAACATTCGAGGAGCAGATAGTCTCCATTTTATGTAAAATATTCCAGAGCATAAAAGATGTTTAATCTCAGTGGTGTGTACATGGGTATTTGTTATACGTTTGCTCTTTTGCATATTTGGAATACTTTCTTATTTAAAGTTTAAAAAATAAAAAAGTGTATAAGAAAGAAATGGCAAGGAGCTTCTCAGGGAAGAGATTAGTTATGCAAGGCCAGAAGAGGAGGCAAGAAAGAGAGTGGGAATGAATGAAGGAGATGGAAGAACAAATGAGCACAGGTGGAATTTGGAGTCAGAGAACAGAGCTAGAAACTGAGGAGAGATTGTTTTAGTAACTGGAGTGGAGATTGAGAAAATCATTTAAGATGTTGTTGCATGGCCCAGTTAAAAAAAAAAATCTACATATGCTTAAATGCCCTTTGACTCAGAGTTACTCTTCTTTTGGATGTGAAAGAAATAAAAATATTTTACCCCAATATATGGCCCCCTGGTATAGTGGGCATCTTTAATTAAAAACACTTGGAGAACGACAAGTACTGGAAGAGACTTTTCCCCATCTACATAAAGATAGAACTGACCCACCAAGGAGAACAATTGTTCTTCCCCTCCTTGTTATCTCATTATTCATTACAGAAAAAAAAAAAAAAAAAGAGAGACACCTGAACAGACCCCATTTCAAGATAATGACTGTCTCCAAGGGTCATATAAATTCCAAAGAAAACTATTCACAAGTTAATCTCTGTTCCCTAATCCAGTCATTCTCCCTAGCAATTGTGTGTTGTTCCTCAATAGAATTCCTCTTCTATCTTCTCCCATAACCTGTTTTACCAGAATCCAAGACCCCATTCTTTCTGTAACTTCAAGATGGTATATAAGTTTCTATACCTCATTGGGAAGTTGGGTCTTCATTCTGAAGGTTCCTGTCTATACATGTTAACTAAATTTGTATGCCTTTTCTCCTATTAATCAATCTGCCTTATGTCAGTGATTTTTAACAAACCTTTAGGGGACTAAGAGCCTTGGCCCCCACAGATTGTGGTGCCATGTTAAGATTGTCCTAAACACCATCCATAAGGAGGCCAAATTTTATTTAAGCTGCATATGTGTATTTGCATTCCTTAATAGTATCTGACCACCCAGAGGAAAGTACCATCAACATACAAGAGGCCAGTTCAAATTGGCCAGATCAAAGCATGTAAAAACCGAATGTTCTGGTTTGCCTTTTGACCACAGTCAAAATTACAGAAGCTTACCTGCTCTTATAAATTGACACAGGAAGACAAAACTTGCAAAAAATGTAAATCACCAAGCCTATGGTTATTCCTCCTCAAGACCTGAAGAAACCGATGAGCTCGCTTTTTCAAATGTTAAGATTTAGCTTTCCCTTCTGCAAGCAGCCAGAGCTCTAGCGCTCCCCAAAGTCAGTCTTTAAATAGATGAGAGAAGGATGTGCCAAGAGAGAATGTTTATGTTGGACCTCTTCGAGGGCAGGAATTCTGTAAATGTTTGGTGTCATAAACCCCTAATGAATGAAATAAAATGACTGCAAATCAACTTCTCAGCATAGTCACTACTCTTCTGGGTATGGTAGCCAAGGTATGCCTGAAAAATGGTGGGCTGGGTTCATGAAGCAACACAATGTTGGTCATGTTACATCTTGGCATCAAGGGAGACCAGTCTCCAGAAAATAAGATCTTAGAAGCCTATGTTCCATTTTTGTTAAATAAAGTAAGCCTGTTACAGAGTATTAGACCTTCATTAGCGAGTAGGAATAAGAGATGAGCATTCTGGAAAAATAATTACTACAGAAATTTTAAAAAGCAACAGATAGTACAACTTAGCAATATTCAAAACCTAAAAAGATTAGCTTAGCTGTTTTCAAATGGCAAGAAAAAATAGCATGCATGCAAAGCATGGCTAAAGTGCTGTAACTACAACAAAATGAAATTCTCTGGGCAGCGATTACATAACTTACCTAGACTTGCCTTGAACTGGTGCAGTGAAAATTGCATAAACAAAAAACAGCTACATGTGCATCAGCTATTGTGTTATGGCTTTACCCCACTAATTTATTCTCACTGGTCCTGACCTGGATAATAGTAGCTAATAATAGCAAAAAGAAAAAAACAAAAACAAAAACAAAAACAAAAACCCTTACCGGTATTTCTTGTCTTTTGGATTTCATTCCAATGCTTTCACAAGGAGCTGCATTGGTCATGAACTACTTGAATTTTATTATACCTACAGCAATTTTTAAGCAGAAAAAATTGCTCATGGGAATTCTAATCCTTCCATTATAGAAATAATGAAGCTGTTTTATTTGCAAGAGGAAAATTGTTGGGGAATGTAGAAAAACTATCAAATTGCAAAAGACAAGATATAAACAGACTGCTTATTAAAATTGCAGTAGTGTTTTGTATTGAAAGACGCAAAGGAACTTTGAAAAACTAGCGTGTAGGGTGTCTCCTCCATCGTTTGTTGTAATTCTTTGGCATAACTGATGGATTAGTCCACTTGTGTTGCTTTAAATAAACACTGCAGGCTGGGTAATTTATAAAGAAAAGAGGTTTAAATGGCTCATGGTTGTGCACGCTGTACAGGAAACACGGTGCCGGCATCAGCTTCTGGTGAGGCCTCAGGAGGTGTACAATAATGGCAGAAGGCAAGAGGAGCACCATGTCACGTGGTGAGAGAGCCAGAGAGAGAGAGAGGTGAGGTGCCATACTCTTTTAAACAACCAGATCTCACATGAACTAACTGAGCAAGAACTCACTCATCACCAAAGGGATGGCATTAAACCATTCATAAAGGATCCATCCCCAGGATCAAATCACCTCCCACCAGGCCCCGCCTCCAACATTGGGAATCACATTTTAACATGAGATTTGGAGGGGAGAAACATCCAAACCATACCAACTGGTAATTTAGAAACTCCTAGACACATAGATATGCATCCACAGAATTATATACATTGCTGTTTTGCTGTAAATACATATAAGGAAATGTAAAGTCCAAACCTGTTTTGTGGCTTTTTATCACTTCACCCTCCCGATACTTAAAAAAAAGGGGGAATGCCTGCTACAGTTCCCTTTTTACCACATGGCTATCTGTTTCACCATCGAATACAGTGACTGCATGAGTCATTTTCTGAGCTGTCTGGCTAATGAGCGTCCTAGGTATTAATAGAAGTGAAATCAGCTTGTTCCATTGTGGAAACTTGCATTGTCAGCAGGGCCAGATGAAGACCTTAAAAAATTTGTGTTTTGTACCTCAAAATACAATTTTGCTGTTTGAAATAATATATATATGTGTACTGAAATGATTGCAAAATGCCAAATAGGTTTGTTACAGCTATGTCTCTTTTTGTTGCCCCTGATATGCTGGTGCCTTAGTCATGCGCCTAGCTCACCTATTGGGTAAACCAGAACTATAAGTTTTCATACTGACAATACGGTTTGCTTTTTTTGTTTGTTTGCTTTTCCTCCTACTCCAGTAATGACTGTTTTGGATTCATATCTTAGGGTGTCCCTAAACTCTCCAACTTGACCAACATGGCTGTTATGTTGAGTCCAAAATTGACAATCTGGCAACAAAAGCTCACAGTAGAAATTGTCATACATACTTTCAGGTTCTTTCTTCAAAAAAGATGCTTCTGAAAAAAGAAATATGGGTACCAGGGGAACAGAGCACCCTATTTATTCACCATCCATCAATAAATTTATTCATTTAACGAATTAAGTGCCTACTATGTGCAATGTATTCTCTCAGGCAATGAAAAAAGCAGAGATGAAAAAGGCACACTTCTAAAGAAGTTTTCAATCCACTTTGAAAACATGATCTTGTGGGCCATAGCCCTCATTTAATGGCACAGAAAGGAAATTCCATTTGAAAGGAAGAGAGCAGAAAGGCTTTTTCCACTGCCTTATCAAATGTGACTTTAAGTGTCCCTGCCTGGTAAATATAACCACATTGTAAACTTTACATGCCAGAGAATGCTTTTGCCTTCTTTTGAATTTGCCCACAGTGCCTAGAAATATAGCACCTGTGCACTTATTAGGTATGTAGTATTTATGAGTTAACTACTAATTGTCACAAAGCAGTTGTATCTGCATAATGCCTTTGTTCTTTATGTATACTTTAAAAACATTTAACTTCATTTTATCAAGCGAAATTGCTTTCTATAATTTTGGCTTGTGATATAGTCAGTACAATTAATATAAGATTAATATGAGATAAAATTAAATTACAATAGTTAAAATTAATGTAAGATGAATATATAAATACAATCATACATTTGTCTAGTTTTTACATTTAAAGTTCACGTTTTTGGGAGCCAAAAATCAAGGTAAACTATTCTGTACTTAAAATCAAAAAAAGAGGGGACATAAATAGCATGATAAAAACAGAGGCTTTCAATTGTGAGTTAGTTAAGAACAAAGAAAATGTCTTACTCATTTTCTGCACGATGGCTTCTTGCATAGGGCCCACCCAGTACGTGTTCCACAAATGTTTGGAAAAGAAGAAAGAGATTTCTGAAGAACAGCTAAAAAGTAAGCCCTCTGAGGATGTTGTAATCCCCAAGTGAAGGCTCAAAGAGACATATGGGGCATTGGATACTATATGCAAAGTTTTGGAAGCGTGAAATGGCAAGGTGCATTTAGCTGTATGGTGGGAGTTCTGTAGATCTGGAGAATCTGTTGTGCAGAGGAAACAGCTAGAGATAAGGCTGAGGAAATAGACAGAAAACAGACAAAAAGCATTTGTATTTTATGTGGAACTCAATGGAGAGCCACTACCAAGTTTTAAGCAAGGACAGTAACATAAGATTTATAATTGAAAAGTATCAGTTGGTTGTAGTGAGGAAGAGGGATTGGAACTGGTGACAAAGTAAAGTCAGGTGGACTACTTTAGAAAGCTATGGCATTAATTCTGCAATCCCTCACTTACCATTTCCTAAACCTGTCATCACATTCCTTCAATCCCAATTTTTGTGTTTCTCTTGTGTCACAAACCTTGTTTCTTTTCTCTTTGTGTAGTCCTCCTTCTAGGTTGCCATTTACACTCATCCTTACCTGATATCATTATTCATCTGCTTAAGTTTCTTAGATAGCTACTCTTTTTTCACCTGTCTCTCCAAAATCCTCAACTTTGTATCAAAGTAGAAATAAGGAGGAAGTGGTGTGTGCAGAGGAAGGAAAGAAGGATTCAAACCTGGGTCTATCTGCACTCTTACTATGCCATATTGCCTCTCTAGCAAGGCATAGTATTGGTTAATAATTTTCTTTTTAAATCCAAAGTCTAGGAAATATTCATATCATTAAATCTACTTCAAAAATTATGTATTTGTATTATTTTTCTCTAACACACAAATGTTAGAGAAACTCTTGATTTTCCTCAAGGTTACAATTTAATGGGAGGGGTTAAGAGAAGCATGTTATAATTTTCTATTTAATTTAGTGCTTTTCATTTTAACCAGAAGCACTTTTCTTCAGAGAGGAATCCACAAGTCCTAAGTACATACAAGATCCACAGCTCACTTCTGAAAAAAGTGGCCCCAAGTTGTTGTTTCTGCAAAAACAAATGCCAAAGCTCATGCCCAGGGCTTCCTTTCATACACTGATTTGATAGAAAAGATCATTTTCCCCTGAGGTGGCTTTGCATGGAACTCTGCCCAAGAGGAATGTTCCCTACCAGATGACTGCAGACTAAGTGGAGAAAAAAACAGAAGCATTCAGAAGAGACTGGTGCCCAAAATATATCCTAAATGATGATAACCTATTTTGCCAATTTCTGTGAGATCTATGGTATGTTCCCGGCAAGACAGTTTCTGAGATATAGAGTTATTTCATGGTGCAATCACACAGCGTGATCAGAGGGATGGTCCTTTGTTCTATCTCATTTCTCTTCCCCTGTGTAGAGCTAGAAAAAGCCCACCACTGAAGGCAATCTGTGTCTGTCTATTCCCTGCTATCCTAATCTTTCTGTATAATTCACATATACTGTCACACCCAGCTGTGGAGATCATATGGATATTATCTCAATTCCATAGATAGGTGAATGGTGACTGAGAGACATTTGTGGACAATTGCAACTAGTGCTGGGTTGGGAGTCAGAGGTCTGTATAAGTCATGGCCTTAACCTTAGATCACTTAATCTTGCTTTGTCTCAATTTGTCATCTTTGAAATGGGAATATGAATGGTTCTTTGCTCATAAGTTTGTTGCGAGTAATAAGTGGGAAAATACATGTCAACTGCTGGGAACATTGCTGACCACATGGTAAGTGCCTAGTAAATGCCGGTTATTATTTTGGAAGTTGTAAATACATGAATTACCCACCCTTAAACATCTCATAAGAGATGGAACCAGAATTATTTCTATTATTTGTAGTTTAACTTTTTTTACCCCCCACAAACCATAGTATTAATATCATGGTAAGCCTTTGTCATGGGAGTACTGAGGAGCACTCATAGTATTTGTGATAATGTTAAAGTATAATTCAACTACCTATATCCCCACAACAATAAAATGAACCTGAGACAGGCTACAGAATAACAATATAACTACATTACAAAAGGGTTAACTAAATTACTGGTTGATAGTAGTTATTTCAGAGAAAGTTGGGATATTCAATATATGTACCTAATTTCTGAGCATAAAGTCTTAGAAAATAAGCTAATTAATTTCTCGCTGTCTCTCTAATATCATTAAAAAAAACACCTAGGTCTGTCTCAGGCTGACATTCCTAAAACAAATTTATTAGCATAATATATGGTACAATCTTTAGTGTTTTATGTTTCTGTGTAAATATCAATTAGCAGACTGGCTAAAATTTAAGATATAAATAAATGTGCTATCTCCATATAATGGAATATTATCCAGCCATAAAAAAGAATGAAATACTGATACGCTATAACATAAGTAAACCTTGAAAGCATTATGCTAAGTGAAATAAGCCAATCACAAAAGACCACAAGTTTTATGACTCCATTTATATGAAAAGCACATAATGGGATAATTTATAGAGATGGAAAATAGAATAGAGGCCTCCTAGAGCTGGAAGTGAGGGTGAGGAGTGATGCTCATGGCTATAAGGTTTTTTGGGGGGTTGATGAAAATGCTCAAACCATAAATTTTGGTGGTAATCACTGTGAATATACTAAAACCACTGAATTGTATACTTTAAAGGGATGAATCGTATGGTATATGAATGACATCTCAATAAAGATGTTTTAAAAATTATAGCTAGCACTCATTTTATCAGCTATTGACTGATGACATAATGTTGCATTGAAAACCACCCCCAGGCTTCATAATTTACAACATAGGCATTTATTTCTTGCTACTGAGTGGGCCGTTTGGCTGGAGTGGCTCTGCGTTAGGCTCTGGGTCAAGTTTAGGTCTGTGTTACACTTCTTAGGCTCAGTAGTCAGCAGCTATCAGGAGTATGTTTTTCTCTGTACAGAAATTAGAAGGTCTCAGGAGGCTAAATAGGAACATAGAATACTTCTTAAGGCTAGTTCCAGTACCAGCACACTGTCACTTTCAGTTACATTCCATTAGCCAAAGCAAGTTACTGGCCAAGTATGGCATTAATGGGATGAGGAAATATTCTTCTTTCATGAAGATAAGGAAAAAGAATGAAAGTTTTTTGAAAACTAATTGAATCTGCCACATCATTTAACAATATTTTTGTAATGAAACCCAGCGTAGTTACTACATTG